>NW_006400123.1:1767995-1785305 GCF_000299155.1 Elephantulus edwardii
ATTTCCTGGCTGCTGGTGCCAAGACTGTTGACTATGGAGCCAAGCAAACTAAAGCTGTGTACAATCTCAATCTCTTCACCATCCATCCTGATGCTCTGGGTTTTAATATTAGTTTGAATATAATTGTTCACAATATTTCATTAGTAACCTTTTTATTTTAATTGATTCTATTGTGTCATTGACCCTTTCACCTCTTATTTGGATTGTGTCTTTTCCTGTGTTAGTTTTTCTAGTGGTTTGTCAATTTTATTGACCTTTTCAAAGAACCAACTCCTGGTTGTATTGATGGTTTTGTTTTTCTGTTATCTGGTTCATCTATTTTTGCCCCAAATTTTATAATTTCAAATTTTTTTAGAGGGTGGTAGGTTTTCTTGATGTTCTTTTCAACTTGTTGGAGATACAACTTAAAGAATTAATTATAATTTTCTTTCCCCTTGATATGTTTGCTTATAGCTATAAATTAACCTCTAATTACTGCTTTGGCTGTTTCCCAGACATTTTGGTAAATTGTGTTTTAATTGTCATTTGTTTCAAGAAACTTTTTAGTTAAATTTTTTAAATTCTTCTTGTACCCACTCAAGTTCAAGCAAGGTGTTGTTCATCTTCCAAATATATTTTTGTTCTCCTTCATGCTCTTGTTATTCATTTTTAATTTTGTAGCATTGTGTTCTGACAAGATGCTCTGTATTATTTCTATGCTTTTTAAATTTCTTGATGCTTGCCTTCTGATCTAGAATGTGATCTATTCTAGAGAATGTTCCATGCACTTTGGAGAAGAAGGTATACTGTGCTTTTTTGGGGTGCATTAGTCTATAGATATCTATGAGGTCAAGTTGGTTTATTGTGTGGCTTAATTCTTTACCATTGTTATTTAGTTGGTTTGTTTTTGTTTTTGTTTTCCTGTTCTATCTTTCCTTGAGGGTAGTGTATTGAAGTCTCCTACTAATATAGTGGTGTCTATTTTTTTTAGTTCTGTTAATGTTTGCTTTGTGTATTTTGTAGCTCTATTATTTGGTGGGCAGATATTTGTTACAGTTATGCCCTCCTGTTTTATTGACCATTTAAGCATTATGTAATGACCTTCCTTGTCCTTTGTGATGGTTTTGCGTTGAAATCTATTTTATCAGAGATGGATATTGCTACTCCTTCTTTTTTTTCTGGTTATCATTTACTTGGTATCTTTTTCCCCCACCCTTTCTGTGTTTCTTTATTTCACTTCTCTGGTGTGTCTTTCGTAGACTGTATATTGATTTTTTATTTTTTTTTTTATCAAATCTCCTACTCTTTTTCTCTTCAATGGTGCATTTAAACCATTTATAATCAGTATTATTATCAAGAGGTAACGTTTTATTACTATCATTTTGTTGAGTTCTTTTTGGTGCTGTTTCTGGTTACTTTGGTCCGTCCTGCTTTCTATGGCATCTCTGTAAGAAGGACTTCTTTTAGTGTTTCCTGCAATGCTGGTCTTGTTTTTACAAACTCCCTTAGGTTCTTCTTTTTTCAGAATATCTTGATATCTTCTTCATGTTCTATGGAAAATTTTTTTGGGTACAGTATTATTATTTGACAGTTGTATTCTTTGAGTGTTCTACATATGTTATTCCACTGTCTTCTTGCTCACATAGTTTCAGCTGAAAAACCAGCATTTAATCTTATTTGCTCTCACTTATAGGCTGCTAGTCATTTCTCCTTAGCTCCTTTTAGAATTCTCTCCTTATCTTTGGTTCTGAAAAATTTGACTATGATATGTTGTGATGTTTTTTTAAAGGTCTATTCTATATGGTGTTCGCTCAGCTTCTTGAATATATATTCTCTCATTTTTCATTAGGCCTAGTAAATTTTCTTCTAGTAATTCCTCCACAGCTTCTTTTGTGCCTTTACTTGCTCCTTCCTGTACTGAGATTCTGATTATGTGCATGTTATTTCTCTTGATGGTGTCCAATATTATTCTTAGGCATTCTTTTTCCTACCTTTTGGATTCTGCTTTTTGTTCTAACAAATCAGTACTGATGATTCTATCTTCCATTTCACTGGTTCTGTGTTCCATCTCCTCAAATCTGTTCATATGTCCCTCTAACATGTTGATAGCATCTGGAACATTAGTCCTCATATTCTAGATTGTGGTTTCTTGTTTTTTTCCAGAGCCTCTAATGTCTCATTCGTTTTATCTGCATTGGTTTGGATTGTTTTTTAAGTTCCTCTTTTGGTTTTTGCTTGCAGAGTTCTTAGAGTTTGTCTTTTGCCCATTGAAAATATGCACCTTAGTCTGATTTTGTTACTCTTCAGTACTTTGGAGAGGTTTCTAACAGCAGACTTTCCCAGTGCAATTTGTCTTTTAATTTCCTGGCTGCTGGTACCAAGAATGTTGATTGTAGAGCCAAGCAAACTGAAGCTGGCAACAATCTCAAACTCTTCATCATCCACTATGATGTTGCCAATAAGTCCAGTGGTGAGAAACTTTATTTTCTTGATATTAAGCTTCAATCTATATTTAAGGCTGCAATCATTGACATTCTGTAGCAAATGCTTCAGGCCTTATCCAGTTTTGAGAAGCAAGGTTGTACCATCTGCATAACACTGGTTGTTGATGAGTCTACCTTCAATCTTGATGCCACACTTCTCCATGTAGAGCCCAACCTCCCAGGTAATCTGTTCCATATATAGATTGAAAAGATATGGAGACAGGACGTGCACACCCTCATGCACACCCTTCCCAATTTTGAACCATGCAGTGTTTCCTTGCTCTGTTCTGACGACTGCCTCTTGGTCCAGGTATAGGTTTCACATAAGTATAATCAAGTGTTCTGGGATTCCCAATCTTCTCAGAATCACCTACAGTTTCTTGTGGTCCACATGGTCAAATGCCTTTGCATAGTCAATGAAACATAGACATTCCTCTAGTACTCTGCTTTTAGCCAAGATCCATCTGACATTAGCTATAAAACCCCTAGTGCCACAACCTCTTTTAAATCCAACCTACACTTCAGGCAGTTCTTAGCATCAATTCTTTTTCTTCTATGAAACCATCCCTGCATTCCTGTTATGAATCTCACTTGATTGTGGCAAAATCTTTTATATCTTGTTGGATTCTAATGGCTGAGGTTTTGTTCAGGACTTTTGTGCCTATGTTCATGAGATATTTTGCTCTATAGTTTTTTTTAGTTATCTTTACCTGATTTTGTTGTTAGAGTTATGTTTGTTTTGTCGAATAACTCTGAGAGTGTGTGAAAAGAGCAAAGTCCATGTGGGATTGCCATTTCGGACCTTCACCAGCTTCACAGCATGGAACCATTCCCATCTACAGCATTAATAACACAAACCCAATTCGCATAAGGTCAGACATGTCTTCCATGTTCCCATGCCTCTTTCTACTTACTCATCTCAACACTAATCTTACTGTTTTGCTGGGTCCACTATCCAATGTGATAGCTCACAGACCACATCATATTGGGGCACTCAAATGGTTATAATTCAGATTAATAACAGAATACAGTCAAGATAGCTCCAGAAATGTTAATGTAGCCACCTCAGCCTCAAGCCTCATTCACTCTCAAGCTCTCCGTCCTGCCAATATTGGCTTCTCTCTTGCAGTTGTCCAACAAAGTTCTCAGAACTGCCAATATTGATTCTTCACTCAAATGTCAAGAAATATTCTAAGTCCTGCAAATATTGCCTCACCACTCAATTGTCCAATAAAGTTCTCAGTCCTGCCAATATTGCCTCTCCACCCAATTATACAACAGAGTTCTCAGTCCTGCCACTATTGACTTTCTACCACATTGTTCAGAAGTTCTCAGTCCTGCCATTAATGGTTTCTTCCCCCTCCAACTCCCATCTCACATCAGTTCTCCAGTTCAGCTACTGCTGCTGCTATTGTACCGATCCATGCCCTACATTTCACTGGGTCGGAGAAGGTCTCTCTTAACTGGCTGGGGGAAGAATTTAATCTCTTCTGATGGGGAAATAATTTGTCTCAGCAGCTAGAGCTCTTCAATTTATTGGTGAGACTAACCAATCCCCTTGTAGATTGTTGAAATTGGTCAATCTTCTTCTGAAATGGTAGAGAGCCAATTTCTTTGTGTATAGACCAACATGCTCCATTCACATAGTTTACCTATCTGCATAACATCAGATAGGGGGTAGAGAAATCATATTAAAAGATAAACTCCATATAATACTTCTACCTTCTGTGTTTTTTGAAATAATTTAAGTAGAATTTGTGCCTCTGAATGTTTGGTAGAATTCACCTGTAAAGCCATCTGAGCCAGGACTTTTTGATGGGAGAGTCTTTTTGTGACGTGCTAACTTTTTTCTTTTGTGATGGTCTGTTCAGATGTTCCACTTCTGTCTGCGCCAATTTGGGTACAGTGTAGGCTCCTAAGAATTTGTCCATTCCTCTTGTTGCTGTTTTGTACCATAGAGTCTGGATATATTCACAGCTAACCCTCCCGTGAATTTTCAGAGGTGTTAAGCTGTCCAAAAGGAGAAAGTCAGCTCTCTCATGAAGCAGCTGGTGAATTTGAACTGAATATCATTGTGTTGCCAGTGCAATTCTTAACCACTGAAGTAATCAGAGCTCCCAATTTCCTCTAGAATTTCAAATTCATTGGAATATAGCTTTTCATAACAGTCCAATATTATTAATTTTATTTTAGCTTATTTTGTTATGGTGTCACCTCTTTAATTTCTTATTCAAGTTATTGTGTCTTCCCCCCTTTTTTTGTTAAACTTTTCTTTCTTTTTTTAAATTTGTCAAATTTGTCTATTATAGAAACCCTTTCAAAGAGCCAGTTCCTAGTTTACTTGATGGTTTCACTTGTTTTCTATATTTATCCCATTAATTTCAGCCCATATTCTGACAATATCCTTTCTTCTAGAGACTGTGAAGATTAGTTTTTACTTTTTCTAATTGCTGGAAGTGTTGAGTTAAAAAATTTATTTTGTGCCTCTCTTCCTTTTTTATGTGCTTTTTTATTGCTATGAAAGTAACTATATCCAGAGGTTTTGATAAGATATATTTTCATTCATTTTGAGGATTTTTTTTTGTTTCTGTTTTTCTTCTTTTATACCCCACTAATGCTTAAAGTAGTACTTCCAAATCAGTGTTATTTTTTCCTTTATCGTTTTGTGAATTTCTAGGTTTATGGCATTGTGATTTGAGAAGGTACTTTGTATTATTTCAATATTTTTTAGTATGTTGAGGCTACTAGCTTTGTGCCAATATGTTTGAATGTAGAGAATGTAGCATGTGCACTTCAGAAGAAAACAGATTTTTTTTGTTGAGTGAATTTCCCTGAATACATTTATGATGTTGAGTTGATTGAGTGCATCTTTGGTGAATTTCTTTTGATTAGACCTGTCCTTTGATGAGAGTGGTGTATTGAAGTCTCCTGCTAGTATTGGGTTTTTTGGGTGGTTGTTGTTGATTGTCTTCAAATCAAGCATGACTTATAGCGACTGTATGAACAAAAGGCACCTGAAGCCCCTCTACAACTATCAACATTTATCAAAGTTCATAGTTTCTAGAGGCATGCCGATTTCTTTCTTCAAGTCTAGTAATCACTGTTTTATGTATTTTGCACATCTATCACTAGGTGTGTAGCTATTAACTAAGGCTATGTCCTTTTGATCTATTGTTTGTATAATTATTATAGTGTTTTTAGTTTTCTCTTACAGTGCTTTTCATTCTTAGCTCTATTTTATCAGAGATTACTATTGCCATTCCAGCTTTCTTTCTTTTTTCTTTTTTAAAATTTATTATTCATTTCAATGAAAATTTACAGAGACTTTGGATTTCCATTCATTCATTGTTGCATTTTTCTCCCCTCCCAACCCTCCCCCCAGTACACTACCCTCTTGTAAAAGTAAAAAAAAAAATCTTTCATTGTTTTACAATCCCTCCCCCAAGGTCCACTTCGCTATGCAGCCTTCACTCTGGACTCCTGTCATGACAAAATTACCTAATCACATATCCCTTTTAAGCAGTTTTCTCCCTCATCTGTTTCAATACAGTATACATTATTGAACCCATCTTTCTCAGTCTCCCCCAAACCCCAAAGTCAGTCCTGTTTTACAACAGTGGCACCATGCAGTATTTGTCCTTTTGTGACTGAGATACTTCTCTCAGCACAATGTCCTCCAGGGTCACCCATTTTGAATAATATTGCATAAGTTGCTTGTTTTTCAATGCAGTATAGTATTCCATTGTGTGAATATACCACAACTTCTCTATCTATTCATTTGTTGATGGGCACTTAGATTGTTTCCAATTCCTTGTTATTGTGAACCAAGCCGCGATAAACATGGGTGTGCATCCGTCTCCCTGGGTGTCAGTTATTGTCTCTTTGGGGTATATTCCCAGTAGTGGAATTGCTGGGTCATATGTTATCTCTATTTGCAACTTTTTGAGAAAGTGCCATACTGCCTTCCACAGTGGTTGCACCATTTTACACTCCCACCAACAGTGAATAAGGGTTCCACTTTCTCCACAACCTCGCTAGCATTTGTTGCTTGCTTTTCTGTTAAATTTTGCTATTCTGACTCGGGTGAGATGATATCTCATAGTTATTTTCACTCCAGCTTTCTTATGGATGTCATTTGCTTGACATGGTTTCTTTTCTACCCTTTGATATTTAGTCTAATTTTTCCCTCGTTTCTTACTTTGATCCATTTATTCCTCTCTGCTGTCTCTATATGAAGAACTTCACTTAGTATTTCTTCTAGAGTTGGGTTTTTGTTGTTTGTTTGTTTTGTGTGTTTTTTTTCATGGATTTCTTAAGTTCCTGATTTTCTGCAAATGACCTAATTTCTACTCCATGTCTGGTGGACAGCTTAGCTAGGTAAAGGATCCTCTGCTGGTAATTATTTTATTTCGCTCTTCTATATATGTCATCCATTGCCTTTTTGCTGCCATGATTTCTGTTGATATATTTTACCTGATTCTCTTTGATATGTTTTACCTAAGTGATTCTCCTTGGTAGGTAGCTTTTTTATTCTTACATGGCTTAAGTATTCTATCATTGTGATTTTGGAAAATATGACTATGATATATTTTGGTGTTTTTCTTTTGAGATCTGGTCTGTTTGACATTCTTTGAGCTTCTTGACTGTTTATTTCCTCATTTTTCATGATCCTGGGAATGTTTTCCTCTAGTATCTCTTCCACAGTTTTCTTATACTTTTCCCCCTCCTCCTGGCAGCCCAATTACTCAAATAATGTTTTATTTGATGTCATTCCACATGGTTAAATGTTTTGTTTAGTTTTTTTGTTTTCATCTTCTTTCTGTCCTTTTACTGTTTTTCCTTTTTGTAAATTCTAATTGGAATTGTTATCTTCTAGTTTGCTGATTCTCTGCCCCATCTATTCTGCTTTTGTGTGTTCCAATATGTTGAAAATTTCTCAGTCTTGATATTCTGAATTGAATTTACACACAGTTCTGCTGTTTCTTATACCTTGTTTGTTGTACCTTCTCATTCTTATGATTTTTTTTTCATTCTGATACCCCTTTATTTATAGTCTCAACTTTTTCTTCTGTCATTTGTAACTTCTTCAGTACCAGTTCTTGGAACTCCACATTAGTATATCTCTTCTGCTTTCCTGTCTGGAGTATTAATTCTGTGATCTGCTCTGTTTTGTTTTTTTGTTTTTTTAGAAGAATGCTTAGTTTTGGTTTTTTTTCATAATATTTATCTCTGCCTGCTGCTTCCTTGACATTGTGTAAAGTTCTTCTTTATATGTGTTAGACAATTTCTATTGTGTTTGTAGGTAATTGTCAATTCATTGCCTTTATGATGCTATTGAGAGAGTTGCAGATTCTAAGGATTGCCTTTGATTCCATTTCCCTGGACAATCTTCCCTGCTGTTTTTCTGTAGATGGTTCTGTTCCTCTTTTCTTATGGCAAGCTTATCTGGTTGTCCTTGAAGAGATTGAGAGGTGGAGTCTCTTCTTTTGCCCTGCTATAATGAACCTATATCCTGTAACCTATAACCTATTGCCTTGTCCTGTTTGATGGGAGGGACAGTTTCTCCCCAAAGTAGGCAAAGTTGATTGCCTCTGCTTTTGTCCTCTCTTGAAAATGAATGAGAGAGATTGTTTCCCTGGTGAGCTGACAAAGCCTCTGAGGAGCTGGGAAAGCCCTAGAAGTGTTTTCCAGGACACTTTCCTCTCCATGTCTTCGAACTAACATGTCCCTATGTCCTCTACTGTGACTGAGTGGGAAGGGCTATTTATCCCTGAATAGACAAAGCCTGTAGAGAGGTGGGAAAGTCCCAGGAATGTTGTTCAGGCCCCAACCCTCCACAAGTCACAGTGTCTGATGGTCCACAAGACATTATCTTCAGTGTTGGCTGGTCAGAGTGCTCACAAGACACTTGCCTTTCTGCTGGCCAGGGGAGTGTAGAAATCTGGGCAGTTCACAGGGTTCTTCCCTCTCTGCTCACTTGTTCCAGGCAGGTGGTAGATGGACAGGTGAGGGCAGAGAAGATTCATGAAGCCATTGGATGTTGGGTCGGGTAAAGGTGGCCCATGAAGCACTTTCTTCACTAGTGACTCATCAGAATGCAGATCACCAATAGAGAGGGCTGAGAAAAGATTCTTTGTATAATTTTTGAAGTTTTTATTTTTACAGCTTAGCAAAGTCAATTTATTACTCTGTATGCTTAATTGCTTTTATTTTGCTGCTGTTTAACAGCATAGAAAAATACACACTCGAAATTAAACATTTTCTACACATGCATTTTAGTGATATTGATACCAGTGTCTTTTTCAAAGTTACCTCTCCTAGTTAACATTTTAAGTGGATCACCTCAAGCCTTGAGTTGCAAAACTAAAGTTTTCTGTGGACAAAATATTGAATGATTGAGGAAGTATGAAGAAAAAAATGGAAGGAATCCAGAGAGTCAATGTACCAAGCAAGAAGAATTGGCCAACATGAAACATTTCAGGGAGTATCACATGATGAAGATGACTTAAAATGAAAGAAGAAGTTCAATCCACACTGAAAGCATTAGCACAAAGTAAGGCCCCAGGAATGAATGAAATTTCAATTAATGTCTTTCAGCAAAGAGATACAGTCCTGCATGTGCTCGCTTATCTATTCCAACAAATTTAGAAGAGAGATACTTGACTAACTAACTGGATGTGGTTCATCTATGTTCTCATCCCAAAAGGAGTGTTCCAATAGAGTATCAAACTACATCATTAATGTCACATGCAAGTAATATCTTGAATATTATTAAAAAGTAGTGGAAGTTTGTAAAAAGGGACTGACATTAGGATTGAGGGAAGACAGAAGAGGAGGGGAGGAATGATGTATATTGCACTGAAACAGATGAGGGAGAGAATTATTTAAAAGGATATATGAATGGGTATTCTTGTCATTACAGAAGTCCAGAGTGAAGGCTGCATAGTAGAGTGGACTTGGGGCAGGGATTGCATTACAATGAAAGAGTTTTTCTTTTTCTTTTCAAGGAGAAGAGTGAATTGGGGGAGAGGGAGTGGGCAGGGAGAAAAGTGCAATAATGAGTGACTGAAAACCCTAAGCCTCTGTAAACTTTCTTTGAAATTAATAAAATTTTAAAAAAATAGTAGCAGGAAAATTTCATTGACAGCGAACTGTTAGAAATTCAAGCTCAATAAGAAGAAACAAAGGAATGAGAGGTACCATTGCTGATGTCAGATTGACTTTGACTGAAAGCAGATATATATTTACTTTTATTTTATTGATTATGCAAAAAAAACCATTTTACTGTATGGATCATAATAAGTTTTATATTACAGTGAGATCATTCAGTGGGTTTGAGGCTGTAAGTCTCCTGCGAGGAGATTGCTCATTATTCTTCTGCAGAGCTGGTGGTACGTTCAAACTGCCAGAAAGACAGTCATTTGTATTGGTAGTGTAACTTCCTACAGTGTAGGCCACCAGAGCTACCTCTTTACCTTAAAGCAGTTACTAAGTCTCCTGCACCTAAAGCATAGAAACAGGCATGCATACCCACATACACATTTGTTACACAGTGTCTACTTTAAATTCAAACCGAGGCATCTTCCCTGCAAGAACTCTTCCGGGGCACTTCTGGTGGTCTTGAGTCTCCTATACTACTTCTCAACTGTCACTGTACATAGCAGTCAGGAAATCAAAAGATGAATTGCATTGGGAAAATCTGAGGTCAATGACCTCTTCAGAGGTCAGTCTAGAGACTAAGGTGTGCCCAATCCAGGCCATGGTCTTCACAATTACTTGTTATGCTTCAGACAGTTGGACCATGACTAAGGATGACAGAAGAATCAGAGCCTTTAAGTTGTGATGCAGAAGAGTCTTGAACATACCATGGACTGCTAAGAAAACAAATAGATCTGTCTTGGAGAGGGTGAAACCAAATTTCTCCCTGGAGGCTAGGATTTTGAAGCTCCATCTCACATATTGTGGGCATGTGGCCAGGAAAGACCAGTTCTTGGAGAAGGACATCATGCTTGTAAGGGTGGAGCGACAGTGCAAAAGAAGAAGATCCCAGATGAGATGGATTGATACAGTAACAGGGGCAATGGGGGTTTGTGTGTTGGAATTAGTGAGACTGGTTCAGGATAGAGTCAGAGACAGCTGCTGGACCTAGGGTCACTATGGGTTGCAGGCAACTTGGCAGCACATAATAACAAAAATTGTCACTGATTACATAGGAATGAGATTGTGAGCAGCATTAGAAAGGAACCTCTGGTGAACACTTCTTTACTTACTTTTCCTTGAACACAGAACACCTAGCACTGAGGCAGACACATAGTAAATGTTACTGTATTCTCTTACTAGGGAGTTCAGATGGTTTAATGGTAAGGATTTGCTCTGCCAACCCAAAGGTTTGTAGTTCAAATTTTCCATCTGCTCCACAGAAGAAAGATGCGGAATTTCTTCTCATGAAATAAATTACCTCTGAAAACTCATTGGAGGGTCAGCTGTGGGGCAGCCCAAGTCCAATGCACATAAGAACAATACAGAGCACCTAACACTGAGCCAGGCACATAATGTGTTACATTGTCATACTCAAATGAATTTAATTCGATCAGATTAAATCAATGAAAATTAAGTAGACTACTGGAGCTACGCAGAAATTTTTTATTTTATAAAAAATTTGATGAGCACTTGTATTCAAATATCCCTTACTTCTCAGTGTTTTTCTTCGACAAGATAATTCATTTTATGCTTTGCCTAAATCTTTTTATTTATATGACTTGGTTTATGACCTATGTAAAAAAGAAATTCTATAGTTACTGGGTGATTGCTTATTTGCTATTTCACAACTGACTTTTGAATCTTAAGAAGACTTTATTTGCTTAAATACAAGTCTCTTATACTCCAAATGATACTTTAAATTAAAGTGTAAATTATTATGTCCTTTAAAAGTCCACTGCAGTAGTTTTACAATTTGTTTTCCCTTAATAAAGTTTTATACCTAAAATAGAGTTAATAAATAATCACTGGTAGAAATTTAGAAAGATAGATTAATAAAAGTAAGGAAACTATTAGTAATCGCACAAACATAATCTCAGCATCCAGATGTGGCCATTAAATTTTCCTTTAATTTTCTATACAAATATGTTTATGCACTTAAGATCTCACAGGGCAAGTCACTTAAATCCTGCATCTAAAAAATAACTTCATACTTTAAGTATTGTCCCTTGCCATTAAGCCCACTATCTTTTTTATAGATTATTGCAAATGACTTATAATGCTATTATGTGAATATAACATAATTTACTTCCCCATTTCCGTTAGTGAACTTTTAGAATTCTTTATGCTATGGTAGTTGATCTTGCTTTCAAGGAGTCCATGTCACCATTCTTAGGTAAGAATTTTTTTTTCTCCTTCTCTGTTCATATAACATAGTATACCATACTGCTTCAGCACAATGACACTATTTGAGGAACTGTGATGTAATTGCACAAGTAAGTTAATTGTGAATTTGGAGGAAAGAATTGTGTCTTCCTCTGCCTTATATATTTCTGATAGAATCATGACTCAGGGATTGATGATGGGGCACATAATTTGCCTAAAGCATTTCCTCTCAGAAGCAGTGAAATAGCAAGCTTAAAATAGCTGTCAAAAGAAGATGTTGTAGCTCTCTGTATATTTAAAAGAGTAGGAGTGCTTTCTGCAGCACTTGCCTGAGAATCGATCATTCCAGAAGCATAAAAGGTATAATGACTACATTCCACTAACTTGGTATGACAATAAGACCAATAACGGTGTTAGACTGAATGGGTTTTGGAGTTCCAAAGGTGTGCAGCTATAGGGACAGGTTTTCCCACAACCTTGTGAATTACATAAAGAAAAACCCATTCAAGTGGCTATACAATGAACTTCACTAGATGGACATATTCTTGGCAAAAAGGTCAGTAGCATGTCTGTTAAGGAAAGTCATTTATGCCAACAATTTGCTTCTAGTATTGATGAGAGAGAAAAAGTTAAATAACTGGATTAAATGGCTTTTGCCATTTGACCTCCCGGAAAAGGATGAAAAGAAATCCAAGAGCTCTAAATGCTCAATTATAAAGTGCTTTCACAATCAAACACCCATCCTCAGTCCAAGACACTATAGTCCCATTAAAAGAGCAGGCAAATAATTTTCACATTACAGAGACTTTCATTATGATCTTCTATCTCAGAGACATGGCATTTCATTTACAAAAGGAATCCCTAAAAGAACAAGAAGTGTCCTAACTTTTCCCATATACTTAGCTAAAAATTCAAGGGAGCTAATTTTTTTTAACCTAATAAAGCAATGAAAATAAGAGGAAAAAATTCTTGGTTTTAGATATTACTTGTGAATTTCTTTTTTTTTAATTTCTGATATCCAATGCTTTAATATTTCTCTTGAAAGTAATGATATTCATTTAACTATGGGAGAAGAGACCCTTTAAAAAATGAATTTATGCAATAATTGTAACAATGAGCTCAAAGAGGTTGGAGATTATGAGGATGGCACAGGACAGGGTAAAGTTCCAGTCTGTTGCCTATAGAGCTGCTATGAGTCAAAATTGACTCAAAGAGCACGTAACAAAGCCTGTGGCCACAGGTGGGACAAATTGGGAGAAAAAAAAATTAAAGGAAATATAGAAAGATGTGAAAGAGAAAGGTAAAAGGCTTCTGAAAAAGTCTAAAAACCTTGGTTTGGGAAGTAGGTGCCTCTGAGGATGGCCGTGATGTACCAGGGCTGGTGATTCCCACAAGCAGAGTGAGTGCTAACTTCAGTTGGCAAAGCAGATGTCCAAACAGAGAAGAGAGCTTCTAAGAAGAGGCTCCCAGGCCTTTACTCACATTCCCCACTTATCTAGGATCACAGATGGCAGAGCCAGCTGGCACACAAAATAGATGAAGGTTATGTGTTTTATTTACTTTAGTAAATGATAAGAGAGCAAAGTCTGTCTTCTTCTATACATGCAGTTAATTATCAATGTTTTAATATTTCACTTGCCTATGAGAATATTAATCTAACTACAATATTTATTCAATTCAGAATTCTGTAACGTAAGAGTTTAACCTTTTCTGCAATCCTGTTCAGAGATGTTGGAGACAGTGAGAATTGCTCAGTAAGGGTTCGGAGGTATTGTGCGTAGGGTTGCTATGAGGTACACGTTGGCAAATAACATCAACAACTATTTTAAATCTTTCATCAGCATAACTGCATTGTTTGCATTAGTTTTCTAGAACTCATCCAAAATATAGCCTTCATTTTGGTCAGTTGAAAGTTTTCACTGTTCCATAAATGTGGAAAAGTCTTGTTTAAATGTAACATCATTATTTCTACTGCTCTTTTTACTTCTAACAACATCGCTTCTCCATTTTCCTTTCCATCTAACCCAGTGTTCCTATCATTGGGTTTGATACAGTGATTACTATGATGGGCAAGGGCAATATTTCATTCTGTGTTATTAAAGCTCACAGTACATAGTGGTATATTTGAGGAGTCAGAGCTGACTCATTAGGATCTACTGATAGTTTGTTGTGTGTTTTTTTTTCCTTTGAAACTGTCTTTTTTTAATTATTATTAAATTTTATTAGCTTTAATGAACATTTACAGGGATTTTGGGTTTTCATTCCTTCATTGCTGCACCATTCTCTCTACCCTCCTCCCCGGTTTGTTCTTCTTCCCCGCCATCCGAATGTCTGTTTTAATTGTCCAATTGCCACAGTGCTTGTCAAAGTCAGTTCTGATTAATCTCCTTTGTCAGTGTATCCTTTGCCATTCCCTATCACTCCTCCCTGAGAGAGACTTCACCCTGAGTCATAAGGAAAAGGGGATGGCGTATTCTCTTAGCTACTTCCTGCTGAAAAGGGACGCTGTGGGTTTCAGGGTGAAGATCTTCTCTCACTACTCTAAAGGGCCCCTTTGGCATTAGAAAACACATAGACTATTATGGAGATTGATTTTGGAGTTTAGATGCACTGTTATTAATTGTGCTTAGCCGTACATGTTCATATCCTTGAAGCTGTATCGTGGGGGGGTTGCAACCTAGAAGACACAAATTTGACTAACAAGTTATAAGTGCATGAGTCAAAAGTTATGGAAAAGTAAAAGAAAAGATTCTTTCATTGTTTTACAAACCCTCCCCCAGGTCCCCTCCACCATGTAGCCCTCGCTCTAGACTCCTGTGATGACAGAAATACCTAGTCACATATCTCTTTTAAACAGTTTACTCCGTCCTCTGTTTCAGTGCAGTATACATTATTGAACCCATCTTACTCAGTCTCTCCCCAACCCCAAGGTTAGTCCCATTCTACAACAGTGGCATCATGTAATATTTGTCCTTTTGTGACTGGGATATTTCACTCAGCATAATGTTCTCCAGAGTCAACCATTTTGAATAATATTGCATGAGTTCCTTGTTTTTCAATGCAGCATAGTATTCCATTGTGCGAATATACCACAGCTTCTCTAGCCATTCGTTTGTTGATGGGCACTTAGGTTGTTTCCAAATCCTTGCTATGTGAACAAAGCTGCAATAAACATGGGTGTGCATATATCTGCTTGGATGTCAGCTATGGTCTCTTCAGGGTATATTCCCAGGATCTACTGATAGTTTGGTTTAGCGATCTCTTTACTAAGCTGCTATCAAAAAATGTTAGGAGTTCAAACCCACCAACTGGTAAGTTTATAGAAGAAAAGTCTGACAACCAATCTTCTTCCCTGAAAAAAATATAGCTAAGAAAACCCTTTGAAGTAGTTCTACTCTGTGACACATGTGAGGTTGCCGTGAGTTGGAATACACTTAATGGCAAAAGGGGTTTTTTATGTCATTGTTGTAATATTTGGGTACAATGACTTTTAAAAAACTTCACAACTTTTGCATTTATTATCTTGACTACATAATTTATCACTGAATCTGCTTCACTGATTATCATTTGTTCTTTCACATCTTGCTCTTAACTTAGAATATATGCCTTTGAGGATAAGAACTACACATCTACCCTAATTTATTTGTTTCTCATGATCCCTTGCATAGACTTACATCTTCAATAAGCATTCAGTAACTGCTTGTCAAGTAATGAGCAATTTAATAAGGACTTTATGAAGAGAAATGTGGTATCAGAATCAGAGAAAGACTCATCAATACCCTGTGTATTGCAGATGACACAATCTTGCTTGCCCAAACTGAAAAGGACCTGAAGCACTGGCTGCAAAAGGTTGAGGGCTGCAGCCTTCAATATAAATTGAAATTCTGCATCAAGAAGACAAAGATTCTTATCACAGGGCCAACTGGCAGCAATATGATGGGTGGAGAGGAGATTGAGATTGTTAACAATTTCATTTTGTTTGGCTCCTCAATCAACACTCTTGGCACCAGCAGTTAGGAAATCAAAGGACGAATTGCAGTGTGAAAATTTGCTGTTAGAGACCCCTCCAGATCACCAAAGAGAAACTATGTCAATCTGGAGACTGAAGTGCACCTGATCTAGGCCACGTTCTCCACAATTCTTTGCAATGTGTCAAAGAGCTGGACAATGAGTAAGGATGACAGAAGAAGAATCAATGCCTTTAAGTTGTGGTGCTGGAGAAGAGCACTGTACATACCATGGACTGCCAAGAAAATAGATTTGTCCTGGAGAGGGTGAAACCAAGGGGTTCCTTAGAGGCAAAATTGTTGTTGTTGTTTCATAAAATTTCTTATTTTATACTGGTTTACTTACAATGGATAAAAGACATGTAAAGACTACAAAGAGGAAGATACTAGGACGGCCAACACATGAAGAAATGCTCAAAATCACTGATAATAAGAGAGATGCAAGCCAAAACCACAATGAGATACCATCTCACTCCAGTAGCAGGCATAGTTTAATAAGACAGCAAGTAATAAATGTTGGAGAAGATGTGGAAAGATAGGACCTCTTATACGTTGTTGGTGGGATTGTAAATTAGTATAACCACTCTCAAAGGCAGTTTGTCATTTCCTCAAAAAGCCGAAAATAGGAATTTCACATGACCCAGCTATTTCACTGCTCAGAATATACTCCAAGAAAATGAGAACTGAGGCACAAATGGAGACTTGTACAATAATGTTCATAGCAACGTTATTCACTATCTTAAGAAGATGACAACAGCGCAAATGTCCAACCACAATCAAATAGATTGAGAAATTATAGTACATTCACATGATGGAATACTACACAGAAAGTAGGAGCGATGATTTTGTAAATTATTACCTAACTTAGGAGGGACTGGAGAGCATTATGTTGAGTGATCTCAGTCCCATAAGAACAAATACTATATAAGACCATTATTGTAGAATGTGTATGCTGATTCAAGGTGGGGAGGGTGGGAGCAGAGGGGTGAGGATGGGCGGGGGGGCAAGGGTGTTGTTAATCATAGGGAGGCAAAGATTTTGAAATTCCGTCTCACTTACTTCTGTTATGTTTCCAGGAAGGATCAGTCCTTGGAGAAGGACATAATGCATAGATGAATGGAGGGACAGTACAAGAAACGAAGTCCCTAAAAGAAATGGATTGACACAGTAACTGGTGGTGTAATAGGGGTAGGGGTCTCAGAAACAATGAGATTGGTTCAGAATAATACAGGGTTCAGAGTTATTCTGCAGACGGTTATTGTGAGTTGTAAGCTACTTGAAAGCACATGACAACAACAATAATTGTTTATCATTTTACTCATCTATTCCCCTACAGCACATCAGCAGAAAACTGTCAGAAGTCCACGCTGGGTTTAGAAGTGGTTGTGGTACTAAGGATATTATAGCTAATGTTAGATGGATATTAGCTGAAAGGAGGGAATACCAGAGGAATGTCTGTCTTTGTTTCATTGATTATG
>NW_006400123.1:1787010-1799648 GCF_000299155.1 Elephantulus edwardii
AAAGATTCTCACCACTGGACTAATTGGCAGCATCAGGATGGATGGTGAAGAGATTGAGATTGTACACAGCTTTAGTTTGCTTGGCTCCACAGTCAACAGTCTTGGTGCCAGCAGCCAGGAAATTAAAAGGCGCATTGCCATGGGAAAGTCTGCTGTTAGGGACCTCTCCAAAGTATTGATGAGCAATGGTGTCTCTCTGGAGACTAAGGTGCATCTGATACAGGCCATGGTCTTTGCAATCACTTGTAATGCATCAGAGAGTTGGACAGTCACTAAGGAGGATAGAAGGAGAATTGAGGCCTTTGAGCTGTGGTGCTGGAAAAGAATATTGAGGGTACCATGGACTGCTAATAAAATGAATAGATTCATCCTGGAAGGGATTAAACTGGGCAGCTCCCTAGAGGCAAGTATTCCGAGGCTTCGTCTGACATACTTTGCACATGTTGTAAGAGGGGACTGGTCCTTGGAGAGGGACATCATGCTTGCTAGGGTGAAGGGACAACGCAGGAGGGGAAGGCCCTCTATGAGGTGGGTTGATTCAGTAACTGGGTGTGTCGGAGACAGTGTGAGTGGCAAAAGACAGAGCAGAGTTTAGGGCTGTTGTACATAGGGTCGCTATGAGTCACAAGCAACTCGAGGGCACATAACAGCAACAGCAACAACATTCCCCTATAGTGATAACAAAATAGAGAAACAAATCACTGTGAGACTTTGGAGAAATCGTTAAATCTTTCTGATTTAGATTGTTTTATCTGTTATGTGGCAATATTAAGAGCACCTAGTTCAGATCATTGGTGTGATGACCAAAGGAGGTATTGTTTAAGGAGAATTTACAAAATTTCAGGAGAATTTATAAAAGGTAATGGGGCATAGGCTGAATGTTCACTAAAGGTTAGACAGCCTTATTACTAAAAACTTAACTTAATCCTGTGATCCTTAAAGATCTTATCTGTTAACATGACCTTAGATCTAAGACTTCAAATCATCTTAGCATTTCAAACATATGCTCTAATGCCCTTTAGTCGAAAATTAATAATACTTCTAAACTATTTAAAAAGTAGCATTATATGCTTCTCAGTGCTTCACATATGACAAATTCACATCATTTTCCAATATCATTTACATTTTTTAATCTATCTAAATCCAGAATCTGAAATAAAGAATAAAAATGTTCTTAAGCTCACATACTATAAATCTGCTTTTGTGTGTTCGTAAACACGGTGTTCATGGTGAAATAAATTAGCGCTGTAAAGTATACATGTGTCAACAATTACTGAGTGCAGTAATTTAAGACTTGATTCACTAAACTCTCCTTTGACCAATAGGCACTCTTGCACAAGAAATGTGATTTAATGGGCTAAAAAAACTGAAGCATAATGTTGTACTGACTCCATCTTTCATATTTCACTGTGCTATAACTTTCAGAGTACTATTTCCTACACTTATGACTTTCTTAATTAGCTCCCTCCACCAACATTTATTTACGCCATCATTTTCCCTGGATTAGTTCTGATTTATAAAGAAGCATGCTCGTTGAAAGCAAAGTAAAAGTGTGATTTAACCAAAGGTATGAAAAAAGTGTACGTAGGTTTTAGTTTATCAAAACATGTAGTAGGCATTGGTTAAAAGAAAAATCACCTATATTGTAAATGGTAAAGTGGGTAGCTTTACCTGCTTGATTTAGAAGGACAATTAGTTCAGATTCCATTCTTCTGTTTTGAAAAGAAAAACTTTAATTGACATACTGACTTCCCATGATATAATACTAGATTTCTCAGGATAGCTGGAATATTCTATTTCCTAATATTTCACCTGATTTTTTTCATTTGTGGAAATTATTTAAAACTATAATTCTAGGGAAAAATATTTAACTCATTAGGGACAACAAATTTGTAATATAATTGATAGCAAATATTTCTTTTTGTAATAAAGGGGAGACAGAAAAATCTCTAAATTCTGGACTGAAAAATCTTAAAACAAGGAAAAGACTAGTCTGAGGCAACAATTTACATGCTTGAAATTTATTTTTTTTATGATCACTTTACTTCATTAACCTCAAAATAAACTAACAGATAAACACTACAATAACAACAAAAAAAGCTCAGAAAATGAATTGGTTAAAAGTGTTTTCGTATGGGTCTGTATTATCAAGAAAATTAGAGAATCCAGTCAAACACTTCAAGCAACCAGCAAATTATATTGTAATATACATCTGCTATAACTAAATAAATGTAAACTGTTGTAGTTTTTTCTAACCTCCAGCCTATACAATATCTTTTCCTTAGACTACTACCCTGAAAGATTTTGTTTATAATATTCTTCAAAAATTATTTCTTTTTAAAAATAACATATGCTGCAGATAATAAGATATTGATTGGTCCTATACTTCTAATTATTATGAATGTATTTTGTATAACATCTTCATATTATAATAAAATTAACTTCCAAACAAAACAAAGAGTAATAACAAAATAATTTGAAACTACATTGAGAATATAAAAATGTACAGATATATAGTATATATAGTAATTATTATTGTACACATATGGTATCAATCATATCTAATCCTTAAATATTTACACAAGTGGCTAAAAAGAAGACTATATTAATAGAGGTTATAAGCCTCTGAATAATGATGTCTGTTCACTGTATTTCTATTACTTCCTATCTTCCGTTGTAATGTAGTTGAACTTTATGAAAAAGAATGTCATATCAGAATTAGAGAAGAGTCAACAACAACCTTCATTATGCAGATAATATAACCTTGCTTGCTGCAAGTGAAGAGGACATGAAACACTTGCTGCAAAACATCAAAGACTATACATCTGTAGCTTTCAATGAATTACATCAGCATCATGAAAACAGATACTCCACACTGGGCCACTAGGCAAAATCATGATAGATAGAGAAAAGACTGAAGTTGCTAAGGAGTTCATCCTGCTTGGATTCACAACCAACATTATCTGTACCAGCAGTTAAGAAATTAAAAGACATAAAACACTGGGAAAACTTGCTGTCAGAGGTATCTCCAAAGTACTAAAAAGCAGTGGAGTCACGTTAGACTAAAGTGCTCCTGATTTAAGCCGTAGCCTTTTTCAATCACTCACTGTGCATGAGAGAGCTAAATAGTGAATAAGGGTGACAGAAGAAAAACTGATGTCTTTGAGCTATGGTGTTGGAAAAGAGTACTTAATATCCCATGAGCTGCCAAAAGAACTAGCAGGTATGTCTTGGAGAAGACTAAGCCAGAGTCCTCCTTGAGGCAAGGGTAATGAAGCTTTGTCTCACGTACTTTGGGCATGTTGTTAGGAGAGGTTATTCCTGGGAAAAGACATCATGCTTGGAAAGGTGAAAGGTCAATGAAAGAAAGGAAATTCTCAATAGTTGGATTGACACAGTGACTGCAGCAATGAGATCAAGTATATCAGAGATGATAAGGATGGCACAAGAGAGTATGGGATTCAGATCTGTTGTTTATAGGGTTGTTTTGAGTCATACGGCACTTCACAACATTACAATGTCTGAACAAAACATTTTAAGATTTTCTAAACTGTTGTGCAAATGAGTAAAATATCAAGAAATAATTTTTCTTTTCTAATTTTCTTCTGGGGCTTCATCTGACATACTTTGGACATGTTGTAAGGAGAGACAGGTCTTTAGAAGGGGACATCATGCTGGGTAGAGTAGAGGGACAGCGCAGGAGGGGAAGACCCTCTATGAGGTGAATTGATTCAGTGACTGGGGTAATTAGGATGGGTGAGTCAGAGGCAATGTGATCGGCAAAGGATAGAGCAGGGCTTAGGGCTGCTGTACATAGGGTCGCTATGAGTGGCAAACGACTCAACGGCACACAACAACAACAACAACAATTTCTTTATTCTCACATCGTATGTTCTAAAATGATGCTGCTGTGTTTGGACTTTACCAGTATTTTGTAAATATGGATATTTTTAAGACTATGAACCAAAAAGTAAACAGATATTTTAAATTCACTGCCTCCTTGAGAAATTATGCCCTATCAGTTTCAAGTATAATTTATAGAATGATCACAATTAACCATCTGCGTTATGCAGATGACACAACCCTGCTTGCTGAAACTGAGGAGGACCTCATGCACTTGCTGCGAAGGGTCAAGGACTGCAGCCTTCAGTATGGACTGAGGCTCAATGTCAAGAAGACAAAGATTCTCACCACTGGACCAATTGGCAGCATCAGGATGGATGACGAAGAGATTGAGAGTGTTCACAGCTTCAGTTTGCTCGGCTCCACAGTCAACACTCTTGGCACCAGCAGTCAGGAAATCAAAAAGAGTATAGCAATGGAAAAGTCTGCTTTTAGGGACCTCTCTAAAGTACTCAGGAACAACGGTGTCTCTCTGGAGACTAAGGTGCACCTGATACAGGCCACGGTCTTTGCAATCGCTTGTTATGCATCAGAGAGTTGGATAATGACTAGGGAGGACAGGAGGAGAGTTGATGCCTTTGAGCTGTGGTGCTGGAGAAGAGTACTGAATGTACCGTGGACTGCCAGGAAAACAAACAGATTCATCTTGGAGAGGATTACCAAGTTACTCCTTGGAGGCAAGGATTCTGGGACTTTGTCTGACATACTTTGGACATGTTGCCAGGAGGGACGGGTCCTTGGAGAGGGACATCATGCTTGGGAAGGTGGAGGGACAGTGCAGGAGGGGAAGACCCTCTATGAGATGGATTGATTCGGTGACTGAGGTAATCGGGATGGGTGTGTCAGAGGTAGTGCGGTTGGCGCAGGATAGAGCATGGTTTAGGGCTATTGTGCATAGGGTCGCTATGAGTCGCAAATGACTCGACGGCACATAACAACAACAACATAACAAAAATGCTATAATGATTACCCATGGTGGACAGTGTTTGGTAGAGCTCCCTGATTAAGAGGAGTTTGGAAGCAGGAGTAGTACAGTATCCTTGCCTATGGGAAGGGAACTCTATGAACTTGGAGAAACGATGAAATTTACACAAGTGTTCAGGTCTTTCATTCATAGGGTCACTATGAGTCATCTACAACTCAACAGCACTTAATAACAACAACAACATAATGAAAATAATTTCATGTATTTCTTTCACATTCTCCTTTCACAAATTTAGATATGTAGACCAAAATAGCTTTGATAAGCATTTTCTTTGCATTTATTTGAAGAACTCTAAATATTATGGGTTATGTCTCATCAAGGAAACACAAATCCTCATCACAGAGCTAATAGGCAACATTATGACCTTGAACCTTGTATCACTTAATGAGAACGACCTCACAGCTTCAATTAAACCTCTTTAGTGAGACTTCAATTAACACAAAAGGAGACTACTCATCTTTCTTCAACAGAGTTGCTGGTGGATTCAAACTGCAGAGAAGCATCACCTTTGAGTTAACAGTGCATCTCCCCACTAGACGTGGTAGTCACTAGAGCTGAGAACTCTATCATGATAGTTAGAGAACAGATTTAAGTTGTTAAAAATTTCATTGTAGTTGAATCCACAATCAATATCCAAGCTATCAGCAGTCAAGAAAACAAAAGATGTGTTTCATAGGGAAAATATACAGTCAAAACCTCTCCAAAGTTCTCAAGAATAAGGATGCCAGGTTAAAAACTAAGGTATACTTGATGCTAGCCGTGATATTTTTAATTGCTGTGTATGCAATTTAAAGTTAAACAGTAAATATGGAAGACCAAAGAAGAATAGATATCTTTGAATTGACATGTGAGTCATGGTAATAAACATACCATGGAGTGTCAAAATATCAAACACATCAGTCTTGGAGAAAGTGCAACCCAGGGTGCTCCTTGGAGACAAGGATCATGAAACTTATTAGGATGGATGCAGGAGGGGTACCCACTACCAAAGCAGCTTGCCTCCAGAAACTCTATGAACTTGGAGAAACAATGAAAGTTACACAAGTGTTCAAGTCTTTAACAGCTCTTAACAACAACATAATGAAAATAATTCCATATATTTCATGAAATTAATGAAATTTCGTAAAATTCAGTGACTACAATGGTCTTGAGCAGTCATTGGCATAGAATGAATGAGGACTGACTTTGTACTCATTAAAGAAAAAATGAGGTTAGAGTACAAAGTCAATCCTCATTCATCCCAAGCCAATGACTGCTAAGTAATGTGGAAAGAATTCAGAAATATTTAATATCTGCATGTTGAATTTCAGTTGTTTTCATGATCCCTAGTAACACTGGATGTGTTATTGATCATTTTCCCTCTGAGTTTATTTGTATTTGGCAAGGAATTAGTGGTGTTAAAACAAATGGAGACCAGGTAGCTGTCAGAAGAACTATGGCAACATACATAACTTTGCTATATTAACCTGTCACAAAATGTTAGGTAAGAGATTACAGGAAGTATGCATAAAGCACATAGTTTATAACTTAATGAATCTAAAATCTCTCTCTTACACACTTGATTTTACCAATGCTTTGATGCCATTACTAGCAAAATAAGTGGAACATTACATTTTTAATGACTACAACAAAGCTATTTCAAAGTAACAGTGATACTAGAGATGATAAGAAGTATTTAAGAATAAGGGTTTCTTTTCAAGTCATAGAAATTTCTTATGTCATGAAAGACTGATGAATCCTTAATGATTACTGAGGTTTAGAGATGTTTTAGAGAACTCTGGCAGCCTAGTGATGAGAAACTGTGCTGTAATCCTAAAGGTACAGCAGTTCTAAACCACCAGGTGCTCTGTGGGAGAAGGATGAATATTCTCCCATGTGACTTACTCTGTGTCTGGAAAAAAGTTGGGGCGTCAGCTATGAATTGATTCCAACTTAGCAGCACACAAAAACAACATCAGAGATGTCTTTAATTTGTGAGAAATCAGATTAAGGCCTAATATAGCTAGCCATTTCTGTTGCAGAAATTAAAAATTAATTCCAATGAAACAACTTTTTTTCAGGACAAAAGCTGTTGAGTTTAAAGCTTGGTAATAGTTTCAGGCATTTCGCCCCTTAATTAGAAGGAATAGATTAAGATTTTGAGATGCATGAACCATAACAAATTTGGAGCGTACCACTTAAGGGAAAACATTAAGCTAAACTCATTGCTGTCAATTTGGAACCGACTCACAGCTGACTTTCAACCAGATTTCCAGAGGCTGTAAATCACATAGGAGGAGATCATTCCTTTTTCTCATAACAAGCAGATGATGTGTTTTAACTATCTGCTTTTGGATTGATAGTGTAGCTTCTTATGCGTTAGATCACCGGAGCTCCTTATTTAAGCAAACGATAAAAATATATTCAAAATTGGCAAACATATGTTTGTAATGAGAATAAGCACAACACATTTGGAAGTAAAGAAAACATCAAATATCACAAACCTCATCATGAAAACATGATATTTTTATTACTCAGTTACTTCACACACTATTCGTTATGTACCTATGATAGCAGCTCCATGTTCTGGTCTCAAATCCCTAAGCCCCTCCTAATTTTCTACCATTTTGTAAAACCTATCAGTTAACATCTGGATTATAATTAATGCACTATGACTTTATTTCACAAATTCTATAATCTATTCCACATTGTTGTTGTTACTAGGTGCCTTCAAGTTGAGTGCAATTCATAACAACACTATAAAAAAAGATTGACCTATTGCTACATTTTGTCAATTGATCTGTTTTTCCACTGACCCTCTACTTTTCCAAACATAATGTCCCTTTCCAAGGAATAATCCCTCCTAACAACATTTCTGAAGAGTGTGAGATGAAGTTTTGTCATCTTTGCCTCTAAGAAGCACATTGACTGCACTTTCTCCAAGACCTGTTTGCTCTTTCAACAGTCCATAGGATATTCTGTTTTCTTCTCCAACACCACAACTCAAAAGCATTGATTCTTCTTCTACCATCTTTACTCACTGTCTACTCCACATAGTCCTCTATTTCACATAAGGACAAATAATACAGAACCTCAACAAAACACATTTAATTTTGGAAGCACTAAGGCTAGTGTTCACCATTCTATATCAGCATTTATGTGTTACGTATAAGAGGTGGGATATAGATAGGAGGTTCTTGTTTTCTTCATGGATAAGAAGCAAATTACATATGTTTCATTTACTTGGATGTCTGCCAACTTTCTGTTTTTGGAGATATTGACACTTCAAATGTGAAAATTTTGTGTTGAGATATTCTCAGAGGTCTTTTCCTCCATGAAAATATAAAAGCCAAAATTAGCTGACATTAACAAACAGAAGTTTATTGTCTCACAGTTTAGGATTCTTGAAGGTGAAATTCATGGCTTCAACTCTATAGAAAAATGATGTTTCTGTGGGCGCTAATAAAAGTCCACACCTCGTTTGAACAATAGCTATAATGTCTAGTGTCCCTTGGAGATTCCCAGGTGCCTTGGAAACAGTCTTCCTCCATCTTTAGTAGATCTTTAGCTCAGGAAATCTCAGTGCAAAGGTCAAGCACCACTATTGGCTTCATTCTCAGAGGTACTAAAGTCCCTCTCATCTCTGCTTGTCTGTTTAATCTCTCAAAATGGATTGACTCAAAATACAGTCTCATTATGTAGCTTGTTTCTTACCTTATTAACGTAACTACCTATAGTGGCTTAAGAAGGGTCATAAATCTTGGTCATAAAGAGTTGTGATGCCAAGCTGAAGGCACATAGTTTGAACGCTTCCCAGGAAAAAGATGGGCTTTGTCCTTCCATGAGGTTTACTGCTGAAAACACATTGGAGGGACAGTTATTAGACAGTTTTGACTTAACAGTACATAACAACAACGGTGGTCTAGTGGTTAGGCAGCTGCACTACTAATCCTCAGGCAGAGAGTATGAATCCACCAGTTTCTCTACAGAAGAAAGATGGGCAATCTCCTTCCATGTGATATATGTTGTTGTTGTTGATTGCCTTCAAATTAAGCAAGACTCATAGTGACCTTATGAGCAAAAGGACCTCTACAACGATTGACATTTATCAATGTTCATAAAGTTTCTGGAGGCACTTTGTTTAGGAAGTGGATGCCTCACGAAAACCTTCTAAATTGTCAGATATGTGCCACTTCCAACTCAGCAACAAAGAATTGAGGTATTGTGTGTGTTGACTTTAATTCTGTCTCATTAACATCATAGGGATTATGATTCATAAAATATGGGGTAAGTAGATCATAAAATGGAGATTACATAATATCACTGAGAACAATCTGTGGCTAACTTTAAGAAGAGTGGGAATATCAGAACACTTGATTGTGTTTATGCAAAACCTATACTTGGAGGGAGCTCTGGTGGCCTAGTGGCAAGACTTTGCACTTCAATCCCGGAAGTATGCGGTTCAAATCCACCAGATGCTCTGCTGGAGAAGGAGGGTACAATCTCCTCCTGTACCAGTCAGATCTGATTTGACGGTACACGTAAAAATAATACAATAAAAAATTAACAACAACAAAAAAAACCTATTCTTGGACCAGGCGGCAGTCATCAGAACAAAGCAAGGAAATACTACATGGTTAAAATCAGGAAAGGTGTACTCCTGGGATGCATCCTATCTCCATACCTTTTCAATCAACATGCGGAATACATTATACAGGAGGTTAGGCTCTATAAGAAGGATTGGAGGAAGACTCAACAACAACATATACTATGCATATGACACAACCTTACTTGCCAAAACTGAATAAGGCCTGACTGCAGCTTTAAATATAGATTGAAGCTCAACATCAAGAAAACAATGATTCTCACCACTGGGCCTATTGGCAGAATCATGATAGATGATGAAAAGATTGAGATTGTTAACAGCTTCAGCTTGCTAGGCTCCACAATTAACACTCTTGGTACCAGCAGTCAGGAAATCAAAAGATAAATTGCATTGGTACATCTGCTGTCAGGGACCTCTTCAGAGTATTAAAGGGCAACTATATTAGTCTAGATGCTAACAGCCTGATCCAGGTCATGGTCTTAGCAATTACTTGCTGTGCATCAGAGGGCTGAACAATACCTAAGGATTATAGAAGAAGAATTAATGCTTTTGAATTATGGTGCTGTAGAAAAATACTTAATATACCATGGACTGCTATAAGAATAAACAGGTTCACCCTTGAGAGGTTGAAATCAGGCTGTTCCTTGGAAGCAAGGATTTTGAAGCTCCATCTGACATACTTGGGGCATTTTGCAAGGAGGGACCAGCCTTTGGAGAGGAACATTATGGTCAGAAGGTGGAGGAAAACCCTTGATGAAATGAATTGACTCAGTGACTGTGGTAATGGGGGTAGGTGTGTCAGAGACAATATTGGCTAAAGAGAGAGCAGGGTTCAGATCTGTTGTACATAGGGTCACTATGAGTCACAGGCAAATCAATGGCACAGAACAACAACAACAAGTGAGAGTAATCATCTAGCCAAGTTGATATATATTTTGGGAGGAACAGGAGAAGAAACAATAAACTTCATGATAAGTACAAAGAAATATCTGTGGAATGAAAGTGGGCTTAAAAAATTAAAATGGTAAATTTTTCTTGGCTGTTTGACTATCATATCATGTCATGTTTTTCAAGACCTCATATAATAACTAAAATTTTATGGAAGTCAGTTAATAAGTGACATTTTAGGTGATGTGGGAAATAATTTTTCTCCATTGGAGAAAATAAGTTCTAATGAAAATGTCTTTTTAAACCGTTTGAAGTTGTTTGGTCACAGAGAAATGGAAAGAAAATTACAACTTTACTCCTTTTTCAAATATATCTTTGTTTTCTCTAGTACCACGACCCCTTCTAAACCCAGCCTGGACTTCTGGTAGTTCTCTGTTGATGTGCTTTTCCAGTCATTTTGGATAATCTTCAGTAAAATCTTGCTTGCATGTGAAATCAATAATATTGTTCTGTAGCTTCCACAGTCTGTTGAGTCACCTTTCTTTGGGATAGGAACAAATATCGATCTCTTCCAGTCAGTTGGCCAAGTGGTTGTTCTCCAGATTTCTTGGCACAACGTGGTGAGCACATCCAAGGCAGCATCTGTTAACTGAAATATTTCAATTGGTATACCATCTATTCCTGGAGCCTTCTTTTTTGCCATTTCCTTCAAAGCAGCCTGAACTTCTTCTTTCATCACCATAGGCTCTTGCTCATATGTTGTTTCATGAAATTCTTCTGTGTCTTCCAATTCCTTTCGATATAGTGACTCAGTATATTCTTTCCATCTTCTTTTAATACTTCCGGGATCATTTAACATTCTGCCGAAAGCATCCTTGATTATAGCAACTCGAGGTTTGAATTTGTTCTTCAGTTCTTTGAACTTAAGATATGCTGAGTGAGTTCGGCCCTTTTGATTTTCTGACTCCAACTCCTTGCACATTTCATTGTAATATTTTGCTTTGTCATCCTGTGCTGCCTTTTGAAATCTTCTATTCAGCTCTTTAGTATCTTGAATTCTTCCCTGTGCTTTGGCTGCTCTGCGCTCCAGTGTGAGGAGAGACCAGTCCTTAGAGAGGGACATCATGCTTGGGAGGGTGGAGGCACAGCGCAGGAGAGGAAGGCCCTCTATGAGGTGGATTGATTCAGTGACTGGGATAATTGGGATGGGAGTGTCAGAGACAGTGCGATTGGCACAGGACAGAGCAGAGTTTAGGGCTGTTGTACGCAAGCGACTCGATGGCACATAACAACAACAACAACATTTTTGTTTTCTACAAAGGTGAAGGAAGTCAGAGTTTTCCACCCTCACAAGTAAGATATTGACTGAGGAGCAAAGCAAGTGCCAGACACAGTAAATGAGAGCTGAAATATAGAATTTGTCCAAGGGTGGAATCAAAACAGAATGCTCAGATGTAGAAGACCAAATTGAAAAGCTGACAGTCAGCCCAGCTATCATAGAAATAGGGAAAGTGAGCCAAGGTTCTCTGTAAAGAAAAAAAAAAAATGAAAGACAGAAACATACCAGGTCAGATTAGGTTGAAACAAACTAGAACAGGGAAGCAGATAAAGTATAGAATGTGTTGTAGAACTCTGTAGCCTTAAAGTTTATGGAAGGAAGGAAGGAAGGAATAGAAAGAAAGAGACAGGAAGGTAGGTCTATGTTAATATATATTTCTCCTTTAGCAAGCTACTATCTTCAGAAAAACTCTCAAACTTCTATTTGGTGTACAGCCTTGGAAACCCAAAAGATCATCTCCTATTACCAAAATTGTTACTGTTGATGCTAGATGCCACTAAACGGACTACAACTCATGATTAACCTATCTACAAGCAATAGAACCTTGCTGTATCTTGCACCATCCTCATGTACTCTGTTCTGCTATAGCCCATTGTTGCCGTCCCGATGTCATTTCACCTGGTTGGGGATCTTCCTCTCTTTCACTGACTCTATCTTCCTCAGAAGGATATCTGCATCCAAGGACTGGTTGCTCCTGAACATATGCCCAAAGTAAATAGATAAAGTTTCACTATACATTCTTTTAAGCACTCCTATTGTACTTCCTTCAGGAAAGACTTATTTGTTCTTTTGCCAGGGATGCATCCTATCTCCATACCTTTTCAACCTATATGCAGAACAGATTGCTGGGAGGCTGGGTTCTATGAGGAGATATGTGGGGTCAAGATTGGTGGACAATTTATCAACAATCTGCGTTATGCAGATGACACAACCCTGCT
>NW_006400123.1:1800175-1805581 GCF_000299155.1 Elephantulus edwardii
AAAAAGACTCTTCACCCTTTGGTCATTATGTCATGAGCTTTTCAAGACCACATAAAATAACTAGAACATTAGTGAAGTGAATTTTAAATGGTATTTTGTATTGTGTGACAAAATTTTTTTCTTCACTGTCTCAATTTTACCCAGAACTAAAAGGGTTCCCAGGACAGAGGATTTTTCTGTTTTAAAAGAATGATAGTCCCAGACAAACTGCTATGGGTTGTTAGCCCTAACATTGTGCATAATATTACTACCACTAATCCCAAATTCTAAGCCACTTTGAACACTAGACTTTCAACTTGGTGCACATTTATTATAGATTGTTCTCAAAATCACTGCAAAAACCTCTTCTCAAACTATGTTGTTGCTGTGTACCATTAAGTTGGAACCTATAGCTAACCCTCCAGCCGATTTTCAAAGGTAGAGTACCATGGACTGCTAGGAAAACAAACAGATTCATCCTGGAAAGGGTTAAAATGGGTGGCTCTTTGGAGGCAAGGATTCTGAGGCTCCTTCTAAGGTACTTTGGGCATGTTGTAAGAAGAGACCAGTCCTTGGAGAAGGACATCATGCTGGGGAGGGTGGAGGGACAGTGCAGGAGGGGAAGGCCCTCTATAAGGTGGATTGATTCGATGACTGGGGTAGTGGGGATGGGTGTGTCAGAGACAGTGATTGGCACAGGACAGAGTTTAGGGCTGTTGTGCATAGGGTCGCTATGAGTAGCAAGCAACTCAACGACACATAACAACAACAACAACAACAACAACAAGTAATAGTATAGGAGGAGATTGCCCATACTTCTCCCACTTTAAACTCTAGTAACCTAAAACATGAGATGGTATTTAGTTTCACATTTATGTCTGCAGTATGTATACAACATCCTCGTTCTGTGTGTGCATACATATATATTTATACACACACACTCACATATACTCTTATGAAATTTGGATTTGGAATACTAATATAAACTTCTGGTTTTTATTTCACAATTGTGCTCAATGTATTGTAGTGTGTGTGTGTGTGTGTGTGTGTACATGCACGCACATGCTTCTGTGTTTAAATTACAGTTTTCTGACTGGTGCAGGAAGAAACTTATTTCTAGATACTTAGACAATGTGGAACAAAAAAAATTCTCATTCTGATAACTACTCAATTTTCTTGGAGTGGCACTGCCATGAAAATTGAGCCATTGAGCTACTGAGGAAAAAAATGTTCTCTGAGCTTTAAAGCAAAGTAGACCTTGTGAAACCCATAAATTAACATTTGGAATAAGATTAATGCATCAAAATCTCACTCCATCTTATAAATTCAATCCTCTATTTCACATTACAAACTGAAATAATGAAGGCTCTCCAAAAGCACACCTCCCTTGGAAGAGCTCAGCCAATGGTGGTGCTTATTTTACCACTGGCATTTATGAGTATATGTGTGTGAGGCAGGGCGGGGGAAGGTTATGCATGTCAACTCTAGCCTCTTAAGGGGTAAGAAGCAAATTACGTATTTTGAATTTCCTTCAATGTCTGCAAATTACATGGCTCAGCGTTTTGGGGATCTTAGCATTTAAAATGCGAACTCTTTGTGTTTAGATTTCATTGCGTAGTCCTCTTACTCTTCTTTGTCAATCATTTTTAGCATTGGGGAGAAAAATGCAACCCAGCACAGTAAAAGCTGCCACAGTCTTCCTGAGAGAATATGAGTCATAAAGTAATCATGAAATATTGATCATGATAATCCGCAGCTCAGTAAATGATGTATAGGACTGATGGATATTAAGGCATATATTTATCAATGTGGTGACTGTCCGGTTCTCCACATGATATACAGAGAGGAGAAAAGGACCTAGCAATAGGAGGCCTGACTGCTATTTCTAGTTAATATTGATTGAGATAGTCTTGTACATAAGACACTATACTAACTGCTTTTATGTGAGCATTCTTATCTAATTCCCAAATAAGTGAAAGAAGGTATTTCCCCATTTATAGAAGAGGACACTAGTGGTTAAAGGGTTTAAGCAATGTGCTCAAATTTACACAATAGCCAAGCCACGATCAATTTTATCCATCAGAGTCCTTGGGAATTAATTCCCTGTACATGATTCTCATAATGTGATATTCAGGGTTACATAAAAGCTAGTCCAACCATCTCATACTGTATGGATATAAAATATACTAATGGTATATGTTTCATAGAAATTGTTTCAAATGTTTTGTATAATTCATATGACCATATGAAGGACTGTGTCAATAGATTGAAGAAAGGCTCATTAATAACCTGAAATATGCAGATGACACAGTCTTGCTTGCCAAAAGCAAAGACAACTTGAAACACTACTGATAAAGATCAAAGAGTACAGTTTACACCTCAACATCAAGGGGAAAAAAATCCTCACAAGTTAATCAATAGATAATACCATGATAAATGGAAGAAAAATTCAACTTATCAAGGATATAATTTTATTTGTATTCACAATTAATTCCCAAGGGAAACAGCAGTGAAGAAATCAAACAATGTACTCAATAGGCAAATACTCTGCAAAAGACCTATTTAAAATGCTGAAAAATAAAGAAAACACTTGGAAGATTAAGGTGAACCCACTCTAAGTTTTGATATTTTCATGCATCATATGCATGCAAAAGCTGATTAAAAATTAAGGATGTTGCAAAAGCTGATTAAAAATTAAGGATGACTTATTGTTGTTGTTGTAGGTGTCCCCTAGCTGAGTACAGCTCATAATGACTCAATGAATGATAAATCTGAACCCTGTCCTATTATTTGCCATCCTCCCAATCTCTGGCATACTTGAGTCATTGTGTTGAGGAAATTCCTCTCCATCATCCTTCCACCTTTCCAAGTATGACGTCCTTGTCCAAGGAATAGTCTTTTCTAGAAACATGCCAAAGTATATGAGATGAACCTTTGCCATCCTTGCCTGCATGGACCACTGTGCCTTTCCCTTCTCCAAGACTTCTGTTGGCAATCCATGAGTGAGATTCAGTACTCTCATCCAACATCACAACTCAGAGGCATCAATTTTTCTTCTTTCAACTTTATTCATTGTACAGCTCTCAGACACATAGCAAGTGATTGAAAAGACCATGGTCTGAATTAGACATCCTCAAACAAATCCGTTCCAACTTAGCACATAATAGCAACAATCCATTAACAGTAATCATTATCTGTCCATTCTACTCCTGCTCTATCCAACCCTACCATGTTGTTGTTGTTAAGTACCGTAGAGTTGTAGGCGACTCATAACAACCCTATTAACAAAAGTCCTCAAAACTTGCATAACTTTCATCCTTTCTCCAGGTTCCTAGGGTTTCCAGAGGCAAGAAATTTACGGGAGTGGATGCCACTCCTGCTTCCAAGCTTGTTTTAACCAGGGAGCGCCACCATGGATAACCATTATTGCATTTGACATGTCAGTGTCACAGTGTCCAGCTTCACAGCGACCACAAGTTACCTGTGTACAGCAAGTGGACACACCAGGGCTATGTGACCTAAAAGAATGTTTCACCAAAAATAATTAAAAACAGGCCCTCAGGATTTTAAGCTATCTTCTGGAGGAAGTTCCACAGGCTCCACCCTTATTTCTCCTTAGTTTAAGGCTCTGGGCCAAAGAAGTAACACACAACAAAAAGTCGAGCAGCTACAATAAAATTGAGCTGGATTGACTCTCAAAAAAAAAAAAAAAAGAAGTCGAGCAGCCATCGAGATGCCAGCCATCCCGGCAATCAGTCATAGTCACTTTATTTTTATAATAGAATTCATATAGTATTTTCCTTTTGTGACTGAATTATTTCATTCAGTATAATATCCTATAGATTCATCCAAGCTATGTAATGTTTCACAAATTCTTAATATTTTTAAATCTGCCTAGTAAGTATTCTGTTGCATGATTGTACCATACTTTCTTAATCATAGTTTTTTGATGGACACTTGAGCTGCTCTGTCTCCTGGCTATTGTGAATAATAATGCCATACACATCCCCTGATAGATCTTGAAAAATACACTGTTATTGAAAAAAAAAACCAACTCTACACTTTTTGCCCATCTTCGTGACAGTCCTGATTAAATGACAGAGTATATTTACAGGGGAAAATTTTAAAAACTAAACATAGGTCTACATATATCTGTTCCTATCTCAGCTCTGATTTCTTAGGACATACTCCCAGTAGTGGAATAGCTTGATCGAATGCAATTTTTATTCTTGACTTTTTGAGGAAATACTGGACTCTCTTCCACAGTGACTATACATTACATTCCCACCAGCAGTGCCTGAGAGGTCCAAACTCTGCATCTTCAGCAGCATTTGTTGTTTGCCTTCCTGTTAAACTTTGCTATTGTTGCCGGAGTGAGATGATATCTCATTTTGTTCTGATTTGTATCTCTAAAAAAGATAGTGATTTTCAACATTTCTTCATGTGTTGTTGCTATCTGAGTATCCTTTTCGGCATACAGTCTTTTCATATAATTCATCAATTTTGTGAGACAGTGTTTTTCTTGTTCAAGTGCTGTGCTATTCTATAAATTTTAGTTAAGAGTCCCTTCTCAGATACGTCACTTCCAAATTTTTTTCCAATCTGTGGGCTTTATTTTCACTTATTAATTCCTTGTAGCATATTTTCTTCTCCCCTCCCCCAGGACACCCTGCAAAGCTCCTCTTGTTTCAGATTGCTGTCATACATCTAAATGCCTATCTATGACTCCTTTCAGGCAGCACTTCAACTCTTTTGTTTTAATGCAACGTTCATTGTCTAATCTACTCTTTGCCCCCATTCTTTCCCCAACACTGCTCCTCACACCTATCTGTTGTTGCAGACTGAGAGTAAAGTAATTTTATAATTATTAATAATGAAACATACAGACAGGAATGAGATAGAACAGAGAGCATAAAACAGTGGGCTAGGAGTTCTCCACTGAAGACCCCAAGCTAAGCTTCTCTGTATCTTTATTTAAAATTATCTGGAAGTAAATCACAAAGAGAATTCAATGCAAATGAAGCCAAGCTCTTTCTATTGAAAATCTTCTGCTTGACTCAGGAGGGAGGGGTTAGCAAATGCAAGAATCTGGTAAACCCTTAAGGATTGCCTTAGTGCCTCAGGGTGAAATCTAGCTTGAACCTTGCCTCTCCCACATCCTGAAATAGCATTCAATTTATTACAAATATTTAGTATTGGCTTCCCATAATCTGTCCTGATTTTTTTTCTGTCCTGTTTTAAAAGAGTTTTTTTTTTGTTTTTATTATTAATTTCAATGAAAATTTAGAGAGACTTTGGATTTTTTCCAATCATTCATTATTGCACTTTTTTCCCCTTCCCAACCCTCCCCCCAGTGCACTCCCCTCTTGGAAAAGTAAAAGAAAAATTCTTTCATTGTTTTACAATCCCTCCCCCCAGGTCCACTCC
>NW_006400123.1:1805761-1808186 GCF_000299155.1 Elephantulus edwardii
TTTTTCAATGCAGTGTAGTATTCCATTGTGTGGATATACCACAGCTTCATGTGTGTGCATATATCTTCTTGGGTGGCAGTTAGGTCTCTTTGGGGTATATTCCCAGTAGTGGAATTGCTGGGTTAAATGGTATCTCTATTTGCAACTTTTTGAGAAAGCACCACACCACCTTCCACAGTGGTTGCACCATTTTACACTCTCACCAACAGTGAATAAGGGTTCCAGTTTCTCCACAACCTAGCCAGCATTTGTTGCTTGCTGTTCTGTTAGATTTTGCTATTCTGACTGAGGTGAGATGGTATCTCATAGTTGTTTTGTGGAAAAGGTTTTTGATGCACACAAAGATTTGAGTTTTAGAAGGCCCCACTCATTGATTTTGTCCTCTTTCTTGTGCATTTCTTTCCAGTGCTTAACAGCCTATTCATGCCTTAGACTAGTACTTTTAAATTTGTTACTATTTTTTGCTCTGATGAACTTTCTAATATTTTGCTTTACTCCTGGTCCCCAGTTCCCTCTTGAGTTGGTTTTTTGGTATAATATGAGGTGTAGATTGTGCTTCAGTTGTCTGTAGATAAATGTCTAGTTTTACCAGCGCCATTTATTAAAAGATTATCACTTCCTATCTGAAGATTTTTGTCTCCTTGTCAACATTCAATTGACCATTGATGGATAAGCTGATTTCTGAATTCTTGACTCTATGCCATTGGTCCAACTCTTTTGATTACTTCAGCTAGTAGTAGATTTTGAGTTCAGGGAGTGTGGTGTTCTATCTTTGCTTTTCTTTTTCAATTAATTCTGCTGTGATGTCATCTTATTATATGACTTGTTTGTGTCTTTCATTTGTTAAATTTGCCAATGGTTTGTCTATTTTATTAACCCTTACCAAAAAACAAACAAACAAAAAACCCAAAAAACAGCTTCTGGTCTTGTTGATGCTCTCAATTGTTTTTCTGATTTTTATTCCATTGATTTCAGCCTTTATCCTTTCCTTTCCTTTTTTCCAAAGGCTGTGAGAAGCTGTTTGTGTGTTCTTTTTCTATTTTCTGGAGATGTTAAGTATGTTTGTATACTTCTATCTTCTTTTTTTTTTATGTGTTTGATTATTTCTATGAAATGAATCCTGGTTCCTACCTTTGCTATATCCCAGAGGTTTTGATACATCATCTTTTCATTTTCATTAATTTTGATATTTTTTAATTTCACTTTTTATTTCTTCTATTACCTAGTAGTGCTCAAATAAAATGTTATTTAGCTTCCATGTGTGTAGTTTATTCTTTATCCTCTTGTTATTCGTTTTTTTATATAAGGCATTAAAGTTCCTGAAAAGAAACTTCATGTTATATTGAAGTTTTTGTATTTGTTGAGGATTTATTTGTGTTCCATTATATGGTAAAATTTGGAAAATAAACCATGTGCACTTAAGAGGAAAGTAAATTGAGTTATATTTGAATGAAATACCCTGAATACAGCTATTCAGTAGATTGAGTTGGCTAATTGTATGGTTTCGGGTTTTTGCATCTTTGTTAAGTTTCTTCCAAATTGATGTTTCTATTGGTGAGAGTGGTAAGTGTAATGTTCTCTATTTCTTTTTTATCTGTTAATCTTTGTCTTATATATTTTGCAGACCTATCATTTTATGTGTAGATATTTGTTCTGTAACCCAGTAGATATCAAGCAAAATGTTATTTAGCTTCCACATGGTTGCCTTATTCTCCATTTTTATCCTCTTTGTTAATTTTTAATTTTATAGAATTATGGTAGAAGATAATGTTTTATGCTAATTTTTTTAATTTATTGAAACTTGATCTGTGCCATAATATGTGGTAAATTCAGGACAACATACTGTGTGTTCTAGAGAAGAAGGCAAATTGGTTTTTCACTGGGCAGAGTATTCTGTATATGTCTATGAGGTCAAATTGGTAAATTGTATAATTCTTCTGCATGTTTGTTGCATTTCTTTCTAGTTGTCATGTCTTTCAGTGAGAATGATGTGCTGCAGCCTCTTACTACTAATATGTCATCTATTTATTACTTGCTATGTATCAGCGACCTAGACAACGACTAGGGTTGATAGAAGGAGAATTGATGCCTTTGAGCCATGGTGTTGGAGAAGAGTATTGAATATACCATGAACTGCTAAGAGAACAAAAGGTTCATCCTAGAGAGGGTTAAACAAGACTGCTCCTTGGAGGCAAAGATTCTGAAGCTTTGTCTGACATACTTTGGACATGTTGTAAGGAGGGACCAGTCCTTGCAGAGAAACATCATGTTTGGGAAGGTGGAAGGACAGCACAGAAAAGGAAGATCCTTGATGAGATGGATTGATTCAGTGACTGGGGTCGTGGGCATAGGTGTGGCAGGGAGAATAAGATTGTCACAGGATAGAGCAGAGTTTAGGGCTGTTGTACATAGGGTCGCTATGAGT
>NW_006400123.1:1809001-1812852 GCF_000299155.1 Elephantulus edwardii
AAGTCCTATAATAATTACTTGCTAGAATTTTTCTCAGGTTCCAAAACAAGTTTATATTAACATTTATAATTTTTATCCCGTGTATTATTTAATTATTAATCCCTTTCTTTGTAACATTGTCCTCTTAAGGGTGCTCTGTGGGCCTAGTGGTAAAGAGTTAAACAGTTAACCCAAAGGTATATGTTTCAAATCCACAGTTTGTTTCATAGGGGAAAGACATGTAAGTTTCCTCCCCTATGATTTACTGTTTCTTAAAATCCACTGGAGATTCAGTTATGAGTTGGTTCCAACTCTATGGCGCATTACAATAACAACATAATCCTCTTTGCATTTCTCCATCTTGCCTCCAATTATTTAATGAGATAGTTGAGAAAATATATATGTAATATAATCGTGAGTTCTCTTTTCAGAGTCTTTCTGGTATTTTCTACATTAAAAAAAAAAAATAGGAGAGTCATGCCTCTTATGAGACCTGCACTGCATGAAAGACCTGTTTGTTTGGGAATCTTATCTTTGCTCTGCTTCAAAACGCCAAGGCCTGTGTAGTAGTGGCCTGGGAATACTTCCCACCAACCATTCCTCCTGTGTCTGCTAAAAGCTGTAGCTCAGCCCAGGAATACTCACACCCTGGCCTGCAACCACTGTCTGACAAGCTGAGAGCTTACCTCCACACAAATACCTGGAGACCTTGTTGCCCTGCTGCCCAGAGATTGCCCAACTGTCGTCTCTGCTGTCCAGAGAAAGGAGCGCAAGTAGCACAGGTATTTTGGGTAAAACACTGCTGTCTAGCTATACCACATGGGAACCCTTAAGCTTGAGTGGAGGGGCCAGGTCATGTCAAGCCAGACTGAGATGGTTTCTGGAAGGGTACAAACTTCCTGTTTTGCCATTCAGTTTCTTTGGGTGAAACACCACTGTCTAGCTACATGGAATCAAGAAGGAAGCAAATTATTGTACAGCATGTATAAGGATCCAAGGAGAAAGTGAGAAGCTTAAATATAGAGGCACATAATTTGATAGGTGAAGGGAGGGATTAGTAAAGGAAAGAGGAAAGGGCCAGTGTGAAAAACAATGTATATGAACATTATGAAAGTTGTATGTAAACCAGTATAAAATAAAATTTTAAAATAGAAGGGAGCACAAATATTTGAGTTCTTCACAAAACATTGTGACACTCCAGGTAATTATATAGTTAGAATAACCTAACATCAACTAAGAAAAGACTCACATAATGTCAAGAAAGCAGAAATCCACTTCGGTCAACATAAAAAACCAAAATAACCCTTCTCCAAAAAAAGCAAACCCAATGAATACTCCAGATAGAGAGAACCAGAAGAAATAAGTTGATATGGAGTTATTTGAACATCTGCAGAAGAAGATGCAAATGATGGAAATAAAAATAGAAGTCATTAAGGGAGCAAATACTCCAGAGACAAAAATCCAGAAGAAATACATTGATGAGGAACACCTTGAACAGCTATTGAAGAAAATGCAAAAGATGGAAAAAAGAATTGATAGTCTAGATAAAAAAGTGCAGGAACTTAAAAATATCATCACAAGACAGGGAGAGAGTACCAACATAATACAGAAATAACAGAAAAGCATGAAAATGCAATCCAGAATAGTAAGACTGTCATGGCAAAAGTGTCCAAAATGCTGTTAGAATAAAAAAGTAGAATCGAAGAAATGGAACAATGAGTCTGTGAGCTGGAAAAGAAGAGCCTCACTGGAAACATATCGCAAGGAAAAGTCAGAGATGAGATGTAAAGAAAATGAAGAAAACATTAACATCACGTGGAATGTCATCAAAAGAAAGGAATAGCATGCATATCACTGGAATTCCAGAACGTGAGAGTGATAGGGAAATCACTAAGAAAATTGTGGAAGATATAATAGAAGAAAACTTGGCAGGCATTTTGAAAAACAGGGAAATCCACATTCAAGAAGCACAGTAAACATCAAATAGACTAGACCAAAAAAGAAAAATATCAAGATATATCATAGTCAGATTCTCCAAATTAAAAGATAAGAATGGAATACTAAAAATAGCACAAGAAAACAAAGAGTTACCTACAAAGGGGAAACAATTAGATTAAGTTCCGATTTCTCAGAAGAAATCATGAGCGCTAGAAAACAATTGAATGGTAAATACAGAAAGTTGAAAGAAAACAAATACCAGACAAAGATCATATACCCAGCAAAACTCTCCATTAAAAATGAAGGAGAAATTAGATGCTGTGCAGAAAAGAAGGAACTTAAAGAATTTGTGAAAATAAGATCAAAATGACAAGAAATGTTAAGTCAAGTCATTCACACAGAGAGACAAAAGTGGGTGGACCATAGTAACCAGAAATAACAGAAAAAGAAACACAGTGAAAGGACAAGGTAAAATCTGGCCCTACAATAATCACACTTAATGTGACTAGACACCAATTAAGAGAAAAAGAGTAGAAGAATGGATTAAAAAAACCTCAAAGTCCATCAATATGTTACCTATAAAAGACACCTCTAAAAAAACGCCAAGGAAAGACAGATTCAAAATCAAAGACTGAAAAAAAAAAATATACCAAGCAAATGGCAATCTCAAATAAAAGGAGCAGCAATACTATTCTCTGATAAAATAGACTTCAAAATTAAAATCACCATAAAATATAAGGAAGGGATTATTTATATACTGATTAAAGGCACAACACATCAAGAAGACACAACCTTGGTCAACATTTATTTACCAAATAATAGATTTGCAAAATACATAAAACAATAGTTAACAGAATTGAAGAAAGAAATAGCATCACCTAATGGCAGGCGACTTCAACATACCTCTATTACCATGATGTTGTTGTTGTTGTTAAGTGCCGCAGAGCCGTGGCGTCGCAGGCGACTCACAGCGACCCTATGAAGGAGAGTTCTTGACACTTGGGTGCTTTTCATCCTCTCTCCAGGTTCATAGAGTTTCCAGAGGCAAGTTATTACGGAAGTGGATGCCACTCCTCCTTCCAAGCTTGTTTTCATCAGGGAGCTCCACCCCATTCTTCCCTTTTTATTCTCCAATTCCAGCTCTCTGCACATTCCATTATAATACTTGGCTTTGTCTTCTCTAGCTGCTCTTTGATAGGTCAACTCAAAAGAAACTCAACAAAGATGTAGAAGATCTAAACTAAACAGCCAACTTGACTTTATAGATGTATTCAGAGTACTGCACCCAACTAACACTCAATTAACTTTCTTCTCAAGTGCACATAGCACATTCTCCAGAATCTATCACATTTAGGATACAAAGCAAGCCTCAACAAATTAAAAAACACTGAAATAATACAAAGTATCTTCTCCAACCACAGTGTCATAAAACTATAATGAAAGGAGGGTAAAGCTTAAAAACCCATCCATATGGGGGGTGTTATAGGGTCACACAATTTGATGGGTGGAGGGAGAGGGGGGGTAAAGCAAATGGGAAAGATTCAGTGTGAAAAATAATGTAAAAGAACTTTGTAAGTAAGCCAGTTTAAAATAAAAATACTCCTTTAAATACAAGTTTTTAAAAATTACACACTAAGTAGTGGGCAAGATTAGGAAAAGCAACTAGCACAACTTAAAGTTGTTTTTGGGTAATTTGTGAAGATCTTGAGACTTATGTTGAATTTTAAGGATTTGAGTAACTAAGAAATTAAATATTAATAATAAGGAGCTAAAAGGCACATATAATAGATGTAGTTGTTGTTGGTATGTGCCATCAAGTCACTTGCAACTTACAGGAACCCTAGGTACAATAACTCTGAACCTTGTCCTATCCTGAGTCAATCTGTTTCTGACACACCTATTGCCATTACTCAAGTTCTGTGTCAATCCATCTC
>NW_006400123.1:1813047-1821466 GCF_000299155.1 Elephantulus edwardii
TTATGCAGCAAATGTATCAGGCCTCCTTAGTTTCAGCAAGCAAGGTTGTATTGTCTGCATTGTGCAGGTTGTTGATGACTCTTTATCCAATCCTGATGCCACATTCTTTCTCATAAAGCCCATCCTCCTGAATGATCTGTTCCACATATAGATTAAAAAGGTATTCAGATAGGAGGCATCCCTGACAAAGACCTTTTCTGATTTTGAATCATGTAATATTTCCTTGCTCTGTTCTGATGACTGCTTCCTGGTTGAAGTATAGGATTCACATAAACTCAATTAAGTATTTTCAGATTTCCATTCTCCTCAGTATTAGCCACAATTTGTTGTAATCCACACAGTCAAATTCCTTTACATTTACATAGATGTAATATACTAACAAAACTCTTCATAAAATTATGTGTGGATATACGGAAATGGAACCCTGGTGGTCTAGTGACAAGTAGCTGCACTACAATCCAGAAGGCACCCCGTTCCAATCTACCAGCTGCTCCATGGGAGAAAAATGGGAAATCTCCTCCTAAGTGATTACCTGCTTCTGAAAACTTTCTGGAGGGTCAGCTATGGATTGGTTCTAACTCGACAATATACAAAAATAACAACAACTCAAGGAAATATCCCTTTAAAATCTTGTCATGCTGCCCTAAAAAAACTGAGTAAAGAATAAATAAAATAGCAAATCTGATCAGATATTTAAGTCTCAATTTTGTGATCAATTTTCTTGTAAGAATATTTTCAAGGAAAGCCAATCTATTGTTCTATACTTTTCTTAAGTTTCTAAAGTAACTTATTTATTGCAGTTGTTAAGTGAGGTTATGTAAGCTCTGATGCTGACTGACTCTATGCATTTCAAGACTGAATGCAAAACAAGAGAGTAAAGATAATTTTGAGCAAGACTTCTTAAAGTCAAAGAGACACAATTCCTCCTTCTGTGAAGTCTCCAGTTCTCAAAGTGTGGTCTCTAAATCTATTCAGAAGGTTTCAAGGTCCAAACTCTTTTTATAAATATAAAGATAGCTGTACTTGCTGTTTTCCTTTTGCTTGTCATTTGTGCTAAATAATCATAAAAGGTGATCTTTTATATGCATGTTTAACAATAAATTCAAGTTAGATACTGAAAAAAAAAAAAACCCCAACAAAACAAAAACCCAACACTGAATGTAGAACATTGAATGATCCAGAAAGCATCAAAAGAACATAGAAAGAGCACAGTCAATTCCATGAAATAACATATGATCAAGACAATGATAATGAAGGAGGAAGTTCAATCTGCTCTGAAGGAAATGACAAAAAAATAAAGTCTTGGGAATTGATGCAATACTGACATTTTCAACAAAGATATGCAGCCCTGCACATGCTAACCACATTGTATCAAGAAATCTGAAGGAGAGTTACTTAACTAATTGAGTAGAAGAGATCCATATTTATTCCCATTCACAAAAAAAGGGGTTCCAACATAATGTGGAAGTTCTTAAACAATATCATACGAAAGCAAAATCTTGCTGAAAATTATCCAAAATTGTCTAGAACAATACACTGATAGAGAACTGCCAGAAATATAATCAGATTTTAGAAGAGGCAGTGACTTCAGTGATATCATTGCCAACGTCAGATTTACCTTGGCTGAAAGAAGAGAGTACTAGAAGAATGTCTATTTGTGTTTTATTTACCATGCAAACGCATTTGACTCTGTGGATCACAACAAACTATGGCTAAACTGAAGAAGAATGGGAACACCTGCTTTTGCTCAAGTGAAACCAATACTTAGAATAGGAAGCAGTTGTACAAACAGAACATGGAAGCACTGCATGGTTCAAAATTAAGAAAGCAGTGCATCAAGATGTGTCCTTTCTCCATACCTTTTCAGTAGAAGAATGTGGCTTGAGAATTGGAGGAAGACTCATCAGCAGCCTGCGTTATGCAGATGACACAGCCTTGCTCATTGAAACTGAGGAGGGCCTGAATTGGTTGCTGCAAAAGGCCTAGTATTACAGTTTTCAGTATGGATTGCATCTGAACAGCAAAAAAACAAAGATTCTGACAACTGGGACAACTGGCAGCATCATAATAGATGGAGAAGTATTTGAGGTTGTTAACAATTTCATCTTGCTCAGATCCACAGTTAACACTCTTGGTACCTATAGTCAGGAAAACAAGACAAGTTGCTTTAGGGAAGTCTGCTATCAAGGACCTCTCGAGAGTGCTGAAGAACAATGATGTCAGTCTAGAGACTAAGGCCATGGTCTTCTCAATTGCTTGCTATGCATCTGAGAGCTGGATAACTTCTATATGATAATCAATTTTGTTTGTTTTTTTAAATTGTGGTTTTAATGAGAGTTTTCAGAAAGGTTGGGTTTTCATTCATTCATTAATGCACATTTTCCTCTCTCCATTACCCCATTCCAATCCACTCTGTAGTATACTTGTTCCAGATTGTAAATACTCATACACTATTGGTGTTGTTGCTGTTGTTATGTGTCATTGAGTCACCTGCGACTCACAGAGATACTATATACAACAGCTCTGAAGTCTGCCCTGTCCTGAGCCAGTTTCCCTGTCTCTGACACACCTACCCCCACTTGCCTCATTATTGTGTCAATCCATCTCATTCAGGGTCATCTTATCCTGTACCATCCTTCCACCCTACCAAGCATGATTTCCTTCTTCAAGGAATAGTCCTTCCTGGCAACATGCCCAAATATGTGAGATAGAACTCCAAAATCCTTGCCTCCAAGGAGCAACTGTGTTTCACTCTCTCTAGGATAGATCTATTTGTTTTCTTGGCAGTCCATAGTATGCTCAATAGTTTTCTTCAGCACCACAGCTCAAAGGTATTAATTCTTCTTCTATCATCTTTACTCTTTATCCAGCTCTCTGATGCATAGCAAGTAACTGTCAGAAAACATGAACTTGATGACAGAAATGAGGCTGGAGATAGAATAAGAGTATTTTGTACAATCAAAGATTTATTAATAGCAAATACCTTTTATAAGAAATAAACAGTGACTATACACATGAACTTCACCTGATGGTTTATACAGGAATCACCTGGTGGGGTCTCCACTTGATAGTCTACACAGTTATCAAATTGATTATATCTGTGGAAAGAATCATTGCAGAAGTTCAAGATCACCTGTGAAAAGTAGACCAGGAGCTGATTGTGGAACACACCATAAACTACTCATACACCAATTCGAACTAAAGATAAATAAATTAAATCAACTCTATACGAACCAAAATTTGACCTTGAATCTATCCCATCAGAATTTCAAAACTAACTAAGGAGCATGGTTGAGGGACTGAACACTAATGAGTGAAAGCCAGATGACCTATGGCAGGATATCATGAATATTATCTATAAAGAATGCAAAAGGTCACGGAAGAATTCATGAAACAACATTTGACAAAGAGGCAATGGTAACGAAGGAGGAAGTTCAAGCTGCTCTGAAGGAACTGGCAAAAAACAAGGCCAGAAGAATTGATGATATACCATTTTTCATATTTCAACTATGGTCGCATGTATATATTGATTACTATATGTATAGGCTTTTTTTACTAATCAAACATTCCTTTCAGATAGTCCTTTTCTTCATCTGTTCAACTGCTGTGTTCATTTATCCACATTTTTCCTGTTCTCCCCACCACCTTGAGTCAGTCCTATTTTATAATATCAATATTATGCAGTATTTGTCCTTTTGTAACCTTAATATCTCAGCATAATATCTGCCAGGCTTATACATGTTGAATAATGTCTTACAAGTTCATTGGTTTTTAGCAGTGTTATTAATAGTCTATTGTGTGAATATACCACACTTTCTCTATCCATTCATTTATTGGTGGGCACTTGAGTTGCTTCCACCTCTTCACTATTGTAAATAATGCTACAATAAATATTGGTGTACATATATCTATTTGTATCATGGTTCTTATTTATTTATGGTATATTTCCAATAGTGGAATAGTTGGGTCAAATGGTATTGCTATTTCCATCTTTTTGAGAAAGCACCAGACCACCCTTCATAGTGGTTGCACCATTTCACATTCCCACCAACAGTGAGTGAGAGTTCCAAACTTTCCACATCCTCTCCAGCATTTCTTGTTCGCTATACTGCTGAACTTGGCTATTGCTGGGGTGAAATGATAACTCACTGTTATTTTAATTCTTATTTTTCTGGTAGCTAGGCATTTTGAACATTTCTTCATGTGTTTGTTGGCCGTTTGAATTTCTTTAGTGAACTGTCTATTCATATCTTGTTCCTATTGTGTGATTAGGTTTTTGCCTTTTTATGGTTGAGATGCTGGAGTAGTTTATAAATTTTATATAGGAGTCCCTTATCAGATATGTTATTACCAATTTTTTTTTTCTCTCCCAGTCTGTAAGTTTCCTTTTTACCCTATTGGAGAAGTTTTTGTGATGCGCATAGGGAATTGATTTTTAGAAGGTTTCATTCAACTATTTTTCCTCTTGGTTATAGGTTTTTATTATGCCAGGAAGTCTGCTCATGGTGTATATTAGAGCTTCTAGAGTTGTGCCAAGTTTTCCCCAATGAACTTTATAGTCTTTCATTTTACTCCTAGATCCCTAATTCACCTTGAGATGGTTTTTGTGTATGGTGTGAAATATGGGTCTTGTTTCAGTTTTCTGCAGATAGTTTTCCATTTTTCCTAGCACGATTTGTTAAAGAAGGTATAATTTGCCCACTTAACTGATCATATTTCCTTGTCAAATGTCAGTTGACCATAGGTAGATGACCTGATTTCTGAGTTCTTGATTGTATTCCATTTATCTGTGTCTCTGTTGTTGTATCAGTACCACAGTATCTTTATTACTGTAGCTGTGTAGGGGGATTTGAGTTCAGGGAGTCTGATGCTTCCTACCTTGTTTTTCTTTTTCAATAGCAATTTGCTACTTTAGGGTCTTTTTTGTAATGATCCATTCGAAACAGATCTCTGTTGCAATGTTCCCTCTTTCTCCTTGAATTCCACCTGCAGTCCTTTAATGAAAACATCTACAAAAGGAAAGTCTTTGATCACTGAGATTTTTTTCCCCTCATAATTAACTGAGGAAGCAGTGCCTTCCTACAGGTGTACATCATAGTGTGTTTAAAAAAATGTGGAACTGATTTTGCCATTAATTATCATATATTTGTGTCACTTTGCCTCCTGGGTTTCAGTTTAATTTCTGTAAAGTGAAGAAATGAGATTAGATTGCTTTTAAGGTCTCTTGAAAATCTAAGACCTTCTGAAGCTGATTCCAAGTAAAACGTTTAAGGCAATCAAAATGGATTGTAATAACAAAATGCTCTGTAAGTATGGGAAATTAGTATTTCTCTCCCTTTTTTATTATCATAAACCCTGCCCCCCTCATTTGTTTTTCAGATGACTCACTATCAAGGAACCATCCCAGTTTTTACAGAAGCAGATCTCCACATTTTTCTTCTTCTGCACCAGTTGGTGAGCTCACATCACTAGCTTATTGTTGAGCAACTGAGTTTAACCTCTGCACCAGAACTCCTAACCTCTCATACTCTTGTCACTGCTGTCACGTTGGAACTAACTCAGAGCTGACCTTCACTGAGTTTACCAGGCTGCACTGGCATGGGAAGAGATTGCCCACCTTCATCCTTCAGAGCCATTTTTGCATTTGAACTGACCAAGACCTTTCGTTTAGCATCACAACCCTCTATGGACTGTGCCACCAGAGGTCCTTTGAGGTTGCAGTTAAAAATAAGGGCATCTGAGTACTTAGAGTGGGAAATGAAACTTATTCTTTTCTTCCATCACAGTACAAAATCCTGGAATAACTCACTTAGAATCTGTCTATCTATTTCTGTGAAATGGCCAGCTACGTATGAAAGAATATAAATCTCTAGAACATATACTAACAAATGATGTTAACGATTTGCTTTCTGGTCTTGCTACTAAAAATTGGGGTAGGGAAGTGTTTGAATGATAAAATATTCTAAGTATGACAATTCTCAAATCCAAATCATCTTCTATATGAAAATTGTAAAAAGAATTCATATCTTTAAAACTCAAGCTTGTAATTAGGGCACATGTCAAAGCTCAACTATCAGCATTTGTTTGCAACTGTGAGAGTCAAAGTGCATCTACACCATCGCTCAGAATTGTGTCACCACCGAGGGGGGCTACTCTGTGACACATTGGAAAAAAATCTCAGCAAGGAGAATACGAAATGGAAACATGATGGAGTTTTGTTTTATTGTTTTGCTCCAACCCCCCAACTTCTCCACACATTTGTCATAGATGTCTCTATTTCCTGAGTTAGTTAGCTGTATAAGGAGTGAGGGGAGAAAAATCAAAATAATTTCAACTGCTGGGAAAGCCAGAGCAAATCTGGCTTTTAAAAGCTGTTAATTGCAGTTTACAAAGGAGAAATCCCTTATCTTTGAAAGTTCACTTGCTTGAGTGACTCATTCTTCCTGGGAGGGATTAATGCTTAATTAGAAAAAGATGCTAAACAATCTGATGTGCTTCCTGAATGAAAACCTTACCTTAGTTTTAAAGATTCTTAACAAGGTAACATGCTAATTATTTAATGAATGATTTGTACCGAGAGCCAGAGATATGTGTTAAAATAGTGCTTATCGCGTTGGCACAGCTCCCAGAAATCAGTCCACTGACTGTTCCAGGCTTTGGTGCCAACCCCGTTGTTTTGTTGTGCATGGTTTTGTTTTCCCAACTTAGAGTGTAAATATGTTCGTGAAGGTATACTGTTGAGAAGGAAGCACCTGGGAGGAGATGTCTGGTGGTCAAGGAGGTGGGGCTAGTAAAGAAACAGTAGAAAGGAGGAAGATACAGACAGAATGCCATCTTGCCTTTAGAGTGTAACTGCATTCTATCTACAAATAACTTGAAATATCTGTTCTTCCACCTTCTATAGCATATAAAGAAGTTAGAAAAGAGTGGCATGTATGCTTCATAGAAAGATAATAAGGCCTGTACCAACTTCACACTTTGCTTGTCTGTCAGGAAGTTTTCTCCTTCACAACAATACCTCAATGTTTTGGTAGGCAGACTCCAGTTCACTTAGTAAGTGAGGAGGCATGGGTGGAATGCCAGGTATGTCTACAGAGCAAAGCAGTGCAGGCAGGCTGACGCCAGGAGAGAATAGGCAGGTACCTATTGAGTTACAGGATTTCTACAAATCTAATCCGCATGTAATGTGAGACTTATTACAGAGCCAGTCTCTGCCAGGGCTGTGAAGTTTGAGGATATGAACAGTCTCAGAAGCAATGATCCCAGTTAACCCATTGAAACCCAGCTTCAGTTGACCAAAACTAATAGCCTCTTATCCTTGTAATGCTCCTAAAGGGTAATAGTGATTACAAGTTACTTGTTAATTACCAACACCCAGAATAAGATATTATTGATATGAAAGAAATAGTTAATACACATACAGTGAACACACAATACAGCAATGAGAGCTATTTTGAGATTTAACAGATCTGACGCAGAATAATCTCTACATTACAGTGATCAGTATCTATAACTCATGATACATTTTTGCACGTGATAATTGTTTAGGGAGCTCTCTGGCCTAGCAACAATAAGCTGAGCTGCAATACCAAAGGTACATGGTTCGAATTTCCAGCTGTTCTGTGGGAGAAGGATGGACAGATCTCCTCGTGCAATTAACTGCCTCTGAAAACTGCTGGAAGCTATGGGTCAGATCCGACTTCACAGTACAGAACAACAATAACAATATTGTTATGAAAATTTAAAATAGCAAAGTTGCTCATTAGTATTTATGAAATATCTACTTAAGGGAAACAAATATTTGAGGGGAATATCTTCATTCATTATCATAATAAATTTACAATAAATGTGGCAAAGGAAGAAAATCAGAATTGCCAACCTATGACAGAAGTCAAGATAATAATAGAGTCTCAAATATTTATGATGTACACTGTAAGCTTTTAAGCTTTTTTTAATCACCTAACATACCTCTTTGGAGTGAATAAAATGAAAGTGTTGTTTCTAGTCTTAATTTATAAACTAACACACACACACACACACACACACACACACACACACACACCCCAAAACAAAATTCATTGCTTTCAAGTTAGAACTGACTCATAGATGATTCTTCAGCAGGTTTTTAGAGATTAACTCCTACATGAGAAAATTGCTTATTTTTCTCCCTCTGGTTGGTGGATAAGAACCGCCAGCCTTTGAGTTGGCAGTCCAATTCCCTGCTGACCCTAAATCACTCTAGATATGCTTTAAACTATCAATCAATCAGCCATTTAATAGTTATACAACTATAAGGAAGTAAGGCAGTACTCCACACTTTATACATGTATTTCTTTCTTTTATTATTAAATTTTATTTTATTTTCTATAATTATATTTTATTAATTTTCATAAACATTTACAGAGATTTTGGGTTTCCA
>NW_006400123.1:1821801-1824053 GCF_000299155.1 Elephantulus edwardii
AACAAGTTATAAGTACATGAGTCAAAAATTATGGAAAAATAAAAGAAAAGATTCTTTCATTGTTCCACAAACCCCCCCCCCCAGGTCCCCTCCACCATGCAGCCCTCGCTCTAGACTCCTGTGATGACTATACATGTATTTCTATTAAAACTCTATTCAACTACAACCACAAAACTCACTCTAGAAAGTATAGACAATTCTGAGCTTACAATGAGGTCCTTTCCTAATTGTGTCTTTAAGAATCTGTAGGTAAAATAAGTCCAGATGAATAGGTTCTTACTTAGCCTTACTCAAGTTCAAGGAGGTACTGTAGTGGTACAGTGGTTAATGTTGTGGCTCTTAACCAAAAGGTCAGTGGTTTGAACTCACCAATGTGGCAGACTGTTTCCTTAATGACTCACCATTTTGGAAACTATGAGTTCTACTCAGTTGGAATCAACGTGATTGTAATGGACTTAGTTTCTTGTCTTGCTTAATTCAAGAAAAGATCAGAAGACTTTTCAATTATTTTAAAGCCAGACATGCACCAAATGAAGCTTACTGTGAGGAATTTCTTGCAAGTAGGGGTGGGTTTAATGGCTTCAAAGTGAGAGTATATTCATATTACATTTTATGGCAAGTCAGAGTTGGAGTGTCAGATTATCTGATACACAAAGGAAAGCATAAGTTATTTGTGTTTTACATAGTAATCTATAATGAACATTTCCACATGAGTATCACTATGTTTTTTATTTGGTACTCCACTCTGAGACATTAGTCTCTTAAGTTGGCATTCATAAGTCAGGGACTATCTGTATTATTAGGATCTATTAACTAATTAAAAACTCCTCTCTTCAGAGATACCATCTCCACATTACCTTTGTGTTTATACCTTTCTTTGTAGGTCTATATGATCACCAGAAATACAAGCTGAAGAAGAGGTCGTGGCACTAGAGACGTTATTGCCAATGCCAGATGGATCTTGTCAGAAAGCAGAGTGTACCAGAAGAATGCCTGTGTTTCATTGACTATGCAAAGGCATTTGACTGCATGAATCACAACAAATTGTGGCTAACCTTGATGAAAATGGGAATCCCAGAACACTTGATTGTGCTTATATGAAACCTGTACTTAGATCAGGAGGCAACAGGAAGTCCTCAGAACTGCAGTCTTCAGAGCAGGGAAACACTGCATGGTCCAAAAGTCAGGAAAGGAGTGTATCATGGATGAATCTTGTCTCTATACCTTTTCAATCTGTATGCAGAACAGATAATTTGGGAAGCAGGGCTTTATGAGGAGGAATGTGGCATCAAGATTGGAAGAAAACTCATCAACAACCTACAATATTAAGATGACACAACCTTCCTCGCTGAAACTGAGGAAGACCTTAAGCACTTGCTGCAGAAGGTTGAGGACTGTAGTCTTCAATATGGATTGAAGCTCAGCATCAAGAAGACAAAGATTCTCACCATTAGGCCAATTAGCAGCATCATGATAGATGGAGAAGAGATAGAGGTTGTTAACAATTACAGCTTGCTCAGCTCAACAATCAACACTCTTGCGCAGCAGTCAGGAAATCAAAAGACTAATTGCGTTGGGAAAATCTGCTCTCAGGGACCTCTCCAGAGTGCTGAAAAGCAACGATGTCAGTTTAGAGGCTAAGGTTCACTTAATCCAGGTCACAGTCTTTGCAATTACTTGTTATGCTTCAGAGAGCTGGACAATGACTAAGGATGACAAAAGAAAAATTGATGCCTTTGAGTTGTGGTGCAGAAGAGTCTTGAACATGCCTAGCCCTGCCAAGAAGACAAATAGGTCTGTCTTGGAGAGGGTAAAACCAAGTTTCTCTTTGGAGGCTAGGATTTTGAAGCTCCATCTCACATGATTTGGGCATGGGGCTATGAGAGACTGGTTCCGGAGAAGGACATCATGCTCAGAAGGGTGGAGGGAGAGTGCAGGAGAGGAAGACCTTGGATGAGATGGATTGATACAGCAACTGAGGCAATGGGGGTTTATGTGTTAGAATTAGTGAGACTGGCTTAAGACAAGACAGGGTTAAGAGCGGCTGTAAATAGTGTCACAGGTGTGCATGGGCCAAAGGTGACTGGACGGCACATAACAGCAAAGACATGCTCACTATCATATGGTATTTAGAAACTTCAGATAAATTTCTGACATCTAATATTAGTGTTTTACCTATGAACATAAAAATTACTAATATTGAGGGATAATGCAGTCTTCAGACTGATATATATTATTAATATATATTAATA
>NW_006400123.1:1824153-1826863 GCF_000299155.1 Elephantulus edwardii
TGCTGGAGAAGAAGGGGCAATATCCTCCTGTAGCAGTTGGACCTGATTTGATGTATGCACACACACATAAATAAAAGATACATAAAAATAATAATTAAATGTTATCTTCTGTGATTAATGTATTCTGATAGGTTCTTCATGATTTTTTACTTTTTTAATACAGGCACTGAGGCTCATGTCAGGTAAGTAGTGAGTAATAAAGAGCTCTGACGGCCTAGCCCGTTGAAGAGTTGTGTTGTTAACCCAAAGGTAGCATTTCCCAGAGAGTTTGAATCCACCTGTCCAGTCACTTTGATGGCTAAAGATGAGCAAACTTCTTCTATGCAATTTACAGCCTCAGAAAAATCTCTGGAAGGTCGGCTATGAGTAAGTTCCAAAGCAATGACTGAATAACAGATGCGTAATTCAACCTAACACTAGGTGACCAAACTTTTTTAGGGTGGAGCTACTCAAAAACAACAAAAGTCTAAGGGTACAAAGTTGTGAAAATAATATTAAGATTGTTATCCAAGCTCTCAGGTGGATGCTGCTGTGTCAGCACGCGGGAGCATGGGTTCAAACTCGAAATAAATTTTGTTAATTTGGCTAAAAAAAAAAAAAAAAGAGATTGTTATCCAGAGATAACTGGTTGAAAAGTTCACTGTGTTAATTCTTCATTTCTGAACAACACAGATTAGTGGGTTTCCACCCACTTCCTAAACAACATGCCCCCAGAAACTATGAAATTTGATAAATGTCAATAGTTATAAAAAGGCTTCAGGCCTTTTGTTCACAGGGTCACTATGAGTCATGCTTGACTAGAAGGCAATCAACAACATGTGCCTCTGTATTCTTTAAATAGGAATAAAACATTATACCGTTTAAAAGAAGACTGACAGTGAACTGTTATTGTTGTTGTTAGGTGTCACTGAGTTGAGTATAACTCACAGGGAACCTATCTATAAACAACAGATTTGAACCTTGCACTATTCTGTGCCATCACCATCATCCCTGACATTCTTGAAACCTCACTGCAGTCATTGTGTCAGTCCATCTGGTTGAGGGACTTCTTCTGTATCTCATTCTTTTCAGGCCCTCCACCTTTCCAAGCATGATGTCCGATGTCCCTCTCCAAGGAATAGCCTCTTCTACTAAAATTCCCAAAGTATGTGACATGAAGCTTTGTCATCTTTGCCTTGAAGGAGCATTCTGCCTGTTTCTCTAAAAAATCCAGCACTTTCTCCAAAACATATCTGTTTGTTCTTTTGGCCATCATTGATGTTGGAGAAGAGTCCATTCAGTACTTTTCTCAACCACAGCTCAAATGCATTATTAATTCTGTCCTCATTGTCCAGCTCTCAGCTGCATAGCAAGTGATTGAATCGGGCTGAGTTAGGTGCACTTTAGTCTTCAAACTAATATGATTGCTCCTCAATAATTTGGAGAAATCCCTGACTGCATACTTTCTCAATGCAATACATCCTCTGATCTGACTGCTGATATCAAGGGTGTTGATTGTGGATCCAAACAAAATGAAGTCATTGACAGTTTCAGGCTTTTCTCATCTATCATGATGTTACCTATCAGTCTACTGGTAAGGATTTTTATCTTCTTGACACTGAGATGAGATCCATATTGAAGACTATAGTCCTTGACATTTTGCAGGAAGTTCTTCAAGTCCTCAGTTTTGATGAGCAAGGTTGTATCATCTACATAAGACAGGTTGTTGTCATCCTCTAATCCTGATGCCACATATTTTGATAATTTGCACATTCTGTCGGACCATCTTTCTTGGGAATGAGAACAAATATGGATCTCTCCCAACCAGTCAGCCAGACAACAGTCCTGCAGATTTCCTGGTGAGCGTGTCTAGGGCTGCATATGTTAGGTGAAACATGTCAATTGGTGTCCTTTCTGTTCCTGGGGCCTTATTTTTTGCTAATGCTTTCAGTGCAGCTTGAATTTCTTCCTTCATTACCATGACTATTGACCATATGGTAATTCAGAAAATATTTCAGTGTTGGCAATTATTTTTGTTACTATGATTCTGTGTATTCTCTCCATCTTCTTTTGATGCTTTCTGGATCATTCAAGATTTTGCCCATAGCATCTCTCAAAATTTCAATTTGCAGCTTACATTTGGTTTTCAGTTCTTTAGATTGAGAAATGCTAAGCAAATTCTTTCCTTTTTATTTTCCAAACTCTATGTATATTCAATTATAATATTTTGTTTTGTCTTCTCAGTCTGCCCTTTGAAATCTGCTGGTCAGCTCTTTTATTTAGGCACCTCTCCCTTTGCTTAGACTTCTCAATATGCTTGTGTAATTTTTAGGGTCTCTTCTGATATCCGTTTAGTTTTTTTCTTTCATGGATGATATCTTTAGTGTTATCCTACAGCTCATCTGGTCGTCAATCATTGGTGGTCAGTGTTCCAAATCTATTCGGAATGACAATTGGTGAATATATATAACTGTGTAGAAGATGCGCTGTGGGTTATAATAATGATAGTTTGACTCTATGCCTAGTACATAAGGAGTCGGGCTATCAACCTAAAGGGTTTTGTCCACCAACAATTCCATGGGAGAAAGATAGTAATATTCTCCATTGTTATTTATAGTCTCTGAAAACCTGCTGAAGGATCAGCCATGGGTCAGATCTGAGTGGGTGAGTTGAGTGAGTGAGTGAGTGAGTGAGTGAGTTATAGCATACAGGTGTTCTTATGAGTCTTGCA
>NW_006400123.1:1826963-1829139 GCF_000299155.1 Elephantulus edwardii
TACAAACTACAAGATGAAAAGCTTTGTTTCTTTTTAATGGAGGAGAGGAGAAAGAAAAGAATAGGACTCCTCTCAGCTGTAAAATAAACTAGAGTTCAGGCAAATTTTACTGAAGCAGGCACTTTCTGCATAACATAGAAAGTTTGCTTTTAAGTTGATTTGTGAAGTGAAGGAAGACCAGCCAATCCTAAATTTGTTCACTCCTTTATTCACTTAGGTTGTTTCAAGCTATTGCCAATTTCCCCCCTGTTTAACCTTTGTAGCAGATAAGATACTATTAAAATTTGAACTACTATGTAGGACTCTTGAAAAGTCAGTATCAGACAAAAGAATGTAGAGAGATATACTAACCAGGTTTGCTTAAAGCCAAATTTATTAAAACTAATAAACTAATGACATGGGATGAAAATATCATTTTTTTTTCAATGATTCTTATGATTTTTAAAACTACTAGCACTATTTCTCAAACTACAGACTGAATTTAGTGGGTGAATATGCTCTATTCATGGCTATTTTGACTGAGGTTTAATCTGACATGAAACACTTTTTTTAACAGGCACATATTTGAAATACCAGGTTTATCACTATAGTTAGGCATATTTCCAAATATTATAGATACTTAAAAATTCCATAGAAAATGTCATTTCAAAGAGTGTATTTGTGCAATAAATAATGCTATAAAATTTCTTATAATTATTACATATATTTTAAATGAAGATGAAAATATCTTAATGATAAGTTGAGCTCAAAACATTTTCCTGACTTGACCAATAAACTTGAGACATAATAGAGACAAAACTGAAGTTATCAAGGTTGCCTTCAAGTCAAGTAGCTACTTTTGGATACCCTATGAAAAACAGAACTGAATCCTGTCATGTCCTTGTCATTCTCACCATCTCTGATATGCTTAAGCCTATTGCTGAAGTCACCATGTCAATCCATTTTGTTGGAAATCTTCCTCTCATTTGTTCATCCGCTACCTTTCTAAACATGCTATCCCTTTCCAAGGAATAGTAACTCCCAGCAACATGCCCAAAGCATAAGAGATGAAACTTTACCATCATTTCCTCTCATGAACACTCTGGCTGCATCTTTTTCAAGACATGCCTTTTCTTTCTTTGGACAGTCCATGGAATATTCAGTATACTTCTCCAATACCACAGCTCAGAGGCAGCAATTCTTCTTCTGTCATGCATATTCATTGTCCAGCTCTCAGATACATAGCAAGTGATTGAAGAGACCATGGCCTGAATGAGGCACACCTTAGTCTTCAAACTGACATCAGGGCTTCTCAGTATTTTGGAAATAAAACCCTATGAATAACAGTGAAACAAAGGTTATTATAGTATGAGAGGTAGAGCTCAGATGGCAAGTCATTGAAATATAAGGAGAAACAGCTTCAAACAATCATTAATAATTCAACTCTAGAGTGTAAACTATAAATGTAGGAAAACTTGAATTGTAAAAAACTTAAATGGAACACAAAAAATTTGACATTTTAGGCATTAGAGAACAGAAATGGACTGACATATGCCAATTTGAATCAGACAATCATATGATCCATTATGCTTGGAATGAAAATGTTGCATTTATAATTAAAAGAACAATCTCAAGGTCTATTGTAAAGTATAATGTTGTGATTGGGTATTATCCATATATTTACAAGGAAAAACTATTAACAAGACTATTATTCAAATATATGCACCAACAACTAAAGCCATTAAAGAGGAAATTGAACAGTCTGAAATTGATCAAATATGCAAACAATAGAGGCAAGAAGGTGTGCCACAATCCCAAGACACATGGTTCGAATCCAACAGATGCGCCACTGAAGAAGGAGGGGCAATCTCATCCTGTGTCAATTGGATCTGATTCGACAGACAGTACACAACAAGAAACAAAACAAACAACAACAACAAAAACCCCACAAACAAATATGCAACCAAGATGCATTAGTAATTCTTAGTGTTTGGAACGCAAAAGTTATTATCAATGATGAAGGAATGGTACCTGAAAAGTACAGACAGGGTGACAAAATAAGGCTGAAGAATGAATGGCTGAATTTTGCGCATTCAGTGACTTATTAATAGCAAATATTCTTTTTACTACTTTTAATGAAAGTTTACAGAGACTTAGGGTTTCCATTCATTCATTGTTGCACTTTTCTCCCTGCCCA
>NW_006400123.1:1831044-1839382 GCF_000299155.1 Elephantulus edwardii
GCAAGCGACTCGACGGCACATAACAACAACAACAACTACTCCCAACTGCATGTCAATCCTATTTTTATAAGAGTGGTCCTATGCAGTATTTGTCCTTTTGTGACAGATATTTCATTTAGTTCAATATCTTCTAGAATCATCCATGTTATGTAGTGTTTTAGAAGTTCTTTGTTTGTCAGTACTGCATAATATTCCATTGTATTGTGAATAACGTTCCAATGGGTGTGCATACATCCAACTCTGTTTTGGAAGAAATGCAACCAGGGTGCTCCTTTGAAGGAAGAATATTGAAAAGGCAACTCATATATTTTGGGTTTGTTGTGAGGAGATGCCAGTACTTGGGAAAATACATCAATCTTGGAGAAGTAGAGGGTCAGAAAAAGAGAGGAAGACCCTCATCTATATGGATTGATACAAGGATTGCAACTATGGGTTTGGGTATGGCAGAGATTATAAAGATGGAGCAAGAAGGAACAAGGTTCCAATCTGTTATTCATAGAGCTGCTATGAGCCATAACTACGTTAATGTGCCTAAAACAAGATCCACAAATGGATCCTAATCTGGATTATGTAAAATGAAATTTCTTAATGAGTTTTACGGATGCATTTGGAAAAATATTTTAAAAAGATATTCTGTTTTTGTGGGATGTAGTGCTTTATAAGTAAGAGTTAGATGAAGGTTTGTTGATAAAGGTTATTCAACTCTATAGTATCCTTTTTGGTTTTTTGCATATGGAATAAGATTTTTGAAATCTATCCCTCCTTAAAATTGTATCACTTTTTATTTCCTGTATTTTAAAGTGATCTTTTTTTAGGTGCAAAATTCCTTAGATGGTTTGTTGTTAATGAGTTCTATTTTCACTATGAAATGATCATCTCTGTATGTAGTAATTTTCTTTAGTTTAAAATCTATTTGGTCTTAAGTCAGTATAGACATTCTAACTAGCATGCGCATAACTTTTCAAAAAACTATTTATAGGTGATTCTGTCCTGCTTCATTGTCTAATCTATTTATATCTGACATTTACTTTTTAACCATATACATTTAATTTTACTATTAATGTAGTCAGCCCTATGGAGAAGAGATTAAGATTGTTAACAATTTCACCTTGCTTGAGTCCACAATCAACACTCTCAGAACCAGTAGCCAAGAAATCAAAAGATGAATTGCATTAGGAAAGTCTACTGTCAGGGACCTCCTCAGAGTGCAGAAGTGCAAGGATGCCAGTCTAGAGACTACAGTGCACCTGATTTGGGCAGTGGACTTTGAAATTCTTTGCTATACATCAGAGAGCTGGACAATGACTAAGGCTGACAGGAGAAGAATTGATGTCTTTGAATTTCCTAGACTTGTCACTCTAATCCTGGTGCCACAGTCCTCTTCATAGAGTCCAGCTTCTAGGATAACTTGCTCAGCATAAAGACTGAATTGATATGGAGGGAGGATACAACCCCGATGCACTCATTTCTCCAATTTTATACCATTCAGTGTTCCCCTGCTCTGTTTGCACAACAGCCTCCTGGCCCAGGCATAGCCTCTGCATGAGCACAATAAAGTGCACTGAGATTCCCATTTTGTCTGTCTGTGTGTGTGTGTGTATGTATTATTAATATAGTTGTTGTTGTTGTTGTTGTTGTTGTTGTTGTTGTTGAGGGCTGTCGAGTCATAGACGACTCATAGTGACCCTATGAATGAAAGACCTGAGCACTGTTCATAGCATTTCCGGAGGCAAGACTTTTCAGAAGTGGATGCCACTTCTGCTTACAAGCTTGTTTTAATTGGGAGTCTCCACCAAACACTGTCCACCATGGGTAACCATTATTACATTTGGCACATCAATGTCACAATGTTCAGCATCACAGCAACCATGAGTTACCTCTGTACAGCAATGCACAGACGAATGCAATACCACTTAAAAGAATGTTTGGAAAAAAAAACACACACAAAAACTCCACCAACCAACAATTTAAACAAGACCTGAGGGCCACAGATTAAAATCTCCCACCTTGGGCTTGGTAGCATAACTTTCTGTCCACTAGACAAGCGTAGCTCTCTCTATGTTGTTGTTATTGTTGTTGAGTGCCATCGAGTCGTAAATGACTCATAACGACCCTATCTATTATACATACACATTCACACATATAAATATACATATATATACACACACACATACGTGTGTGCGCGCGTGCATGTGAAGACTAACAATTATACTAGTATTTCTACATTCAAGCTATACAAAATCATTGACAGCTTCAATCCCTTCTCTATCTAGCATGATGTTGTCTGTTGCCTCCTTGGTGAGGACCTTTATTTTCATAATGTTGGGATATAATTCATAGTGAAGGTTGTAGTTCTTAAGACTTCTGCAGCAAGTGTTTCAAGTCCTCTTCAATTTCAGCAAGCAAGGTTGTATCATCTGCATTACACGGGTTATGGATGAGTCTTCCTCCTATGCTGAGGTCACATTCCTTGTATAATGGCACTGAAATCCAAAGAAGTCATTATAATAAGTATGAACCAGAAGCTATTGTGGGTATAGGCAAAAAGATAAGTAATTTGGCGGCAAGTTGTCTCCTTTTTATGATTTCTGATCTGTTCTATACTGAAAGCAGAAAATCAGAAGTCAGCTTTAAGAAATGGGCCCACTATGTTAATTCCAGTTTAGTCATAATTTAAAAACTGAGACAAAATCAAGAAACCAACCATGTAAAGAGAAATGTCAGGAGACCGTTTTAGCTTAAGGGGGTTAGAAAGTGACAGACTCAATGTTAACTTGCAAAAATCAGATCAATTATTAATAAGCTTTCCCTAAGATAATCAATAACTCCCTAAGGAGATGCCCACACTAACCACATAGAAAATGTTAAAGATAGATGGAAATTGAATAAGTGAATTAGAAATATATGGAAAACCCTCACTCTCACCTTGCTATCCCTTCAACTCTTCTTGAACAACCTATGGCCCACTCCCAACTGAGCAAACAAACAAACAAAAACCCACTCTCAGACCCTGCCATCAAGTCAATTCCGACTCTTAGGACAACCTTGCATTGAGTTCTTGAAACTGTAAACCTTAATGGAGCAAACTATTTTACTTCTTCTCCTACAGAACAGAAGGTAAATTAAAACTGCCATCTTTCCACTAGCAGTACAACACATAACTCAGTACCAGGGCTCCTTCTTATTTAAATGTTGCTCTTGTTAGGTGCCGTAAAGTCAATTTCAACTTATAGTGATATTATAAACAGTATATCGAAATCTTGCGAGATCTTAAACCTTCCTTATAATCTCTGTTGTACTTAAACCCATTGTTGCAGTCATTATATCAAACTAATTGAGGGCCTTCTCTCTCAAACTTCCATCTATCAAAACATAATCTCTCTTTTTCCATTAATTGATTCCTCCTGACACAGATCCTAAGTATGTGAGATCAAGTCTCACCATCCTTACCTCTAAGGAGCGCCTTGACTGAACTTCATCTAATATCTTTTTAACATAATACCTGTATTTCTAAATACTACCTATAAAAACCCAAATTAACTGTAGATTAAGTCTCAACTGGACAGACACTAATGTTAGCCTACACAGAAAATTCATACTTTTAATGACAAAACTTAATAAGTGTAAGGCTGCATTTCCAGAAATATTTTGAATGGTTATCTAGAAATATGGTCATGAAATCTTTTTTAAAAGGTTGTTGTTGTTATGTACCATTGAGTCGTTTGCGACTCATAGCGACCCTATGTTACAACAGCCCTAAACTCTGCTCTATCCTGTGCCAGTCCCACTGTCTCTGACACACCTATCCCGATTACCCCAGTCACTGAAATAATCCACCTCTTAGTGGGTCTTCCCCTCCTGCACCGTCCCTCCACCCTCCCAAGCATGATGTCCCTCTCCAAGGACTTGTCCCTCCTTACAACATGCTCAAAGTATGTCAGACAAAGCCACAGAATCCTTTCCTCCAAGAGCAGCCTGGTTTAACCCTCTCCAGGATGAATCTGTTTATTTTCTTGGCAATCCATGGTATATTTAGTACTCTTCTCCAGTACCACAGCTCAAAGGCATCAATTCTCCTTCTATCCTCCCTAGCCATTGTCCAACTCTCTGATGCATAACAAGTAATTGCAAAGACCATAGCCTCTATCAGATGCAAGTTAGTCTCCAAAGTGACTCCATTATTCTTCAGTACCACAGAGAGGTCCCTAACAGTTGACCTTCCCATCACAATACGTTTTTTGATTTCCTGGCTGCTGGTGCCAAGAGTGTTGACCGTGGAGCCAAGCAGACTAAAGTTGTTAACAATCTCAATCTCTTCACCATCCATCCTGATGATGCCAATTGGTCCAGTGGTAACAATCTTTGTCTTATTGACATTGAGCCTCAATCCATACTGAAGGCTGCAGTCCTTGGCTCTCTGCCAGCAAGTGCATCAGGTCCTCCTCAATTTCAGCAAGCAGGGTTGTGTCATCTGCATAACGCAGATTGTTAGTAGATCTTCCACCAATCCTGACGCCGCACTCATAAAGCTCAGCCTCTCCGATAATATGTTCTGCATACAGGTTGAAAGGTATAGAGATAGGACACATCCCTGGCTTACACCTTTTCAAATTTTGAACCATGCAGTGTTATCCTGCTCTGACTACTGCCTCTTGGTCCAAGTATAGGTTTCGAATTAGAACAATCAAGTGTTCTGGGATTCCCATTCTTCTCAGAGTCAGCCACAGTTTGTTATGATCCACACAGTCAAATACCTTTGCATAATCAATGAAACACAGATAGACATTCCTCTGGTATTCCCTGCTTTCAGCTAAGACCTATCTAACATCAGCTACAATATCCCTAGTACCACGATCGCTTCTAAACTAAGCCTGAACTTCTGGAAGTTCTCTGCTGATGTGCTGTTCCAGTCGTTTTTGGATAATCTTCAGTAGAATTTTGCTTGCATGTGAAATCAATGGTATCATTCTATAGTTTCCACACTCTCCTGGGTCGTCTTTCTTCAGAATAGGAACAAATACAGATCTCTTCCAGTTAGTTGGCCAAGTGGCTGTTCACCAGATTTCTTGGCACAACTTGGTGAGCACAGCCAGGGCAGCATCTGTTAACTGAAATATGTCCATTGGTGTAGCCATCTCTTCCTGGGGCCTTGTTTTTTGCTATTTCCTTCAAAGCAGCTTGAACTTCTTCCTTCATCACCATAGGCTCTTGTCCATATGTTATTTCATGAAATTCCTCTGTATCTGCCAATTCCTTTCTATATAATGACTCCGTATATTCTTTCCATCTTCTTTTAATACTTCCTGGATCATTTAACATTCTGCCCAAAGCATCCTTGATTATAGCAACTCGAGGTTTGAATTTGTTCTTCAGTTCCTTGAGCTTAAGAAATGCTGAACAAGTTTGGCCCTTTTGATTTTCTGACTCTAGCTCCTCGCACATTTCATTGTAATATTTTGCTTTGTCATCCCGTGCTGCCTTTTGGAATCTTCTGTTCAGCTCTTTAGTATCTTGATTTCTTCCTTGTGCTTTGGCTTCTGTGTGCTCCAGTGCAATATTCAGAGTTTCTTCAGACATCCATTTTGGTCATTTTTTTCTTTTCTGTCTTTGTAATGACCATTTGCACTCTTCCCGGACGATACATTTGACATCCTCCGACAGCTCATCTGGTCTTCACTCATTAGTGTTCAAGGCCTCAAACCTGTTCCTGAGATGGTTCTGAAATTCAGGTGGGATAGACTCAAAGTCATATTTTGGTTCCCGTGGATCTGGTTTAATTTTCCTCAGCTTCAGCTTGAACTTGCATATGATTCGTTGGCGGTCTGTTCCACAATCAACTCCTGGCCTAGTTTTCACAGCTGATATTTAGCTTCTCCAGCAGTTCTTTCCGCGGATGTAATCGATCTGATTCCTATTTGAGTGAAAAGTTTAGCTTCTAGAAAATTAAGATTTCTTTGTCATGGGATTTTCATTTTCAAGATCTTTTTTTCTTTCTCTTTCATTTTTAAGATCTTGATGGACATTGAATCTCTAAGAGATAAATAATAAATGGATCATTTCTCAAATTTGTCCATGGAACTATTGTCTTAAGACTAGTGTTCTAAAATATAAATTTTATCTTTAAAATTTTAGTTGTCATTATATTTGGGAAATAAGGTAGTTTTAAGGTTAAAAACTATTTTCAATATCTTAAGAACTTCTGTGCTTACATAAATGATTTTAAGGATTCACGAGAATTAACATTTTAACACGAGGTTTAACAAGAGAACACAATAGAAATGATCTATCCATGATACTTCCCAGGCAGGAATCATTACACATAAATTGTAAAACAGTGGAATGGCATTTGGGGAGTGGGATATAAAGAGGAGAGAGAAACCTTAGATGTGCTGTATGAAGATAAAACAGAAGTTCATTTCCACTTTCATCCAAACTAATAGACCAAGGAACTTTTCATTTCATTAGGAAGTCTACTAACAAATGGCCTTCTTGACTTTTGCTAATCACTTTATTAATGCTTTAGGCAGACTTTAAAATATACAGTAGTATTTAATATCTGAGGGGAAAAACCTTTATTGTGCATAAATTACAAATTCACTGTCTCAATTGTAGCTGAGTTTTAATGTTTCCTTTCCAGAAAAGCCCCAGTGCATATTCTTCAGGGAGCAATTCTCTGCTCTTAAGGGAATGAACTGAGTGACCTAATGGGTCCTTCCATCTTTAATTTCTGTAATTCAGGAAAGCCTCATAAAACACAAGCTTCCTTTGTGAATTAGCTTTTCTCTGAAAGTACTGAAACCACTTTCTTGCTCTCTTTGAATGTACCTAAAAGTGGTTAATAATATTAAAAATATTTACTGGATACATATTGCAAAATATCAACTAAATTATACTTAATAGTTCAAATGAAGTTTTTCCTAGTGCTGTAATGCAAAGGAACATAGCTTCCATACCCTTTTGTCATTTAAAAGAAGTCATTTCTTTCCAACTCTAAGAAAAAGAATCTTAAAGGGAAAAAATTTAAAATAAAAAAATAAACTGACAGTTAATTATGGACTATCCTTTACGCATAAAGTGTGGTGTTAAAGTATCACTGTAAAAAGAGTAAAGACATTTACCAAAAATACAAGAGTTACAGCATTTCTATTTTAAAACTTCTCATAAATGTGATCAGATCTACATAAGAATTCTTTATTGAAAAATTGATACACACTAGAGAGACAGAAGGAGAGGAAGACCCTCAGCCAGGTGGATTGACATGGTGACTGTGCAATGGGTTCTAGTGTGTCAGGAAGTGTGTGGATGGCACAGGACAGAACAAAGTCCAGAGCTATTGTTCATAGGTTTGCCATTGTCATATGTGACTCAACTGCACCTAACAACAAGAGAGAATAAAATTGTAACAAAAATATGGGTCATGGTTGTTTATCACAAATGTTTACAGTTTACGAAGAAACACCGAGCCTAGACTCACAAGATTTTTGTTGTTATTAGGTGATGCCAGATTTATTTGCAACTATAGCAACTGCATGTAGCAGAGTAGAACTGTCCATAGAGTTTCCTAGACTGTCATCATCATAGGGGTAGGTTTCTAGCTCTTGCTCCTGTAGAGTCACTTTTGTGGTGCATCTACTTAGTAGGTTTGAGCCAGCTATATTTCAATCACTAGCCTGAGGAGAAACTACTGAAACTCCATGAGTTCTTTCCAGAATAATCAGAATATTATTCGTTATGAATTTTAAGCATATACAAAGTTATAAGGAAGAAAACAGTATGTAAGATAAATGAGTGAAAAATGAGTACATATAGGCTAGACTGAGAGATGATTTGCAGGTCTTTCCACAGCTTCCCACAATTATTGACTAAATAAAATTAGAATCATGCACCTTGGAAGGGCCTGTGTTTCACAGTATCAACGCTAAATTTTATACCAACTTCCTAAACAATATGCCTCCAGAAACTCGATGAATTTTGATAAATGCCGATAGTTATAGAAAGGCTTCAGACCTTTTGTTCCTAGGGCCATTATGAGTTGTGCTCGACACGAAGGCAATCAACAACAACAACATGATTTACAAGGAATTTCTTGTATTTTTTTCTTCCTACATACTGAAGCGCCTATTGCAGAGTGTCAAGGACTGCAGCCTACAACATGGATTGAGGCTCAATGTCAAGAAGACAAAGATTCTCACCACTGGCAGCATCAGGATGGATGGCGAAGAGACTGAGATTGTACACAGCTTTAGTTTACTTGGCTCCATAGTCAACAGTCTTGGCACCAGCAGCCAGGAAATTAAAAGGCACGTTGCCATGGGAAAATCTGCTGTTAGGGACCTCT
>NW_006400123.1:1841712-1843147 GCF_000299155.1 Elephantulus edwardii
TGGAAGGCGGGAGACAGAGCAGGCTGGTGTCTCGGATCCTCAGGGATGCCCGGGGCTTGTCCTTCTGACCCCTCCTGCCCAGTGGAGTCCAGGAGAAAGAGGGTGCAGGGACCCTCTGCATAGCTCTTTTTTCACCTTGAAGAAGTCGACCCCCCCACCCCCCTTCCCTGCAGGCAAATGAGGTATTTCTCGTCACTAGTCAGCATCTTTGCCTTCGGTTCTGTTAGTATGCTGACTTCCTGCTGAGTTCAAGACCCCGCAGAGCCACACACAACAACATCAACATATAAATACATCCTGTACACAGACCGTCACAGTGTCGAGGTGAAGGTGCAGAGCTAGTCTGTGAACTAAATCCATTGCAAACATAAATTAAAATGAAAATACAGTGTTTTCCACATTTTCAGGAACAAAAAAAATCCAAAACCAACAAACAACCATTAAAAACAGAGAGCCCCACCCCACCCCCAAACGTCCACGGCTCACAGGTGACGCCAGCCAGTCACTCCCAGAGCCCTGACTCAGCTTGGGTTTCTCCAGCCCAGGCTCAGAGCTGTCCCCAACTCCAGGAACCCACTGCCCCCCTCACATGGAGAGAGACTGAGGAGAGAATTCCCACCACCATCTGTGGGAGAATCAGGCTCAAGTCTGTGGGGCCTCTCCAGTCTCAGGCAGAAGAAACGGCGTCAGCGTCTTTGACAGGGATGCTGTCCCTAGAAATGTCAGGTGCAGGCTCCCATCCTAAAAGATTTCATGCGGCTCTTAAGTGCCGTCGAGTGAGAGCCGCCCCATAGTTGACCCTCCAGTGGGTTTTCCGAGGCTGTAAATTGTCCAGGAGGAAAATGCCCCCTCCTTCTCCCATGGAGCAGATGGTAGCCGCAAACTGCCAGCTTTCGGATTGGCATCGTAACTTCTTCCCACAAAGCCGCCAGCACTCCTTGCACGGTTATTGCAGGGACGTGGAATTTGACCTTGGGGTTGAGATTGTAAAGACCTTTTGGAAGAGCCAGTGGGACTGGTCATGACGGGCATGAAGAAATCTGACTTCAGACTTGTATCTTGAGGGGGTCAAGGACTGGACACCGAGTTCTACAGTGAGGGGGGTTGGAGGATCCTTCGGGTCACTGCCGATCCTCAGTGACTCGATGCGTCTAAAGAGGCAGAGCCATGTCCGACAAAAATCCAGGGCATCTGGCACAAGGGGACGACACCTTATAATTTACGACAGGAGGACGGGGGGTGGGGCTAGAGGGCATCCCTTCCGGGCACGGGGACTCTATCGCTGTCCGGCCTCGCGGATGCGGCAGACCACAGCAGTGATGAGGGCTGCCCCCTTCCCACTGCCGTCCTCAGACTGCAGGAAGGACACGTCGCATCTCGGGGCCAGCTCCTTCACTCTCTCGTGCATGACTTTGGCAAAGTGCGGATGCAGCTT
>NW_006400123.1:1844261-1845665 GCF_000299155.1 Elephantulus edwardii
AACTCACCCTTCTCTGTACCATCAGGGATGGCACACACGTAGGTGGGCAGCATCTTGACCGGGGCAAAGTCATGGGTCTCCTTTTTCAGCCCTCGCTTCATTTCCACAGTCATCCTCCTCTTGATCTCCAGCAGCTGTTCGAGGTTCAGCTTCAGAGACTCCAGGGTCTTCTGCCAGGCTCGATGTTGATCGGCCAGCCGGTAGGCCACGGCCGTCACCATGGCTGCTTCCTAGTCTGTCTTAATGTGAATGTTCAGATCTAGAGAAGTATCAGACAGACCAGCAAGTTAAAGGTATATCCCTTATTGTGGTTTTAACCATTAGTCTCAGTGTTGTCCCTGCCTTTGGCACACGTGTCTTTACCCACATTTTTCCCTGCTCCACCATCCACCAGGATACCCATCCACTTCTGCCTACTCCCTTCACATCTATCTCCCATTGACCAGCCCTTGATCTAATAGCTTAAGCTTCCTTGGCTTCTGTGATTCCAAACACATCAGCTTCTTATAGTTCCTTATGTTGGGACCAGTGTCTCTGACGTTTAGTCGTAATGTTTCCCTAGCAAAGGTGATACATCCTGTAGAACTGGTGTGTAGATAGGTTTGGCGTCTTCAGTGTTACCTGGGAAGATGCGTGGGGCTTGTGATGGACCCGTTAGATGCCCAGGTTTCTGCCAGTGAGGCTCCTTACAGGCCATAGTCTTCGAAATTACTTGCTAAGCATCAGAAAGCTGGACAATGACTAGGGATGACAGAAAGAGAATTGATGCCTTTGAGCTGTGGTGCTGGAGAAGAGTGTTGAATATACCATGGTCTGCTAAGAGAACAAACAGGTTCATCTTGGCCAGGGTGAACCCAGACTGCTTGAAGAGGGACATCATGCTTTGAAAGGTGGAGGGACAGCGCAAGAGAGGAAGACCTTCGGTTAGATGGATTGATTCAGTGACTGGGGTAATGAGGGAGATGTGTCAGAGACAATAAGGTTGGTACAGGATAGAGTAAGTTTCAGGGCTATAGGGTTACTATGAGTTGCAAGTAACTCAATGCCACAAAACAACCACAACTTATGATCATGAGTCAATGGTAATTAAGGAAGAATGTGAAGCTACATGAAGGCATTGGCAAAAAATAAGGCCGCAGGAATCTTTGTGCTACCAATTGACATGTTGAATTAACAGATACAGCCTGAATATGTTCTTTATCTATGTCAGGAAATTTGGAGAATAGTTGCTTGGCCAATTGATGGGAAGAGACCCATATTTTTTCCAATTCCCAAGAGAAGTGATGCAACACAATGTGGAAATTATCAAACAAAATCATTAATAACTCATGTAAACAAAATATTACTGAAGTTCATCCAAAAATAACTAGAACAAAAGGTAAATGGCAAACTACCAGAAATAAA
>NW_006400123.1:1877267-1881607 GCF_000299155.1 Elephantulus edwardii
AGGGTCTTCCTCTCTTACACTGTCCCTCCACCCTCCTAAGCATGATGATCCCTCTCCAAGGACTAGTTCCTCCTTGCAACATGCACATGCCCAAACTATGCTCCAAGAAGTAGCCTGGTTTCACCCTCTCCAGGTGAAATCTGTTTGTTCTCCTAGCAGCCCATGGTATATTCAAAACTCTTTTCCAGAACCACAGCTCAAAGGTATCAATTCTTCTATCATCACTAGTCATTGTCCAGCTTTCTGACTCACAGTATCTAACTGCAAAGAGGAAGGCCTGGATCAAGTTTACCTTAGTGCACTTTATTCTCCAAACTGATATTGTTGCTCTTCAGTACTCTGGAGAGGTCCTCGACAGCAGATTTTCTGAATGCAATTCGTCTTTTAATTTCCTGGCTGCTGATACCAAGAATGTTGATTGTGGAGCCAAGCAAACTAAAGCTGTTAGCAATCTCATTCTCTTCACTGTCTATCATGATGCTGCCAATCAGATTAGCGGTGAGAATCTTTCTTTTTTGATGTTGAGCTTCAATATATATTGCAGGCTACAATCCTCAAAGTTCTGCAGTAAATGCTTCAGATCTTCCTCATTTCAGCAAACAGGATTGTGTCATCTGCATAATAAAGATTGTTGTTGAATCTTCCTCCAATCCTGTTGCCACATTCCTCCTCATAGAGCCTAGCCTCCTGGATAATCTGTCCTGTGTATAGATTGAAAAGGTATGGAGGGAAGATCTTAGAACTCCATTAAATCATCAAACATTATTTATTATTATTATTATTATTAATGAGCATTTTTAATAGGGAAAAGTAATTATTGACAGGGCATATATAAAAACAAAAATATGAGAGTAATTATGTATAAATATTTGCTGCAAGGGAACTTATTAAATCAGTTTAAAATGAAGAACTATCTTAAAAGATTAGTGAAATCTATTTGATAAGATTAAACAACCAAAACAAAACCAATAGTTTCTATTAAGTCAGTTGAAGGCAACTTGAATGTCATGTGTGTCAAAGGACAGCTGTATTCCATAGACTTTTAAAAGGCTGATAGGTTTTGGAAGTAGCTTACCAGATCTTTTCTCCAAGACACCTCTGAATGTATTTGAGCCACCAACCATGTATTTTATAGTCAAGCACTTAACTCTTTATGTCATCCAGAGACTTCTATTTGAAAAAATAAAAAATAGATTAATCAAATGCTATGTAGATTATACAACTCTTTTTGAGATATCGTGTAACATAAACTTGCTAGATGTGGCAGATTACTCTAAAAACACTGTATAAAATGGATCAACGTGACAAAAACTAGGTCTGTTGAAATGTTCTGCACATTCAGTAATGTGGACTTTATTTGGTCTAGTTGCAGTGGGAGTTTGAATAACAAAAACAGAAAATAAGAAACAAATTATAGATTAATAAAGCTCAGAAAAAATACAGATGGCCTTGTTTCAATCCTCTTAATACTATAGTTAAGCCATGCAGACTTTATATTACTATTTTAATTTGTTTTAGTTTTTCCTAAACAACATCCATTCTGGAACTAGTCCAAAATTCCATAAGATATTTGAAAAAATCCACAATGAAGGATTGCATACTTTGTTTTGTGGATATCTTTGGCTCCTTTCAGAAAGATTTTAAGCTAATCACACGGGAAACACAAATATTGATTATCCAGTTGTATGGAAAACAGTTCAAGTTCTTACAGGATTTATAAAAAAAAAAACAAACAGAAATTAGATCACCAAATTAAATGGAGTGTTAATGACCTCACTCTCTTGTCAGCCCTATAACATGCATATGCATACTTCATTAGGCTTTACAGTTAAGGACAGAGCAAAACATGATGATGATTTTATATTATGAACTAAAACTTTATGTCTTAAAGGAAAAAAAAAAGAAGAGGTAGTGGGAAATGTCAGTATTTTGAAGACATGCAGCACATCATGGTTCATTTCTTTGGCTTCCCATATACTGAATAAGATGTCATTAATGAGAAGTTGTTAGGTTCTGCATAGTTGCCTCAACTCATAGCAACCATATGAACAATAGAGCAAAACATTACCTGTTCGTGTGCCATCCTCATGGTCTATGGTTGAGCTTAACTTCATTATTCCAGTCACAATAGGAATCTTTCTCATCAAGGGTCTTCCTCTCCTTCACTGATATACTTTTCCATGCATGGTGTTCTTTACCAAGGACTGTTTTCTCTTAATGTTATTGTTGTTGATTGCCTGCAAGTCTAGCAATGCTCATAGCGACCCTATGAATAAAAGACCTGAAGCCTCTCTACAGCTATCAACATTTATCAAAGTTCATAAGTTTCTGGAGGCATGTTTTTTTAGGAATTGGATGCCACTCCTGCTTCCAAACCTGTCATAGTATGTTATTATTTTTATTCTCTTGTTATCATGACCAAATTATGTGAGATGAAGTCTCATCATCCCTGCTTTCAAAGAGCTCCCTGGCTGGCAGTATTTTCTTTTCTAAGACATTTATTATATATATATATATATACACTTGGACCAAGAGGCATGCTTGGTAGGGTGGAGGGACAGCGCAGGAGGGGAAAACCCTGTATGAGGTGGATTGATTCAGTGACTGGGGTAATCGGTATGGGTGTGTCAGAGGCAATGCAATTGGCACAGGATAGAGCAGGATTTAGAGCTGTTGTACATAGGGTTGCTATGAGTTGCAAACAACTTGACCGCACATAACAACATTTTATGAAATTGTCTTGATAGAATGATTAATTCATGTTGTTTTAATTCTGAAATATAACTGCTAAAATATCCACAAGTAGTTAAGTTCAAATGATAATATCAATTTTCTAAAGTTTATATATAATGAGACGATTGGAAATTTAATGAGATTATCACAAATTTGATTTTAAAATGGCTTCTATAACTAAGGGAACACTGAATCATTATGTGTTGGCATGTATAATTTTGTAACTGGAAGGATATATAAACATATACATCTAGTCCTTTTACTTTCTAAGGGAGAGAATGAAGACATGTAGAAATAAGTTTCCTGAAGTGCTTTATATAGCTGAACCCAAATTAGAATGTAGATCATATGATTCTTAGCATAATCCTATTTTACCAACCAAAACAATTCTTCTCTTTTTATTCTATTATGTACCATCTAATTGGAACTGGTGACTTCGTTTCAACTCAACTGTACTAAACAATGATTATGTTTGTAATTTCATCAAAGATCCTCCAGCAGCTTTTCAAAGGCAATGAATCCCACAGGAAGACGCTGTCCATCTGTCTTCCATGAAGTAGTTGGTGGATTTGAACTGGGTGCCTATGGGTTGGCAGTGCAACTTCTTACCATCAAACCACCAGTCCTCAGCTCAGTTCTCTAGAAAATTCTGTAATGTGGTGGTCAAATCCATGGCTGACGTGAGTAAAAAGATTTTTGTTTGCTTGTCTTATATCTCATTTCCTATCAGTCCTCATATCTTGATTACGATTTCTTCCCAAACATAGGCTACTAGTCAAAACAAGTTACCCTCAATAACACTGTCCACAGAAAGATGGCTTTAATAAACATTTTATAATCCCTTAGATTATTAGGATAAAAGAAAAGGTTTTTTCCTACCTCTAGTAAAATACTCTTGCAAAGGACTGAAGATAAAGTCTATGTGAGACAGCTTTACTTTTGTGCTTTGGGAAGAAATATGCTAATGAAATTGTTACATAGTTTACTGTAGCAAATTGTACTAAAATTATGTTGTAACAGTATTAATTTGAAAATCACTTAATTTTCTCGCAAATAAGATTTAAAAAGAAGATACTTTAATTAGTTCAACCTAATTAGGTTTTTTGGAAGCTGGAGTGGCATCCATTTACTAAACAACATGCCTCCAAAAACTCTACTAACTTTGATAAATGTTGATAGTTGCAGAGGGGCTGTAGGCCTTTTGTTCATAGGGTCACTATGAATTGTGCTTGACTCAAAGGCAATCAACAACAATAATAATAACAATTAGATTTTAGAGAGCTTTGGTGGCCTAGTGGTAAGAAGTTGCTCTGCCAACCCAAGAGCACCCAGTTCTAATGCACCAGCTACTTCAAGGGAGAATGATGGACAGTCTCCTTCTGTGAAATTGACTGTCTCTGAAAACACACTAGAGGATCGGTATAAATGTACACAACAACAAAAACAATTATTTTTTATTTATAAGCAGACACTAGTGATTGGGAATGGAATGTGAGAACCATGAATGTAGGAAAATTAGATATTGTTAAGGAAGACATGGAAGGCATAAATATTGACATACTAGGCATTAGTGAGATGAGATGGACTGGCATGGGACATTCTGAGTC
>NW_006400123.1:1884417-1895887 GCF_000299155.1 Elephantulus edwardii
CATATTGAAGGCTGCAGTCCTTGACCTTCTTCAGCAAGCCCTTCAGGTCCTCCTCAGTTTCAGCAAGCAGGGTTGTGTCATCTGCATATCACAGGTTGCTGATGAGTCTTCCTCCAATCCTGATTCCACATTCCTTCTCATAGAGCCCAGCCTCCAGGATAATCTGTTCTGCATATAGATTGAAAGGGTAGGGAGGTAGGACACCTTCCTGGTGTATGCCTTTCCTGATTTTGAACCATGTTTTGTTTCCTTCCTCTGTTCTGATGACTGCCTCTTTGTGCAAGTACAGGTTTCACCTAAGCACAATCAAATATTCTGGGAATCCCATTCTTCTCAGGGTTAGCTGCAGTTTGTTGTGATCCACACAGTCAAATGCCTTTGCATAGACAATGAAATACAGATAAACATTCCTCTGGTACTCTCCTTTTAGCCAACACCCATCTAATACTATCTATAATATCCTTAGTATCATGGCCTCTTCTAAACCCAGCCTGCACATTGATTGTTTATCTTATCTATTGATGTGCTGTTCCAGATTTTTTTGGATAATTTTTATCAGAATCTTGCTTACATGTAGTATTAATGATAGTGTCAGCCAATTCCTTTTGGAACAGTGATTTTGTGCATTTATCCCATCTTCTTTTAATACTTTTTGGATCATTCAAGATTTTACCCATAGCGACTCTCAGCATTGTTAGTTGAGGCATGATTTTTTTTTTTTCAATTAACTTGGGGATTAGGATGAAATAGCTGGAAAAAATGAAGAAGGAATTATATTTGGAAAATTACAGACTTGGTAATAGAAATGGGTCTAGAAACAGAATTATTGAAATTTGTATGTTTAATGATATGTTGGTCACAATCACCTTTTAAAAAGTAACCACAAACATCAACTTATTACAAGGACCTCACCTACATAGGAATTAGTCTGACTACATCTGTGGAAAGAATCATTGGATAAGCTTAATATCAGCAATCAAAACCAGGGTAGGTGCTGACTGTGGAACAGACTATCACTCACTTATGCACAAGTTCAAATTGAGGCTGAAGAAAATAAGAACAAATCCACAAGAACCAAAATATAACACTGAGTCTATCCTACCTGAATTTAAAAACCAACTTAAGAATAAGCTTGAAGTACTGAATATCAATGATTGAAGACAAAATGAATTGTGAATTGATATCAAGAATGTTCTGTTCATGAAGACAGCAAAAAGAGGAGAAAGTGACAACCAAAAAATATGTCAAAAGAGACTTAGAAAATTGTACTGGAGCATCAAAAACAAAAGGACGAGATGCCAAAACAAAAGGAAGAGATGCTCAATTACAGAGCTGAATAGAAGATTTCAAAGGCCATATTAGAACTGGACGTGTCAATCCCCATTAAAAGAACCTTTTGCTAGAATTTGAGATTGACTTGAATCAGCAGGTAGACATGTAACTCCTTTCAGGTGGCTAATTGGTTCCATAAAATGAGTGGACACAGAGGTGTGAAAGCAATACAGAGATGGTTTGAAACCACACACATTCCTCCTTCTTTCTCAGAGGCACAAATCACCAGTAAAGATTACCCTGCTTGCTACAAAGAGAGAAAGATTTTGCAGATGGCAATGGGAAGGATTTACGATGGGGAAGGACCTGCATGTAGTTGACTATTATATTGGATCAATGTCACCAGTAACCCCAGGTGGTTTCAAATGGGCCCTCCAAGGAGTAGATACTTACTATAGACTAGGCTTTGCATACCTTTGAATCTATGTGAATGCCAAAAATACTGTTAAAGGTCTGGAACAGAAGATACTGTACCAGTATGGGCCACAGATTTCTATTTCCTAGACCAAGGAATGCACTTTACAGCCTTCAGAGTGCCCCAAAAGGCCAAGAAACATCATATTAAATGGACATACCATGTTGCCTATCATCCTCAGAGTAATGATCTGCTAGAGAAAGGGAATGGACATTTGAAAAATTTGCTATCTAAAACAGGAGGGGGAAAGCTGGCTCAAATACCTTTAAAAGTGTGTTCTCACATTCAGTTCATGAGGAACTAAAGGGAATTCATCTCTGGACAGAGTCCTACTTTTCTCAGAAATGTCTGGAGAAGAAGGAGTAGGAAAAGATGCTGAAGCTACTATTCTTCCCCATTTCATGTCAAATCGTGTCTTCTTGCCAGATGCTACAGTCACAGATCCAGGGATGCAGCTATCAGTATCTGAAGCAGGAGTTATTTCTGAGCAAACAACTATAACAATTCCTTAAACTTTTATGCAAGAATTCCCAAAGGTTTGATGTGGTGGATTGTACTTTCACCTCATCTTGTAAAAGTATGGTTAACAGTGAATAGTACTGTTCTGCCTAGTGACCAAAACAGTCTACTGCTGGTATACCTATGTAACCCTACCCAACATGAAAGAATATGGACTAAAGTGGAAGAACTTGCCAGACTGGTTTTATTACCTGAGATTTGGACTAGCAAAGTTCCTGACCCTGATGTCACTTCCCAGGGGGGGAAAGTGTAGGTAAAAAATAAATGACAAATGAGAAGAAGGAGAAATAATAGCCAAGGATAAAATAATGAATAAATGAGTCAGTTAGTGAGGAAAATCTAACATTACATTAATGCTTCCGGAAAAACCCAAAACAAGGAAATAATTTTCTCCAGCTAAACTTCAGAGACTAGAGAAAGGAAGCTAAGTTACACTAAATGTTAAGATGAAATGTATTAAATTTTATGTGTTTGTATGGGTGTATTTGATGCAAAATTATGTTTCTCTTATGTTGTAATGTTAAGATATATTGTAAAAATGAATGCAGTATGTTGATTCAGTGACTAGAGTAATGAAGGTAGATGTGTCAGAGACAATAAAGTTGGCACAGGATGGAGCAGGCTTCAGGGCTATTGTACAAAGGGTCACTATGAGTCACAAACAACTTGATGGCACATAACAACAAAATATTATAATGATGGCATACTGTATTCAGAGAAAGTATGCATGCCTACTAATTGTTACTGGAAATACAAAAAGGAGAAGATTTGCACTGAAAAAATGTTTTTTGAAACCAGCAGGACTAGACAGTAAAACTAGAGGGCATGAGACAGCCTGGGAGGAAAATTAGGCACATCCAGTACTCTGAGGAGATTTGCATTCGAGTGGATTAGTAGATTCATCTTGGATTTTTGACTGAAGATAATTTACATTTAGACTCATCCAGCATTGAAGAAATAGGCGGGGTTTATTAGTCAAATGTCTTTCCTAGCCAATCATTGACTGTTTATTTTGTGCTGAAGTATTTGTGGTATTAAACAAAGCAAATTAGGAGGGGATACGAACCCCCCCTTACTAGAGGCTTATATGAGCTCATGGGACCTCAGCACAAGCTTGCGTGCCTGGGACATAGATTTCAGCTGCTCATCAATCTCTACATCACCAGCCTGCATCACCCAGAGTTGTCACCCAGTTGTATCATAACTGACAGTCTATAGGACCCTGGCCCATTGCTCACCAGTTTCTCCAAAACAAGGGGAGAGGGAATGGCAAAGGATATCTCACAATGTAAGTCCGGGTTTGATCCAGCAGTCACAAATCAGATTAACAGCAAAATACAATTCCTTAATTAGTAAAAGTCCTGGTTTCAGTTCAGCAGTCAAATCCACATCATCCAGCAAGGTTTGTCTCAGAGCAGAGTTATAAATTAGCTTATCCTTCAGTTGTTTGGTGAGAACAGCAAAACTTTTAACTGTGGCCTTTACCTCAGGTCTTCTCTGATCACACCTTGATAGTTTGTCCACAGCCACAGTCTCTCCACCACCATCACCAGGGTCTCACCACCATGGTCTTGCTTTCACCAAAAAGTCTTGATCCAGTCTCCCTCAAGTCTTGCTCCTCAGTGTGGAAAGCTAGTGCGCTCTCTCTCTCTCTCTCTCTCTCTCTCTCTCTCTTTCTCAAGTCTCACAGCTGTTGTTGATTTGTAAGACCATATGTCTGCAGTTAAGATAGCTGGAGATCAGAGGGGGCTAAAGTATTAACTGAAAAAAACCAACTTTAGGCTAACACCACATAGCTAAACTAACTTGTATATTTTACTGACTATAATTCTTTTACAACAATATTGGACAAAGAATCAAATTATTTAATTTTTTTCTGATTTTTTTACTAGAATGATAGCTTCTTCAACGTTAATTCAGTAATTATTCAGGATTTCCCACTGAACATTGAATCATCTTCACTCTCTGATCTAGGTACTCTTGTCCTTAAGACCTTCTGACTTCATCTCTTTCAAGACAGCATGGAATTTTCCAAGCTAAACCAACCAGCCATTGTACTGCCATGGTTTCCTATTGGACATTGAACTCCTGTGCTCCCTGATCCAGGTACTCACCCCACTTTGGGCCCTCAGGCCTTCAGCTCTCAGGCCAAGAGGGAAGCATCAATTTACAGGACCTTGTAAAAACATTGCCCTCATCTGGGGTATTATACAAAGCAAATGACTTATCATCTACCAAGAAAAGCTTCACATAATGTAAAAAAAGCAGCAAGCAGCTTCAAATATTATGAAAAAAACAAAATAATTCTTCTTTTTTTTGACATTTATAGGATTTATTAGAAATATGAACATTCTAATTATCCCTGGATCTCAGTCAAATCTATAGATACACACATATCTCTATATCTATATCCCTGGATCAGATGGGTTGACACAGTGACTGTGGCAATGGGGCACCACAATGTATGTAAATGAAACACCATGTATATGACTTTTGAATGTAAACCAAGATTAAATTAAAAAAAAACTCCAATCATTCAACAAGTCAATAAATACCATAATAACTAATAATGGATAAATATAAACTCTGTGATGCAGATAGGATTGTTTATTTGTTTTGCTTTCAGATGTATTCTCAGTGTTTTTATATTTGTTAAGTATATATTTAATGAATAAATCAAATGTCTACATCAGTCTCAAAAGGAATCATTTATATAAGAAAATGAAATGGGAAGTTATTTAAAACATTGAAGACATTCTTTGTCCTACAAATTACTTTCCAAAAGTAATTTTTTAAAATTTTATTTTATTCATTTTAATGAACATTTACAGAGATTTTGGATTCCCATTCATTCATTGTTACACTTTTCTATATGCCTGGGAAATCCATAATCAGACCATGTAAGTAAGAGGCATCATATTTTAGGATGCAATCAAAGATGGAAAGTTCATACCAATGCAGTGTTGACAATAAATAGTTATAAATTGTTATAGTCATCAATTCAGAACTGATTTATAGCTGCAGCACTAAAATACTACTTATTTTTATTCTCCATGCTGTAAATATAAAGATAGCACTACATATGTCAATTAAATCATCTTCAAATATATTCCAAACAAATGGCACCAATTAATTACGTCAATCATGCCATACAGGTATCATCAAATTAATTGTCAAGTGTTCCATTATCATAAAATAAAACCAATGATAGATTGTATGACATAAACATGCAAAAAAAGTTTTCAATTAATATACACAATGAGAAATAATGGAACAAAATAAAAAGGAATAAAGATTTTATTTTTTAAAAAACAAACCCACATGTTTTCTAAACAATGGTTACTCTTTTTATCCTCCATCCTATTCCTGATAATAACTCTTAAACTTTAATCTCTATATATTGACTGATATTAACTATTTAATAATTAGTGAGATCATCAATAATTTTATGATTGACATATTTCACTCAGCACAATATCATTAAGGTTCATCCATGTTGTAGTGTTTATTAGGACTTCATCTCATTCTGTTGTTGTTGTTGTTGAGTTGCCTGTGACTCATAGTGACCCTATGTACAACAGCCCTACACCCTGCTCCATCCTGTACCAATCTTATTCTGACACACTTATCCCTATTACCCCAGTCACTGAATCAATCCATTCCATCAAGGGTCTTACTCCCTCGTGCCACCTTCCCAAGTAGGACATTTCTCTCCAAGGACTGGTCCCTCCTTGCAACATGTCCAAAGTACATCAGATGAAGCTTCAGAATCCTTGCCTCCAAGCAGTAGCCTGGCCCCACCCTCTCTAGGATGAACATGTTTGTTCTCCTAGCATTCCATGGTATATTCAATATTCTTCTACAGCACCACAGCTCAAAGGCATCAATTCTCTTCTATCATCCTTAGTCAATGTCCAGCTTTCCAATGCATAGCATGTAATTGCAGAGACTATGGCCTGATTTAGGCTCACCTTAGTCTCCAGATTGACATGTTGCTCTTCAGCGCGTTGGAGAGGCTTCTGATAGCACACTTTCCCAATGCAATTCATCTTTTTATTTCCTGGCTGCTGGTACCATGGCTTGTGGAGACAAGCAAACCAAAGCTGTTAACAATCTCAATCTCTTCACCATCTACCATGATGCTTCCGATAGGTCCAGTGGTGATAATCTTTGTTTTCTTGATGTTGAGCTTCAATTAATATTGAAGGATGTATTCCTTGATCTTCTGCAGCAAGCGCTTCAGGTCCTCCTCAGTTTCAGCAAGCAGGGTTCTGTCATCTGCATAATGTAGATTGTTGATGATTCTTCCTCTAATCCTGATGCCACATTTCCCCTCATAGAGCCTAGCCTCCTGGATAATCTGTTCCACATACAGATTGAAAAGGTATGGAGATAGGACACATCCCTGGTGTACACTCTTTCCAATTTTGAACCATGTACTGTTTCCTTGCTCTGTTCCAATGACTGCCTCTTGGTCCAAGTATAGGCTTCACATAACACAATAAAGTGTTCTGGGATTCGCATTCTTCTCAGAGTCAACCACAGTTTTTTGTGATCCACATAGCTAAGTATTATTCCAGTGTATGTGTATGGCACATTTTGTTTATGCATTCATCTATTGATGAGCACTTGAGCCATTTCTACTTTTTTACTATTATGAATATTGCTATAAAACACAATAGTGTACATGTGCCTGTTTGTGTTGCTATTTCCAAATTTAGACATATAACTAAGAATGAAATTCTTGGTCATATGCAGCTCTGTGTTTAAACTTTCTTTTAGAAAACCCTAGTATGTTTTCCTCAACAACTATACCATTTTGTCATCTTGTCAGAAATGGATGCAGGCATCCACTTATTCACATTTGTTTTAAAACTATTACTTTTTAAAATTTTTTATTTACTTTTTAAAAAATTCATTTTAATGAAAATTTAAAGAGACTTCGGATTTCCATTCATTCACTGTTGCACATTTCTCCTTGCCCAACCCTGTTCATTCTTCTCTGTGAAAAATAAAAGAAAAATTATTTCATTGTCATACAATCTCTCCCCCCAAGTCCACTCCACTATGCAGTCTTCGTTCTGGACTCCTGTTGTAACAATAATAATCATATATCTCTTCTTTTAACTTTTTAAAAATTTTATATTTTATTATATTATTTTTTGTTTGTGTACAGTCAAATTGGATCTGACTGCTACAGGAGGAGGTCGCCCCTCCTTCTTCAGCAGAACACTGGTGGATTCAAACTGTGTACATCTGAGATTGCAGTGCAGCTTCTTGCCACTAGGCCACCAGAGCTCCGTTAATCATATATCTCTTTTAAGCAGTTCTCTCCCTCATCTGTTTCAATACCATATCCATAATTTATCCCATTTTTCTCAGTCTCCTCCCAACCCCGACGTCAATCCCATTTTAGAACAGTGGCACTATGCAGTATCTGTCCTTTTGTGACTGAGATATTTCACTCAGCATAATGTCCTCCAGAGTCACCCATTTTGCATAATATTTCATGAGTTCTTTGTTTTTCAATACAGTGTAGTATTCCATTGTGTGAATATACCACAGGTTCTCTATCCAGTCATTTATTGATGGGCACTTGGGTTGTTTCCAGCTCATTGCTATTGTGAACAAAGCTGTGATAAACATGGGTGTGCATATATCTGCTTGGGTGGTGGTTATGATTTCTTTGGGGTGTAGTGGCATTCTCAGTAGTGGCATTGCTGGGTCAAACGGTATTTCTATTTCCAACTTTTTGAGAAAGTGCCATACTGCCTTTCTTAGTGGTTGCACCATTTTACACTCCCACTAACAGTAAATAAGGGTTCCACTTACTCCACAACCTCACCAGAATTTGTTGTTTGCTGTTCTGTTTTGCTATTCTTACTGGGGTGAGATGCTATCTCATAGTTGTTTTGAATAATTACTTTTTTATTACGTTTTGAAATGTTACTTTCATTTAGAAGCTGAAAATCAGTGACAGGTGGAAAATGGTAAAATACTTTTTATATTGCAACCCTCACATTTTGACCAATCCATATAGAGCAAATTAGTTTTCTGTATAATTTTTAGCCCTGTGTATTAATATGTTTTTGTACAATTGAGATTATGTTTCAGTAAGTAAAAAATCCATGTTAAAAGTTACTTTTTTTATATAGCATACCTTAATAGCACTGTATACTGTTGTTGTTATTTGCCATCTACTTGCTTGCAACTCATAACAACCCTATGTGCAACAGGTCTGAACCCTCCTCCATCCTGAGCCAACCTTATTGTCTTTGACATACCTACCCCTATCACCCTAGTAATTCAATCAATTTATTGAAAGTCTTCCTCTCTTGCACTACCCCTCCACCCTCCCAAGCATGATGTCCCCTCTCCAAGGACTGATTGGTTGGTCCCTCCTTGCTACAGGCCCATAGTATTCCAGAGGTTCAGAATCCTTGCACCTTTTCCAGGACAAACATCTTTGTTCTCCTAGCAGTCCATGGTATAGTCAATACTCTTCTCGACCACCACAGCCCAGAGGCATCAATTCCCCTTCTATCATCCCTAGTCCTTGTCCAGATTTCTGATGCATAACAAGTGATTGCAAAGACTATTTTTTGGGTCAGGTGCACCTTAGTCTCCAGACTATCATCGCTGCTCTTCAATAATCTGGAGAGGTCCCTGACAGCATACTTTTCCAATGCAACTCATCTTTTGGAGAAATGTGGCATCAGGATTGGAGTAAGACGCATCAGCAACCTGCATTATGCAGATGACACAACCTTACTTGCTGAAACTGAGAAGGGCTTGATGTGTTTGCTCCAGAAATTCAAGAATTACAAACTTCAATATGAATTGAACCTCAATACCAACATCAAGAAAACAAAGATTCTCACCACTGGGCTGTTTGGCAGCATCATGGTAGACAGTGAAGAGATTGAGATTGCTAACAGGTTTGGTTTGCTTGAGTTCACAAGCAACATTCTTGGTACCAGCAGCCAGGAAATCAAAAGACAAATTACAATACTAAAGCACAATACTTAAGTGAATTAGCAATTTTGCAAGGTTTGTAGCAGGAGCAATAAGAATATGGGAGTGACTGAGTCTGACTTCCACTAACTCCACCTAGGAGAGCTGTCTCTATCAATAACATCCAGTGTATAAAATCAATCTTATGGCAAGACATATAGTTCCCCATGCTGCTGAACCTACTTCCGTTAACCATTGGGTCTGATATCCATTGCAAAAGTTGTGGGATTTATTTTTTTATTGTTTTATAAATATTTTGTATTCATTTTAACAAACATTTACAGATATTTTGGATTTCCACTCATTCATTGTTGCATTTTTCTCCCTGCTCCACTCCTCCCCGCCCCCCCCCCCCCCCGCCAAGCCAAGTTCACTCTTCTCTTTGAAGAGTTAAAGAAAAATTCCTCAGTCACAAAAGGACAAATATTGCATGGTGCCACTGTTGTAGAATGGGACTAACAAAGTTGGGGTGAGACTGAGAAAAATTGCATAAATTTTGTATATTGCATTGAAACAGATGAGGGAGAGAACAGTTTAATAGAGATATATGATTGGGTACTATCGTTATGACAAGAGTCCAGAATGAAGGTTGCGTGGTGAAGCGTACTTGGGGCGGGGGTTAGGGGGGCACTATATATCAGTGAAGTTGTGGGATTTATTAAGGAAACATGTTGAGGTGGTCAATGGCAGGCAAAGGATATTACACAGGGAGAGTCCAGGTTCAGTCCAGCAACACAAATAAACCTCTGGTTTCCACAATCATATATGCCTCCCTGCAGACTCTCTTTAGTCTCTTTAGCTCTCTTTTTTTATATTGGCCTCACAGCTACTGATGATGTTGAAGATACTGACCAACTGCAAATCTTGTGTCCAAGAGTTAAGCAATTGGGGACTATTTCCCCAGGAAGGGCTAGGGTAATGGATAAAAGTCATTGTTCAAAGTTTTAACACCACACCTTGTATAGAATTACTAGAAAGACGACCTCTTTCACTTACAAGGAAAATTATTACTTGACTGCATCAGATGCCTAAATGAGTAAGCACACATCATGGTTCATAAGAGTGATTCTGATGTGAGAGATTGAATGCATTATTTACCAGTAGAATACCATTCTCAAGTATTAAGTTTCTCATATATGCTATTGTGCTTTCACATATGGTGAAATTCATGGCAAAGTTGTAAAGTTTTACTAAATTTTACAGTCTTCAAAACCATGCTGTCAGTGAACCATATCTCTAAGGTGTTAAACTAATAAAATAATATTTCTAAAACCTGTTTAGGTCACAGAATTATGAAAATTAGAGACTTCCTCACCTAAGCTCAAGTAATAGACTACTGAGTATTGCTTAAGAACTTTAGGATATTAAAAATTTCAGTAACAAAGCTGCCATTTGATGTTTCTGGAAAGTTAAAAAAAGGATAAAACAGTATTATTTCATTATTACAACTCAAAACAGGCACCATTTAAATGTTAATGTTTTACGATCTTTATTTGGGAAGAAAATAAGCTCACTTTTCTATTCTGTATTAATAAAAATCCCATTTCTTTACACATTTGAAGAACCTACTTTAAAATCAACAATGCATTTCCTTTTTCTGTGGACAGGTCACCTAAAAATGTTTATGTTAATTTCTGTGAGTATATACATTGGTGGTGTGTGCACAAACATATACAGTTCTTGATTTTAGAACTCAAGTGTAGAATGCCAAATCCCCGTTATCCCTGGACATATAGAACTCTCTCCTCTTGATTCAAGGAGTTAAGTCAGCTCTTTAACAGTATTGTTTGTAGCCTTTTGTCCAGCCTTTTTGAAATGTAAGCAAACACTCACTATTTACTTTGTGCTAAGCTTATAATCCTTAGCATCCAAGAATAGGACTGCTGACACAGTCTGCTTACAGTGTTTCTCCCATGTGTGGTAATTACTGTGTTTGAAATGACCATATATGAACTGCCTGACAACTGCTAACTAACAAAATTTCCGCCCTTTTGGCATGTGTCTTTTCCCATCATTCTCATAGAAATTTCAGGAAGCAAAAGAAGATAATTTTAAGTAAAAAAAAAAAAAACCAACCCAAATATATTTATGCCTCAGTTCTCATTTTCTCAGGGTGTATTCCTAGCAGTGGAATAGCTGGGTCATATGGAATTTCTATGTTCAGCATTTTGAGGAAAAGCCAAACTGCCT
>NW_006400124.1:0-7881 GCF_000299155.1 Elephantulus edwardii
TCAAGAGAATTCAGCCGATTTCCCCACTAACCTTTTTCCTTTCAGGTGAGTCTCAATGCAGCTCAGCTCAGCTAGTGGATTCCAGCTTTTGCTGGGTACGCGGTGGGATCACCGCGGGACCGCTCCAGGGCAGGCAGGCAGGGCTCCGGTTTTTAAAGCTTCTAAAATAATGTATTAGCAAAAGTTCTGATTCAAAATCCTACTGTTTGCGTCACGCTGTCATGGTCAGTCTCTGTGGAGCATAAAGTACTCTCTGGTATCCTCTCTACGCAGGCTGCTATCCCTCTGGCTCTTCACACTGTGCTCTCCACCTTCACCATCTTCAATCCCCCCAACTTGATTTTTAAGGTGGTGTGTTCAGTGGGGCCCACCTGAGAACAGAGAGGTGATGGGTGACTTGAACAGCAGAGCATGAGGCAGCCTTCTGTCCTCCCCTCTATGGGATCTGGCCTCATTCCATCCAACATTATACACACACACACACACACACACACACACACACTCCCCTTGGGCCTTTTCCTTCCTAACTTATTTACCCTCCAGTGTCTGCCTTTAACCTCACATCTCAGCTGTACTTGAGCTCATTGCTGTATCCACTGTGGCAATACATATCAATGAGGGTCTTCCTTATTTTGCTGACCTTCTGCTTTTCAAGCATGATAGGCTTCTTCAGGGAAAGGCCCTCCATGATACCATGCCTGAACGTGTGAGATAAAATTCTTTCTTCTAAGGAATATCTGAGCCGCACTTCTCTAGAGACAGATGTTTTCATGCTTTGGTCACTCCCACGGCATATTCTATATACTTCTCCAGCACTCCAGTTCAAAGGCATCGATTCTTTAGTCTTCCTTAGTCATTGCCCAGGTTTCACATGCATAGAGGCAGTTGAATTCCATGGCTTGTGACAGGTGCATATTAGTCCTCAAAGTAACATCTTTGTGATCTATCACTTTAATCTGTTTCCTGTCATTATGGGTTTACCTACTCTGGATATTTCACATAATGACTCATACAACAGGCCATCAGTCTTCTGTGTCTGGCTGTTTTCACTTGGCATCATGTCTTAGGCCCCAGGATATATTAGGACTTCATTCCTTTTCATGGACCAATAGCAATTCTCTGTATAAAAAGAGTGTGCTATGTAAAACCACTCTCCAGTGAATGGACACCATAACGTGCTCTTCTGAACATGCACATGCACATGCACATGCGTGTATCTGAGTCTTTCGGTTATTCTGAGCACACTCCTGGGAGTGGAATTACTTTGAGCATGTTATTTGGAGGGGCTGGGCCCTGGAGGATGACTTCCTGCGCAATGAAGTAAATTCAGTCAATGAGAGTCGAGTCGCTCTGAGAGATAGATCGACAAGGTGACTTCCAGGATAGAGATGCAGAGCAGGTTGTGAAAAGGACACAGGCCTGGACAGGGGTGGGGTCAGAGCCAACCCCCAGCAGTAACATGAGAAAGAGAAAAAGCTGCAGGGAAGTGGACGACACTGTGACTGACCAGTGGGTTCAAGCCCAGTGACACCGGTGATGGCAGCATGTAAAGGGCACACACGAGGTCATGAAGAGTCGACACCATCACGTTGGAACCAATCAACAAGGCGGGCTTCTGTGCAGACAGACCATCTGATGACGGACCCTGGACAGGTCCTCCTCCTGGCTCTCAAAGTGAGAGCTGCAGTGGACACAGGTATGTGGAGGTGCGTTTTTATCTCATGGCTGGACTTCTGAGGGTGAAATTGCTGACTTCCTTTATATTACACACCAGTCACCCCAAAGTGCGCACAAACCTTGCTGACCCTCCACAGTTTGCATGTGGTGTCCCATCTACCAGGGTGGCCATACCCGGTACCACTCCAGGCCCATTTATGCCCTCCCTCTTGTGTTCCTCATCTGCACGAAGTGCTTAGATTTGCAGGGCTTGAAGCGAAGCTGGTATATGAGTCTGAAGATATCTGGGAGGAGCCAAGAACCAGCAGGATTCCACTGCACCGCAGCTGATTCTCAGGGACAGGGCTCACACGGACGATCACCGATCACCGGAGGGTCCGGTTTGACTGAAGGATAAGCAGAAGGCATTCATTTATCCGTTGTCAACTAACAAATATGTATTGAGTACCCTCTGCATGGCCAGTGCTGTCCCAGAGGCCACACACAGAACTAAGACAGAAACCACCCCAGCTCTGTCCTCCTGAAGCTTCTAGTCGTCAAAGAGATGGGCGAGGAACAGGAGAGGATACAGCAGCTCACACAGAGACGGCAGCAAAGTTTGAGAATGCTTTGTCATTTTAAAAACAAATTACATTTTTAAATGTGATTTTTTTTTAAAGCTGTGACCCGTCCTTACTCCCACGCTCACACATGCAGTCTGGTTTCCCATAGGAACAGTGAGTTCCCCACTCCCCCCAAAGTTACCCTTTTGTAGTATACAACTCAGGGTATTACATTCATTTAACAGGTTGTACAATCATCTTCAGTCTAATTCTAGAACATTTTCAATAACCCCAAAAGAAACGCAGACCACCAGCAGTCACTCCCCACTCTCCATTGTCCTAAGCCCCAGGCAGCCATAATCATTGTATGGGTTTGCCTGTTCTGGACGCTGAAATGGACTCATACAACACGTGGTCTTTTGTGATGAGCTGTTTCTACTCCTACAGCCATGGAGCAGTGCGTTTCAGAGCTTCTGTCCTCTGCATGACTAAGTAACAGTTCACAGGGCAGCTTGACACATCATGTTTCTCCGTTGTCTGATGATGGACGTTCAAGTTGTTTCCACACTTTGGGTTTTAAGAGTAATGTTGCTATGAACACTCAGGTACGTATTTGTGCATAACTGTTTCAGTGTTAAATTAACACCTCCTTTGAGTCAATTGATTGACAACTACCCTTTAGGATGGAGGAGAACTCAAATTTAGGGTTTCCATGGCCTAGTTACAAAGATGCCACCTCACAGACTGAGGTGTACCTACCTAGCTGACAACAATGTATTTTCAACTGCTGCGTTTGCATGAGAAAGTCAGATAATAAGGAAGATGAAGGGAAATTAATCTTTGAATTATGGGATTGTTGAAGAACATTGAATACACCATGGACTGCCAGAGAGACCTGTCTTGGAGGAAGTGAAGTCAGGGTACGCCTTAGAGCAAAGATGGCAGGAGACTTCATCTCACAGACTTTTGTCATGTCATCAGCCAGGGCCAGTCCTGGGGAAAGGACACCAACCTTGGAAAAAAAGTCGGTCAGCAAAAGGGAGGAAACCCCTTAGCAAGGTGTGTTGGAATGAATGGCGGATGACTGCGACAATGGGGTGAAGCACAGCTGCGGCTGTGGGACTGACTCAGTACCAGCCACAGTGTCGCTTAGTTGTACATGAGGTCTCTGTGTTAAGGCTGCCTCAACAGCAAATAATGACAACTGATGATCTAAATGAGAGACATTTTCTTCAGGGAAGCTGCTGGTGGGTTTGAAGCACCAAGCATTGGGTTAGCAGCCAGGTCCTTGAGCCACTGCACCTTCAGGGCTCCTTCAGTGTCATTCAGAAGTCTGTGCTTAGCCTTCTGAGGAACTGTTGACTCTTCCCTAAAGCTCTTGTACCCTCTTACTTTCCCACCAGCAGTAGAAGAGACTTTTGCAAGTTTTAACACAGTGCTCAGGGAAGGCTCCATGGAGAAGGTGGCACATGTGCAAATACCTGTAGCAAATGAAATGGAGGGGAAACCAGGAAATATCTGTGGGAAAAGCTTTCCAGGCAGCGGGAGCAGCCTGTGCAAAGTCCCTGTGGCACTAAGCACTGGGTGAGTCACAGGGAGAGGGAGGAAGCCCGAGTGTCTGGAGTGGAGTGAAAAGAGGAGAGAGGAGGAGAGGAGAGCAGGGAGTGGATGGAGCAGGGTGTGTGGAGTCACCTGCATGCAGAGAGGGCTTGGGGTTTTACACAGGGGAGGTGGGTTCTCTTGTGGGCTGTGGGTAGACAGAGCTGGGACTGTTCCCATGCTCACAGACACCCTCTGGCCGCCCAGAGAGAAGAATTTGTGGGGGCTGTGAGACCAGGACTGGACCAAGTGGAGGAGGAGTGGGGACAAAGTGACTGGATCTGCATAGATTATAGAGAGGACAGGATTGGAAGACAGGTAGAGAGAAGAGCAAGAACCTTTTGGTAGCTTCCACCCCCACCACATATGTCCCACTCACTGATTTCATCGGGCACAAAAGACGGAAGGGTGGTGCTGATGTTCCCAGGTTGGATGGCAGTGACCTTGAGCCCATAAGGCACCTTGGAGAACTTGAAGTCCAAGATGCTGCAGGTGAGGGAGCAGGGTCTCAACTGGTAGCAGGGCTTGCTGTCTTCCGTTCCAACCCTTCAGGATATGGGCACTGTGAGGGACTGGTGGTCTGCGATTGTCAGGGGATGGAGACAAGGTTCTCTGACTTACCCTTGACCTGCTGTATGGCTGTGTTGGCACCGGACACCCCCAGGGACCTGCTGGAGTGTTTGGATTCTAAGGGATTCTGGAATGTATACCCCTCACCTATGGAATTCCACTCTGGAATGTGAAACAAGGACATCCGGTCTGTACATTTTTGTGACTCCCCAGATTTCAGAACCTGGAATGTCTTTAGAATTAGACCTCATCACTATCAGTTAGAATTTTCTGGAATGTTCCCGTTGTTTTCTTTTGGCAGGGGAGGAGGCACCACCAAGGCTTGGGGATGGAACACTTGTGATGCAGTGAGTGCCTCTGGGTGTGACCTCATTTCATCTCATTTTCCCTAATTTGGCCACAGGCTCTTAGCAATTCCTAAGCCAAACCCATCAGTATTGAGTCGATTATGACCCTTTGAGACCCTAGAGTATCCTGTCCATCTGGCTGCTCCATGGGTTCCAAGCCCTCCACCAGATTCTGAAATTTTAAATCATTAGGGAGGAAATTGCTCATCTGTCTTCTTTGAAGCAGCTAGTGCACTTGAACCATTGACCTACCAGGTAGCATCCAGACACATAACACATTCATAACACACAAACAAAAAAATATCAATCTCATTGTAGGAAGTTAGAAGGGACTGAGGATTGATAGCCCCCTGTCTTCCTTCAGGTTCTGAGCCTGTAAATCACATTTGAGGAGACTGCCTAACTTTGATCTTTGGAGTTGCTGGTGGATTTGAACTTCCAGAGAGGCATGATAGCCTTTGGGTCAACACTCCTGAAGGTCATCTGTGAGTGGCTTGCAACTCAGCAGTCTTTAACAACATATAAGAGAGAGCAAAGTTCACATCTGTTTTTCTTGTGTTCATCATGATTTGTACTCTACTGGACAACATCTATCAAAAACAGTATTTCAGACAAGAATGCCAAGCTTTTCCTCCTCGCCTGTCTTGATCTGGAATGTAATGAAACCTGTCCATCATGGGTGGCCTATTGGTATTTATGTGGGTGGCACAGCTTCCAGCATCACAGAAACACCCAAGCCACCACAGCAGGACACACTGATAGCCTGGTGGTGGATGTGAGGATGGAGCAGAATGGAAGGGCCTTGTTCTGCTGTGAGCAGAGTCACTAAGAGTCAGCGCCAAGGCGTCAGCAACAGGATATCAGCTCTGATCAGCTTACCATCTCCAAGCCCACTGCCCTCAAGGCTCTACAGACATAACCACCTGCTACAGTGCTTCTGAGGTTGTAAATTTTCATGGGAAGACACTGCCCATCTTTCTCCTGTGGAGCAACTGGTGGGTCAGAACTGCTGACCTTAGGAACAAAACTGACCACTATGTGGTCAGAACCCCTACATCCCATGAAGGCAGGAGTTATCAGCCTATTTTCTAAATGGCTAAAGTGAGGTGCAAGGAGCCACAGAGGGGAACAGGGTGGCAGGAACTTAGTGAGGAGGGTCACAGGTGGGTGTATCTTGATCTTACCAATTTTGGGTTGAAGTACATGACTGGGTTTCTATTTTAAAATGAGTGCCTACAGTGAAAACATGACTGAGTCAGGGTGCCCTGACTGGGAAGTGAACCTGGGTTGCAGATTCAATGCCCCCTTTATGCTGTCATCGTCATATTGTCAAGTCAAAATTGACAAATAACTGACTCTCCAGTGGGTTTTCAGAGGCAGGAAGTCACATGGGAGTTGACTGTCCATCATTCTCTGGAAGAGAAGCTTCTGGATTTGAACTGTGTTCCTTCAGGTTGGCAGTGTAGTTTCTTACCCACTAAGCCACAGTGATGCCCTATGGATGAGGGAAACCCCATCACAGATGATCCTAGAATGAGGAGGATGGCCCAGGCCTGGCCTGGGATCAGCGTTCATAGTAGGATCACTGTGAGTTGGACTTGACTCACAGGCACTGCTGTGGGAGCAGATGGGCAGGCCTTTATCACATGGAGTCACTGGGTGGATTCGTTTCCCATCTTTTGCTCAGTAGCTGAGTGCATCATCTCACCACCACCCACAAGGGTCCTGCCCCCTCTTATTTGTATCCACATCTGCATCTGTGGTGACAGCCCAAGGCTGTTGGTCTTAACGGCGTGGGGTGGGGAGGGGGGAGAAGAAAGCCTCATTTCCCCACGGAGCAGCTGATGGAGTGGAACTGCAAGCTTCAGGTAAGTTCTGTTTGCTCACCTCGTATTTCACCTGCTTCTCTGTGTCTGTCGCGTCTCTTATCTATTCCTTTTCCCACCCATAATACGGTGACAGTGGCCCTGGCTGGCCCAAATAGATACACATTCTGTGAATCCATCCCTATCCCACACCGTGTGTCCAGAACTAATCTAGGGGTGAAAGTAAGCTCCTAGGTCAAGCCCTGCCTAAGGGACCCCTTTCCTTCCCACCACAGGGCCCTTTGTACCTTCACTTCCATCACAGGACATGCAGCTGGCCCAGAGCATCAATGTCAGGAGAAGCTTGGGGACCATGATGGCGCTTTGTGGTGCTGAGAGGCATGTACTGGAGACTCGCTGGCCAGGGTTCTCTGTGGCGAATACAGTGCCTGATATCATGGAGCACTCGGTTAGAAATGGACTCCCTTTAAATAGGGCTGAGTTTCCAGCAGACCAGGTTGCCGGTCTTCCCTCGGGCCCATTGGGTGGGTGGGAAATGTCTGGAATGTCCATGGAAGTGAGACAGAGGCCAGGAACAGAGATGTGGGGACCCAGAAGTGTGTGATTCCCAGCACGTCCAGTCCTTCTGTCCTGCCTTCCTGATGGGAAACTCAGGTGTGGGGAAGGCAAAGAAAGGGTTAGGAGAGACAGGAGGTGGAGGAGAGAGACACAGCTACAGAGACAGCTATGTTACTGCTGTTGTTAAGTGCCTTAGAGTCAGCTCTGATTCATAACAGCTCTGTGAATAATAGATCTTAACACTGTCCTACCCTTTCTTATCATCCTCCACACACTCGACCCCATTGCTGCAGATATTGTATAAATACATCTCTTTGAGGATCTTCCTCATTTTTGCTGACCCTCTGCCTAGCCAAGCATGACTTTCCAAGAAATAGCCTCTTCTTACAACATTTCCAAAATATATTCAATGAAGCGTCACCATCTTTTTCCTCCAAAGAGCACTCAGGGTGCGCCTTCTCCAAGACCTGACTGTTCATTAACAGTCCATAGGATGCTCTATTTTCCAGCATCACCACTCAATTGCATCAATTTCCCTGTCATCTTTATTCATTGTTAGCTCTCCGATACATCAATGATCTCAATGACTGAGAAAACTGTCGCTGAAATCAGATGCATCTTCGTGTTTAAATTGACGTCATTGCTCTTTAGGACTTTGAAGAGGTCCCTGAAAGCAGACTTTCTCAATGTTCTAAATCTCCCAATCTCTTGACAGGTGGTACCCAGGGTGTTGACTGTGGATCGAAGTGAGATGAAATAGGG
>NW_006400124.1:36913-59281 GCF_000299155.1 Elephantulus edwardii
GATACAAAATCAACATACAAAAATCGGTTGAATTTCTCTACAGTGACAAAGAGAATGCAGGGCTGGATCTAAGAAAAACAATACCCTTCAAATAGCTAATCACAAGATTAAATACTTGGGATTAAATCTAACCAGAAGCACAACGGATCTATTAAAAAAAACAAAACATTATTACAAGAAAGAAAAAGATACCTGGAGAAGTGGAAGAATATCCTTTGCTGATGGATAGGAAGACTCAATATTGTGAAAATGGCAATACAACCAAAGGCAATTTACACGTTCAATGCAATCCCAATACAAATACCAATCCCATTCTTCAGGAAGATTGAAAAGGTAATCTGCAGTTTCATTTGGAATGGAAAGAAGCACCGAATAAGCAAAACACTCCTTTAAAATAGAAAAAAGGTAGGAGGCATCTCTCTCCCTCATTTCAAATCCTACTGCACTGCTGTGGTGGTTAGGACAGCATGGTACTGGTACAATGACAGACACATAGATCAATGGAATAGAATTGAAAACCCAGAAATCAGCTCATCTACCTATGGTCAACTAATTTTTTACAAGGAGATGAAATCAGTTAAGTGGGAAATGACAGTCTTTTTGACAAATGGTGCTGGCAAAATTGGAAAGCTATCTGCAGAAGACTTAAGCAAGATCCACACCTCCTCACTCCATATACAAAAACCAACTCAAGGTGGATCATGGACCTAGGACTAAAACCAAGGACGATAATCTTCATTAAAGAAAAGCTTGGAAGAACTTTAGTAGTTCTAATCCACAACATAAAAAGTCTTCCAAGTATCGTGGAAAATCTTCAACTGGGAGATGAATGGGACCTTCTAAGAATCAAATCCCTATGCACATCCAAAAACTTCTAAAATAGGGTAAAAAGGGAAGCCACAGACTGGGAAAAAGTATTTGGTAATGACATGTCAGATAAGGGACTTATATCCGGAATTTATTAAATACTTGAGCACCACAATAAGATAAAGGTAAATAATCCAATTGAAAAATGGGCACAGGATATGAACAGACACTTCACCAAAGAAGACATTCAGATGGCCAACAAACACATGAAGAAATGTTCAAAATCCCTACCTCTAAGAGAGATGCAAATCAAAACAACTATGAGATATCATCTCACCCCAGTAAGAATAGCAAAATTTAACATAACAGCAAGCAACAAATGCTGGCAAGGATGTGGAGAAACTGGAACTCTTATTCACTGTTGGTGGGAATGTAAAATGTTGCAACCGTTGTGGAAAGCGGTGTGGCACTTTCTCAAAAAGTTGCAAATAGAGATACCATTTGACCCAGCAATCCCATTACTGGGAATATACCCAGAGAGACCATAACCACCAGCCAAGCAGATATCTGCACACCATGTTTATCGCAGCTTTGTTTACAATAGCAAAGAATTGGAAGCAACCTAAGTGCCCATCAACAAACGAATGGATAGAGAAGCTGTGGTATATTCACATAATGGAATACTACCCTGCATTGAAAAACAAGGAACTCGTGCAATATTTTTTAAAATGGGTTACCCTGGAGGACATTATGCTAAGTGAAATATCTCAGTCACAAAGGGACAAATACTGCATGGTGTCACTGTTGTAGAATGGGATTGACATCAGGGTTGGGGTAAGACTGAGAACAAACTGGTTAAATTATGTATACTGTATTGAAACAGATGAGGAAAAGAATAGATTAGAGGCAATATTTGATTGAGTGTTATAGTTAGCATAGGAGTCCAGAATTAAGGTTGCATAGAGAAGTGTACTCGGTGCGGGGGGTGGAGGGAGGTGGGAAGATAGGGGAATTGTGTACCAATGAAGGAATATTTTTTTCTTTTTCTTTTCAAAGAGAGGAGCAAACTGGTGGGGAGGGGTGGCCAGGGAGAAAAGTGCAGCAATAAATTAATGGAAAGAAAAAATCTCCATAAATGTTTATTAAAACTAATAAAAAATGAAAAAAAATAAAAACATACCATCCAAAAAAGTAATATTTTAAAATGTGATTTGTTTTTAAAACGACAGCCCACTCCCAAACTTTGCTGCATGCTCTGTGTGAGCTGCTGTATCCTCTCCCGTTTCTCCCCATGTCTTTGATGACTAGAAGCTCCAGGACGACAGAGCTGGGGTGGTTTCTGTCTTTGTTCTGTGTGTGACCTCTGGGACAGCACTAGCCATGTAGAGGGTGCTCAATACATATTTGTTGGTTGACAACGGATAAATGAATGCCTTCTGCTTGTCCATCAGTCAAACCAGATCCTCCCGTGATCATCCGTGTGAGCCCTGTCCCTGAGAACCAACTGAGGGTGCACTGGAGTCCCCCTGCGTCTTGGCCCCTTCCAGATAAGTTTGGACTCAAATACCAGCTTCGCTACAAGCGCTGCAAATCTGACCACTTCCTGCAGGTGAGGAGCACGAGAGGGAGGACAGAAAGGGGCCTAGAATGGTGACAGCTATGGCCACCACGTTAGATGGGACATCACTTGCAAATTGTGGACGGTCAGCAAGGCTTATGCACACTTTGGGGTGACAGTGTATAATATAAGGGAAGTCAGCAATTTCACTCCCAGCAGTCCACCCACAAGATGAAAACACACCCCACACATCGGTGTCCCCTGAAGCTCTGTTTGCGAGAGCCAGGAGGAGGATCTGCCCATGGTCCATCAGCTGGTGGTCTGTCAGCACTGAAGCATGAAGCCCACCTTGTTGTGATTGTTGGTGCTACTGCATCGGTGTCAACTAATGATGACACGTGTGTGCACTCTCTATTCTCCTCTCACCGGTGTCACTGTCCTTGAACTTACTGGTCGATCACAGTGTCGTCCAGCTCACTTGCAGCTCTTTCTCCTTCTCGTTTTACTGTCAGGGATGGACTCTGACCCCAGCCCTGTCCATGTCTGCGCCCTCTTCCCCACCTGATCTGCACCCCCATCCTGGCAGTCGCCTTGTTGACCCATCTCTCTGAGCGACTCCTCTCTCACTGATTGAATTTACTTCACTAATCATCAAGTCTTTCTCCTGGTCCCTCCCAATAATGTGCTCAAAGTAATTCTGCTCCCATGAGTGTGATCAGAATAACCGAAGGACTCAGACGCATGCACATGCATGTTCAGAAGAGCACGAGTCACGGTGGCTCACAGATGGAAACAACCTGCTGTCCATTCACCAGAGAGTGGTTTTACACAGCTCACTCCATTTATACAGAGGATTGTTATACGGCCATGAAAAGAAATGAAGTCCTGATATATGCTGGGACCTGAGACACAATGCCAAGTGAAAAAATCCAGACACAAGAGAGGGATGGAATTCTCTATAAGTCCATTTATATGAAATATCCAGGTAGGTAAACTAATAGAGACAGGAAATAGAGTAAAGGGATAGAAATGAGGATGTTACTTTGAGGACTAAGATTTGCCTGACCCAAACCATGGGACTACAATGGCCCCCTATGCATGTGAAAGCCGAACAATGTATAAAGAAGCCTAAAAATGGACATCTTTTCCTGGAGTGCTGAAAAAGAATACTGAATACGCCATGGGGTGACCAAAGCATGAACACATCTGTCTCAAGAGAAGTACAGTTCAAATATTCCTTAGAAGAAAGGATGGTGAGATTGCATCTCACACACTTGGGACATGGTATTAGGAAGGGCCATTCCCTGGAGAAGTCCACCATGCATGAAAATCAGAGGGTCAGCAAAATGAGGAAGACCCTCATTGACATGGATTGACACAGTGGGTGCAGCAACGGGCTCAAGTACAGCTGAGATGTGTGGGTGAAGGAGGACACTGGAGGGTGAAGACGTTAGGAAGGGAAGAGCCCAAGGGGAGTGTGTGTGTGTGTGTGTGTGTGTGTGTGTGTGTGTGTGTGTGTGTAATGCTGGTTGGAATGAGGCCAGATCTCATAGAGGGGAGGACAGAAGCTTGCCCCATGCTCTGCTGTTATAATCACTTATGCCCTCTCTGTTCTCAGGTGGGCCCCACTAAAGACACCACCTTAAGAATCAAGTCAATGCACCCAAAGGGCAAGTACTGCATCCAGGTCAATGCTCAGGATCTCTTGGGCCATGGGGAGCCAAGTGAATGGAGTCCTTCCACCGTTTATTCCATCCCTCCAGGCAAGTAGTGGTGTCCTTCTTCCCAGGACCCCCACAAAGGTGCTCATGGGACCACACTGTCCTCTATTCAAGTCCCTGACCTTGCTGCTGTGTTGTTGAGCTACCTCAGACCCATGACTTTAACCTTTCTGAGCCTCAGTTTTCTCATCTGTGAAATGGGGATGTTCTTCACCTTTGTCCCACAGTGGTGGACAATGAAATGTGATGTGAGAGCCTCCATCGCTTTATTAAACATAGTAGGAGTGTTCATGTCTGAGGCAGTAGCAGGTTCTTGATCTGAACTCACTGCTTCAGAAGAAGGTGGGGCAGCTAGCCTGACTGGGTTTCTCTCTGCTTTCTGACCCAAGAGAAGATCTGCTTCAGTTCACTAGAAAAAAAGGCCTGTGAAAGCAGCCTCCTGAGCCAGACAATTGCCGCAGGTAGGGTAGCCCCAGGTGCTAAAGGTAGTTGATGGATTGGGTGTGAGGAGACGCAAGGCAAAGTGAGGAGACATGATTGGAAAACCTGGAAGCGTTGGTTTTCCCTGTGAGAACTAGCTCCAGCTGTCTTGCTCTCATCTGACTGAGCTTAAGGGGTCCCACGTGATCCAACCAAAGAGCAGTGGCCTCCACAAAGTACCTCATTTAAGGTCAGCATTGCTCCTGGCAGGGCCATCAGCATCAGGGCCAGAGTTCTTAGCACGGCCCAGGTCTGAGGCATCGGGACCAGAGTTCTCAGCATGGCCCAGGCCATGTTACCAGCAGGGGCAGAGGGGCATCAGTGTCAGGACTGGAGTGTTGGTTGCAGCCTTTGCTTTTCTCTCACTCAAATTTCACTGTCCTGCTCACTCCTGGTGGTTCATTGGGTTGTGAAGGGATGAGGGGGGTCGTGGTGGGTCCCAGAGGGTCACTGTGTGTTGCAGCTAGTTGTTGTGTCCTGGTGGCTCACTGGGTCCCCATGGGTCACAGTTTCTGCTGTGTCGGGACTCCCAGCTCAGTTCACTCTTTCTTGAAGGTGGTATATATTTAGTTTTATTCCCTAATTAATAGTCATCCGTGTGTTGTGTGCCAATGCGGCGGTTTGAGCTGACGCCTAGATCTAATTTTGTGTGTGTGATTCATGTACTCAAATGTCTTTGCATGGTGAATAAAACATAGATCCAAAATGGAAAAGATTCTGCAGGGGCTTTTTGTTTACTGAAGCTGCTAAGCCCCCAGGGCTCCTTTTTTGCCTGGTTACTAACTGAGGTCCCATCAATATCACCTCTGCCTGCTCTCTCACAGTAATGGTTGGCCAGCTTTTCTCCTGTCCTCTGGTCCTGCTGGACTCTATTGTTATTAATTTCTAGTTTTGTATCATGTGGTCTGAGAAAGGGCTTTGTAGTATTTCTACATTTTTTTTCAATTTATTGATGGTTTCCTTGTGACCTAAAATGTGATCTATTCTGGCGAATGTTCCATGCACATTGGAGAAAAAGGTATACTTAGCTTTTGCTTTTTTTTTTTCCCTTTCTTCTTTCACTAGCCAGTACATCTGTGAGGTTGAGGTGATTTATTGTGTGGTTTAATTCTTATGCATTTTTGTTGAGTTCTTTCTGGTAGGTCTATCTCTTCTTGAGAGTGGTTTATTGAAGTCTCCTACTACTATCGTGTTGACTATTTCTCCTTTCAGGCGACCAGGGACCACAGCACAGTGGTGGCCTTGTACCAAAGACACGTGTTCAATGCGGTCCAGGTGAGTCTATCAAGAGTGAGTTCACTAGCTGGTCCTTGACACGATGCCCATGTAGCTTTAGGCCAGCCCCTGCATCTCGGTGGACCTCAACCTCCCCATCTGTATCTGGAAACTCTGACCTTGACAGAGTCCCTCTGCCTGTTGTAAACATTTTGTGTTCATCTCTGGGTGGGCTGGCTAGATCAAGCCTGTGGGAGAAGAAGAATGGGGGTTTGGGCAGGACCTCCCAGCCCTCTACTCCCTTTATCTCCAGGGCCAGATTGATAAAGACTTTCAGTGAATCTTCAATCAGATTCTGCAAATGCAGAGGCTCCAAGCACAGGGCTGCTGAAGCCGGCATTTGGGTGCTACTCCTCAGAGGCCTCTGCTCCACCATCCCCTCCCTATGACTGCCCATCTGAGCGGACCAGGTCCACTCAGGCACTGAAAGTGTACACTGCCCTTTCAAAACTTGGGGGACTGTGGAACCCCTTCCTGAATACCTTCACCTGACTGCACCCCTACCTCGCCCCACCTGACCAGAGAGTCTGTGGCCATCCAGGTTCCCCTCCACCTGTCACCAAACGCCAACCCAAGACTGAAACATCCCTGTGCTCACGGCCAGAAAGCAAAGCATGTGGTGCAGCTACTGGGTACCCCTGTGGGCGAGGGGGAGTGTGTGCATGCAAGACAGGGCCCCGAGTGGGGTAAGCGAGGGATTACGAATTTATAAAAAAACTGAGACTAAACCACGTGCTGCAACTCACATTACCTCTGTGTACATCAGAGTAGAACCAGGCTCTGTAAGATTGTCAGTGGATGGTTTTCTGCAAGTAGGTAGCCAGGCTCTCTTCCATGGCACTTGAGCACACTTGAGTGGTTCTTATTTGACTGGCAGCAGTGTGGGGTGGGCTGTCCAGTTAAAACTCTGTTCTTCGGTGGGCACCATGCAGACAGGGTTTGGTCCAGCGGGGTCAGCTGTGACCTGATATGTGAAACAGCTGCCCTTGAGCTGATAGTGCCCCCATATGTGTGAGAACTGATTTCCATGGGGTTTTCAGTGGCTCAGAGCTTTCAGAAGTGGATTCCCAGGCCTGTCTTCAGAGGCACCTCTAGTGAGCACAATTCACTGTGGAAAGGTTTAAAGGGACACACAAACACGGTCATATAGATAAAGCATGTTGGACTTCTTGTTGTTGTTGATTGTCATCAAGTCGAGCACAACTCATAGCGAGCCTATGAGCAAAAGGCTTGAAGCCCCTCTACAACTATCGAGAATTTTCAAAGTTCATAAAGTTTGTGGAGGCATGTTATTTAGGATGTGGATGCCACTCCTGCTTCTGTGATGAAACATCAGGCAATTGATTAGAAAATCAACATGAGGTGGGAGAAAAATAAGCAATGATGATCAAAATATGAGCATTTTCCAGAAACACAGTTGGGGATTGATTGTGTCTCCTGGAAATACATGTCAGTCTGTCTGACTGAGGAGTCTTGGTGCTTCAGCTGGTATGTAATGGAACCAGCGTTCAGTCAAGCAATGTCCTTAATCCCACACACTCCTGAGCTGATGACAGGGCCTTTTAGAAAAGTTACAGACCCAGAACCCCACACATCTCCATGTGTCAGAGTGAGAATGTGAGGAGTTAATGTGCGGGTCCCCCTCGGTGGCCATCTCTCATTACAATGCATCTCTGTGGGTCATCCTGTCCCTCTGTGTCGCTTCCTGTCTTTTCTCCATTGAATATCTCCTTGTGGTCTGTCCTGTGTGTCTGGCAACCTCCACCTCCTCCATCTCTCTCTTTCTGTGTCTTTCATCCCCATGACTCTCTCTGCCTCTATCCTGTCTCTGCATCTGTGTCTCACTCGATATCTGTAGATCTCTCTGTGTCTCTATATAGCAGTCTCTCCGTTGGTGTCCCTCTGTATCCATTTCTGTCTCTCCTTTCTGTGACTCTTCACTTGTCTCTCTGCCCATCTCTAATCTGTGCCTATTTGTATCTGTATAGTTTCTTCAAGTTGCAATACTGAGAGATGCTATTGGAACAACCTTGAATGATCCAGGAAGCATCAAAATAAGCTAGAAAGAAGACAGCAGATCACTCTACAAAAGAAATGGGCAACACTAAAATATTTTCAGATAGCAGTATATGATATGATGTGATATGATATGATATGATATGATATGATATGATATGAAAAGGTGATGAATAAAGATGTTTAAGCTACATTGAAGGCACTGGGAAAAAGAAAAATAAGGTTCCAGAAATCAATGAGATACCAATTTTGTTGTTGTTGTTATGTGCCATCGAGTCGCTTGCGACTCATAGCGACCCTATGTACAACAGCCCTGAACTCTGCTCTGTCCTGTGCCAATTGCACTGTCTCTGACACACCCATCCCGATTACCCCACTGAATCAATCCACCTCCTAGAGGGCCTTCCCCTCCTGGGCTGTAACCTCCACCCTCCCAAGCATGATGTCCTTCTCCAAGGACCGGTCCCTCCTTATAACCTGTCCAAAGTATGTTAGATGGAGCCTCAGAATCTTTGCCTCTAAGTAGCCACCTGGTTTAACCCTTTCCAGTATGAATCTGTTTGTTTTCCTAGCAGCCCATGGTACTCTCAATACTCTTCTCCAGCACCACAGCTCAAAGGCATCAATTCTCCTTTTATCCTCCTTGGTATATTCCAACTCTCTGATGCATAACAAGTTATTGCAAAGACCATATCCTGTATCAGAAGCACCTTAATCTCAACAGATACACCATTTCTCTTCAGTACTTTTGAGAGGTCCCTAACAGCAGATTTTCCTATGCCAATACACCTTTTCATTTCCTGGCTACTGGTGTCAAGAGTGTTGACTGTGGAGTCAAGCAAACTAAAGCTGTGAACAACCTCAGTCTCTTCACCATGCATCCTGATGCTGCCAATTGGCTCAGGGGTGAGAATCTTTGTCTTCTTGACATTGAGCCTCAATCTATAAGGCTGCAGTCCTTGACCCTCTGCAGCAAGCACTTCAGGTCCTCCTCAGTTTCAGCAAGCATGGTTGTGTTATCTGCATAACGCAGATTGTTGATAGATCTTCCAGCAATCCTGACTCCACACTTCTCCTCATAGAGCCCAGCCTCTCAGATAATTTGTTCTGCATACAGGTTGAAAAGGTTTGGAGACAGGAAGCATCCCTGGGGTACACCCTTCCCAATTTTGAACCATGCAGTGTTCCCTTCCTCTGTTCTGATGACTGCCTCCTGGTCCAAGTACAGGTTTCACATTAGAAGGATCAAGTGTTCTGGGATTTTCATTCTTCTCAGAGTCAGCCACAGTTTGTTATGATCCTCACAGTCAAACACTTTTCACAGTCAATGAAACCCAGATATACATTCCTCTGGTATTCCCTGCTTTCAGCTAAGATCCATCTAACATCAGCTGCAATATCCCTAGTACCACGGCCCCTTCTAAACCCAGCCTGGACTTCTGGCAGTTCTCTGTTGATGTGCTGCTCCCGTCCTTTTTGGATAATTTTCAGTAGAATCTTGCTTGCATGTGAAATCAATGAGATTGTTCTATAATTTCCACACTCTGATGGGTCACCTTTCTTTGGGATAGGAACAAGTATAGATATCTTCCAGTCAGTTGGCCAAGTGGTTGTTCTCCAGATTTCTTGGCTCAACTTGGTGAGCATGTCCAGGACCTCATCTGTTAGCTGAAATATGCCAATTGGTATGCCATCTATTCCTGGAGCCTTACTTTTTGTTATTTCCTTCAAAGCAGCCTGAATTTCTTCTTTAATCACCATAGCCTCTTGCTCATATGTTGTTTCATGAAATTCTTCTCTGTCTGCCAATTCCTTTCGATACAGTAACTCAGTATATTCTTTCCATCTTCTTTTAATACCTCCTGGATCATTTAATATTCTACCAAAAGCATCGTTGATTATAGCAACTCGAGGTTTGAATTTGATCTTCAGTTCCTTGAGCTTAAGAAATGCTGAGCGAGTCTGGCCCTTTTGATTTTCTGACTCCAACTCCTTGCACGTTTCATTGTAATATTTTACTTTATCATCCTGAGTGCTGCCTTTTGAAATCTTCTGTTCAACTCTTTAGTATCTTGAATTCTTCCTTGTGCTTTGGTTTCTCTGCACTCCAGTGCAATTTTCAGAGTCTGTTCTTACATCTATTTTGGTCTTCTCTTCCTTTTCTGTCTTTGCAATGACCATTTGGACTCTTTCTGGATGATACCCTTGGTATCTTCCCACAACTCGTCTGGTCTTCGCTCATTAGTGTTCAAAGCCTCCAACCTGTTCCTGAGGTGGTTCTGAAATTCAGGTGGTTCAGACCCAAAGTCATATTTTAGTTCCTGTGGATTTGGTTTAATTTTCCTCAACTTCAGCTTGAACTTGCATATGAGTAGTTGGTGGTTTGTTCCACAATCAGCTCCTGACCTAGTTTTCACAGCTGATATTGAGCTTCTCCACCGGTTCTTTCCACAGATATAATCGATCTGATTCCTATGCATACCATCAGGTGAAATCCATGTCCTACGTTTATGTCTCTTAAAAAATGTATTTTCCGTGAATAAGTCATTGTGCAAAATTCAATCATTCTATCTCCAGCTCTATTTTTGTCACCAATTTACATGTTCCAAAAAATAGATGCAGCCCTGGAGGTGCACACCAGTCTATGCCAGGAAATTTGGAGGACAGCTACCTGGCCAACTGACAGGAAGACATCCATATTTGTTGCCATCCCCAAGGAAGATTATCCAACACAGTGTGGAAGTTATTGAACTCTATCATTGATATCACATTCAAGCAAAATATTGTTGAAGATCATACAAATATGGTGAGAATATTCCATTGACATAGTACTAGCAAAGGTTCAAACTGAGTTGAGAAGAGGCCATGACACCAGGGGATAATTGTTGCCCCACGTGGAAACTGCTCAAATAATGGACTCCAGGAGAATGGCTGTGCGGTGGAAAGGAAAGGGGTCCCCCAAGCAGGGCTTGACTGAAGAGCTTGACTTTGACCCCTAAGTCATGTATGGACATACAGTGTAGGACGGGGTAGACTCAATAACAAAATGTGCATCTATTAGGCCAGGGACACTGTCTCCATCTTACAGATGGGAAAAGGCATAGATAGGGGCATGATAGACTCAGACATGTAGAACACCAGAGACAGATGAAATACGGGGTGAGACTGGGCTTCTGATCTGAAGCTGGCAGTTCTACTCCACAAGCTGCTCTCTGGGGAAATGAGGCTTTCTTCTCCTGTTAACTCAACAGCCTTGGACTGTCAATACAGATGCAGATATGGATACAAATACGGAGTGGGCAGCCCCCCAGGAGATGGTGCCCAGGTGGTGCCTTCAACTGCTGAGCAAAAGATGGGAAACGATCCAGCCACTGGCCCCACGGGAGAACGGCCTAGTCACCTGCTCCCAATTGGTGCCCACGAGTCAAATGCGACTCACAGTGATCCCCTTTTTTCATTCCTGGCTCCTGACTCTCAGTGTAGCAGTTTAGAAAATGGGCTGACAACTCCTGCCTTGCTGAGATGTTGGGTTTCTGATGGCATAGTGGTAAGATCTCAGTGAGAGTGAGACCCTAATTGTGAAACTGTGGCATTGCTATGGGAGAAACGGTGACAAGGTTTAAGCAGAGAATCACTGATGTAAAGGCCCCAGTTAACGGTTTTTGCTATTCTTGCCAGAAGCTTGAAGGAGAAGCTGACTTATAATTGGTCTAAGGCAAACCTTGCTGGATGAATTGTATTTAACTGTTGAACTGAAACCAGATCCTGATCTAACTGAGGCATTATGCCTTGGAATTTGGGCTGAAATCTGGAGTTGCATTGGATGATATTCTTTGCCACCTCCATTCTCTGACTTACTTCCCTAATAAACCCCGTTCTGTGAGGCAGCAATGATACACAGACTTCTTGTTGCTGCAGTGGCTGTAGAAACCCAAGAGGCTGAACTAGGAGCTCCTTAACTGCTTTCTGCTTGGCTGCTGGGAGGGGCTGTGTTCTTCTCACTTGCTCTGGTCCTTACAGAGAGATGTTCATGTCCCTCTGCCACCGTGGCTCATTTCCCCTCTATCAAGGCCATACTGTTTGCAAATACTTACTATGTGTCAGAAAGCTGGACAATCACTAGGGATGATGAATGGAGAATTAATGTCCTTGAGCTGTGATGCTGGGGAAGAGAGTTGAATTTACCATGGACTGCTAGAAGAAGAAACAGGTTTGTCAAAAGAGGGGAAAGCAGTCTTCTCCTTGAAGGCAAGGATTCTGAAGCTTTTTCTCACATATTTCGAACATGTTGGAAGGAGGGACCAGTCCTTGGAGAGTGACACCATGCTTCACAGGTGCCAGAGATGAAGACTGTCGATTTAATGGATTGATTTCAAGAAATGGGATAGTTGGAGTTGGATTATCAGAGACAGTAAGATTGGCACAGGATAGAACAGGGTTTAGGGCTTTTATACATAGGGTTGCTATGAATCGCAGGTCACTCAATGGCACGTAACAACAGACAGTGATACATGACAGTGACTCAGATATGGATCTAAGAAACTAGCAAGGAGGAACGTAGCCACACTCAGCTCTGCTTTGCAAAAAGCCTGTTCCCAACTGTCTCACCCTCATGTCCCTTCATTTCTTCCAGCAGATCTGAGCCTCCAGGTGCAGTGTCGAGCCTCCAGGTACCCGATCAGCATTGATTGCTCCTGGACATATTCCCCAGCTACAAAGGACAACACGTCCACCAACTTCATCACCACATACAGGTCAGAGAGCCACAGGGTAAAACCGTCTTTTAGGAGACCCCACAGTTCAGAGAGCAGACTGGGTTCTAGTACCCCTAGAAGTGTCTTTGAAGAAAGTCCTAGTGATCCTTCAGACCCATAAGCCACACAGTACCATGTGGGGCCCATTTCTGCACTGACACATATGGGATCGACCTCTGGTTTTATTCTGAGCACATACCAGTTGCCATTGAAAAACAGATGCACAGGTTCCAAAGGAATTTTAAATGTTTTACAAAAACAGAAAAAATGCTAGCTTGGAGCTCTTGTGGCATAGTCCATTAGGAGTGCCACTTGTGACCCAAAGGCAATGCCTCTCTGGAAGTTCAAATCCACTAGCAATTCCAAAGATAAAAAATAGGCAGTCTCTTCAAAAGTGATTTACAGGCTTAGAGACCATGTGGGGGGCGGGGAACTGTCACATCTTCCCGGCAATGAGTTTAATTTTATTTTTTCATCAGTAGAATTTTTTTCCCCACTAGACAATGACTTAACCTAAATTGTAAATGTTTGTAAAGAGTTTGATATTTTTTGATTGTGCGTTTTGAATGAGTTATGTGTCATCAGAATGCAAACTGGAAGGTCAGTGGTTCAAGTCCACTAGCAGCTCCACAGAAGACAAATGAGCAGTTTCATTACTTAATAATTTAAAACTTCAGAATCGGTGGTTGATTTGGAACTCAAGGCTCCTCCAGGGTTTCCAAGGGTCAGAATCTACTCATAGTGATGAGTTTGCTTAGGAATTGCTAAGAGCCTGTGGCTAAATTTAAATTAAGGAAAATAAGATGAAACGAAGTCATACCCAGAGGCACTCGCTTCGTCACAAGTGTTCCATACCCAAGCCTCGAAGGTGCACACTGCCTTGCCCAAAGAAAACAATGGGAATATTCCAGGACATTCTACCTGATAGTGATGAAGTAATTCTGAGAACATTCCAAGTTCTGAAATCCAAGAAGTCACAGTAATGTACAGACCAGGATGTCCTTGTTTCAGTTTCCAGAATCTGGGAATCTTAGGCCTCTGGACTATTGGAATTCCACAGGTGTGGGGTAGACATTCCAGAATCCCTTAGAATCCGAACACTGACCTGGAGAGGTCCGGTGCCTGCACAGCCCATCGCCACGCCAGAACAGGACACAGTGCCTTTCTCCTGTCCCCTGGCAACTGCATTCCTCCAGCCCCTCACAGTGCCCATCTTCTGCAGGGTCGGAATGGAAGACAGCAAGCCCTGCAACCAGTCGATACCTGGCTCCCTCAGTTGCAGCATCTCAGACTTCATTAATGTCTCCAAGTTGCCTCACGCGCTCAAAGTCACGGCCATCCAACCCAGATGCACCAGCACCACCATCCTGGGCTTTGTACCTGATGAAATCAGTAAGTGGGGGCATGTGGGGTGGGGGTGGAGGCTACTAGGGGGTTCTTACTCCTTTCTCCCCTCTGTACCTGTCCTCCAAAACTGTCCTCTCTATAATCTATGCAGATTCTACCAACTTTGTCACCAATCCTCCTCCACTTGATTCAGACCTGGTCTCACAGGCCCCACAAGCTCTTCTCTACATGGACACCAGAGGGCGCCCGTGAGTGTGGGAAATCATCCCAGGTCTCTGCCAACAGCTCTCTAGGGCACCCACCTCCCTTGGGTAAAACCCCAAGTCCTCTCCATGTGCAGGGGACCCCGCACGCCCTGCCCCGATCTCTCCCTGCCCTCCTCTCCTCCTCTCTCCCCTTTTCACTCCACTCCAGACACCAGGGATTCCTCCCTCTCCCTCTAACTCGCCCAGCACATTGTGCAGCAGGGAACTTGCAGAGGTTGCTCCTGCTGCCTGGAAGGCTTTTCCCACAGAGAAAGTATGGATTTCCCTGCACTTGCTGCAGGTATCTGCATGTATGCCACCTCCTCCGTGAGGCCTTCCCTGAACACCGTGTTAAAACTTGCAAACCCTCATCCACTGCTGGAGTGAATGAAGATGTTGCAAGAGTTTTAGGGAAGAGTCGGCAGTTCATCAGAAGGTTAAGCACAGACTTTTGTACAACAGTGAAGGAGCTCTGAAGGAGCAGTGGCTCAAGGACATGGCTGCTAACACAATGGTTAATGGTTCAAACCCAATAGCAGCTTCCCAGGAGAAAGCGTTTCTAATTTATATCATCAGTTGTCATTATTTTCTGTTGAGTGTGTTTTAACACAGAGACCCCATGTACGACTGAATGACACTGTGGCTGGTCCTGAGCCAGCCCCACAGCTGCCACTTTTTTCACCCCATTGTCACAGACATCCGGCATTCATTCCAACACACCTCGCTAAGGGGTTTCCTCCCTTTTGCTCACCGTTGTTTTCCCAAGCTTGGTGTCCTCTCCCAGGGACTGGCCCCAGCTGATAACACGCTCAATGTCTGTGAGATGAAGTCTCCTGCCATCTTTGCTCTAAGGCGCAACCTGACTTCACTTCCTTCAAAACAGATCTCTCTGTTCCCCCTGGCAGTCCATGGTGTATTCAATATTCGTTAACAATCTCCCAATTCAAAGGCATCAATTTCCCTTGATCTTACTTATTATCTGACTCTCTCATGCATGTGTGGTGCTTAAAAAACATTGGTGTCAGGTAGGTGCACCTTAGTCTGTGTGGTGGCATCTTTGCTTGGCCTTGGAAACCCTAAGTTTCAGTTCTCTTCCATACTAAAGGGTAGCTGGCAGTCAGAATTGCCTCACTGGAGATGGTAATAAAACACTGAAACAGGGTCACACATATGTATGTACCTGAGTGTTCATAGCAACGTTACTCCTAAAACCCCACACGTAGAAGCAACCTGAATGTAGATCATCACAAGATAGAGAAACACGATGCATCCCCGCTGCCCCAAGAACCCTTACTCAGTCGTGCAGAGCGTAAAAACTCTCCAACGCACTGCTCCATGGATGAGGAGGAGGAGTAGAAGCAGCTGGTCACGAAAACCATGTGTCGTAAGAGTACATTTGCTCATACCGTCCTGACCGGGAAAACCCATAGAGTGATTAGCGGCTGCCTAGGGCTTAGGGTAATGGAGAGTGGTGAGTGGCTGCTGGTGGGTCTGCATTTCTGATGGTGCTGATGAAAATGTTCTAGAATTAGACTGGAGATCATTGTACAACCTGGTGAATGGAAGTAATATCCTGAATTGTATGCTACAATAGGGTAATTTTGGGGGGAGGAGAAACTCACTATCCCTATGGTCTGGGGGTGGGAGGGGTGGTAAGGTTGGGAGTGAAGCTGGGTCACAGCTTTAAAAAAAATTACATTTTAAAATGTCATTTGTTTTTAAATGACAATCCACTCCCAAACTGCTGTCTACTCTGTGTAATCTGCTATCTTCTCTCCTGTTCCTTACCACCTCTTTGATGACTAGAAGTTCCAGGAAGACAGAGCTGGGGTGGTTTCTATCTTAGTTCTGCTTCTGTCCTCTGGGACAGCACTGGATATGCAGTGGGTGATTAATACATACTTATTGGTTGAATGAATGAATGTAACAGGGTCCTGCCTCATTAAATCAAACAGTTCTGCCGAGAGAAGGGACAAGGATTAAATGAAGACGCAGAGAGGCGATCGCTGATGGCGAATAGCAAGATTTCATTTTTTAGACAAAGTATATATAGGCTTTTAGTAGTATCTCTGCTATAACAATCACATTATCTCATACAGTCCCAAGATGTTGACCATCTGGTAAAGCATTAACATTTACAAACGTCAGCACAATACAAAGATGCTTTTCCAGAATACTTTATTGTGTGCTTTAAGGACAAATGGTTTCGGTTCATAAGAACACTATATTCTTTAAGGTTTAAGACACTTTGTCATTCTTATTTTTTAACATCCTTCTTCCTTGAGTTGTTTACTGCCAAGCAGATACTCTAGCCAGGATGGAGTTAGTCTTGCTGGTCTTATGGTAAAGGGCTAATCTTGCATTATAAGTTAGCCAGGTCCTAACATAAATGAATACCTTCTGCTTGTCCATCAGTCAAACCTGACCCTCCGGTGAACATCCATGTGAGCCGCATCTCCGAGGATCATCTGCAGGTGCAGTGGAATCCCCCTGGATCTTGGCCCCTCCCAGAAACATACAAACTCAAATACCAGCTTCGCTACAAGCGCTGCAAATCTAAGCACTACCGGCAGGTGAGGAGCACGAGAGGGAGGGCAGAAAGGGGACTAGAGTGGTACCGGGTATGGCCACCCCGGTTGATGGGACATCACATGCAAACTGGGAAGGGTCAGCAGGGCTTGTGCACACTTTGGGGTGAATGGTGTTTAATATAAAGGAAGTCAGCAATCACACCCCCAGAAGTACACCCACAATTTAAAAACCCACCTCCACACATCGGTGTTCCCTGCAGCTCTCTTTGCAAGAGCCAGGAGAGAACCTTCCCAGGTTCCATCAGCAGGTGGTCTGTCTGCAAAGAAGCATGAAGCCCACCTTGTTGTGATTGTTGGTTCCACCACGTCAGTGTTGACTCTTGATGACCTGTGTGTGCCTTCCCGTGCCACCCTCACCAGGTTCACTGTGCTTGGACCCACTGATCAGTCATGGTGCCATCCACTTCATCACAGCTCTATTTCTCATGTTTTGTCTGTGCTTGGTTCAGACACTAGCCCTGTCCAGGCCTGCACCCTCTTCACAATCTGTTCTGCATCCCCATCCTGGCAGTCACCTGGTCGATCCATCTCTCTGCGCAATTCCTCTTTCATTGACTGACTTTACTTCATCGATCATGAAGTCTTCCTCCAGGGCCTAGCCCTTCCCCAAAACATCCTCAGAATAATTCTCCTCCCAGGAGTGTGCTCAGAATAACCGAAGGACTCAGACACATGCACGTGCATGTTCAGAAGAGCATAGGTCATGGTGGATAACAGGTGGAAACAACCTGCTGTCCATTCACAGAAGAGTGGTTTTACACAGCGCACTCCATTTATACAGAGAATTGCTATTTGGCCATGAAAAGACATGAAGTCCTGATATATCCTGGGGCCTTAGACATGATGCCAAGTGAAAACAGCCAGATACAGAAGACGGATCGTGTGCTGTGAAAATCCATTTATGTGAAATATCCAGAATAGGTAAACCCACAAAGACAGAAAACAGATTAAAGCGATAGAGTACAAGAATGTTACTTTGAGGCCTACTATGCGCCGGACACAAGCCATGGGATTTCAGCTAACCCCTATGCATGTGAAAGCTGGACAATGAATAAGGAAGACAAAAGCATTGACACCTTTAAACTGTAGTGCTGTCGAAGAATATTGAATACACTGTTATGGTGACCAAAGCATGAAAACATGTGTCTCAAGGGAAGTGCGGCTTGGATTTTCCTTAGAAGAAAGGATGGTGAGATATCATCACACACACGTGGGCATGGTATCATGAAGGGCCATTTCCTGAAGTCCATCGTTCGTGAAAAAAAAAGAGAGTTAGCAAAAAAGAGGATGACCCTCATTGACATGGATTGACACACTGGGTCCAGCAGTCGGCTCAAGTACAGCTGAGATATGCGGGTGAAGGTGGACACTGGAGGGTGAATAGGTTGGGAAGGAAGGGGCCCAAGGGAAGAGTGTGTGTGGGGTGTGTGTGTGAGTGTGTGTGTGTGTGTGTGTGTGTGTGTGTGTGAGTGTGTGTGTGTGTGTGTGTGTGTGTGTATAATGCTGGTTGAAATGCGGCCAGGTCTCATAGAGGGGAGGACAGAAGGCTGCCTCATGCTCTGCTGTTCAAGTCACCCATTACCCTTCTTTTCCCAGGTGGGCCCCACTGAAGACACCACCTTAACAATCAATTTGGTTCACTCAAAGGGCAAGTACTGCATCCAGGTCAATGCTCAGCACTACTTGGGCTACGGGAAGCCAAGTGAATGGAGTCCTTATACCATTTTCTCCATCACTCCAGGCAAGTAGTGGTGTCCTTTCTCCTGGCACCTCCGCAGAGGTGCTCATGAGACAATGCTGTCCTCGATTAGAGTCCCTTTTGCTACTGTGTTGCTGGGCTACCTCTGACTGGTGACTTTAACCTTTCTGAGCCTCATTTTTCTCATCTGTGAAATCAGGTGTTCTTTCTCTTTGTCCCACAATGGTGGGCAGTGGAATATGAATATGAGAGTCTTCATTGCATTTTTAAAAACAATTGTTATTGAAATCCAGAGTTTCCCTCCTTTCAGTGGACACAAATGAAAATCCATTGTACTCTTAGAAATGGGCTCTGTCCTCTAAAAGACAAGATGACGGCAACAAACAAGACAAAGACACAACAGATTTCTGTTCTCCTGGGGTTAGTGCTGACCATGGGGGCTGGGAAAAGAGATCTGGGGCTGGGGAAACAGGGCTCTGAATGTTTCTCTGAGGAGAAGATGTGGCAGTGGCAGTAAGGCCTTGAAGATCAGAGAATGTTCAAGGGCTTGTCTGCATTTCATTTATATCCGACTCAAAGAGAGACCAGCCCTGAGTATCCTTCTTGGCCAGTAGAATAATGCCCCTCAAAGATGTCCTTGTCATAATCACCAGAACCTGCATGAAAGACAAAAGGGACTCTGCTAATGTGATTAAAGTGAGGTTCTTAGTACCCGGGATTATTCTGGATTATCAACAGATGTAATCACAAGGGAGACAAGACGTTTTGTCATGGATTGAATTGTATCCCTCCCTGATACATGTCAACATGGATGAACTGTGATTTCCAGTGGTGGAAAAGCTAAACAATCCTATAATATCTACTTTGATGAGCTGACATGATCCCCAGTGTAAGAGGACTGGTGTCAGATGCAGCCCCATCATTCAGGTTACAGCCTTGTAAGGGGCACTTCCCTGGAAATGTTCTGCATCACCTCTTATTTAACATGAGATTAAAAGAGAGGGAAGCAAGCAGAGAAAAGGGCCCTCCAGAAAGAAGACCTGGGAGAAGAGTGAGTGCATGTTGGGACTAGGAGTCCCTGTGCTGAGAACCTTCTATATCCAAGGGAAAACTGATGTCAAATTGTACAGATCTCCAAGGAATGCCGAGCCTATAGATGTTGGAAAGAGACAAGGGCGTCCCATAAGGATGCTGGAGAGAGAAAGCCTTCCCTTTTAAGTGAATGTCCTGGATGCAGCAGGAGTCAGAGTAGGAAATGTGAGCAAGGACTTAGAGCCGAGAACCATGTAGAACCATAAACCAAGGAAATCATAAGCTCTCTAGAAACTAGAAAACACAAGGACATTTATCTACCCTGGAGCCACTAAAAGAATAAAGCTACAAATAGCCACTCCACACTTCTGACCTCTGAGTTTATAAGACTGTAGTTTTCTTTTTTCTGAAACTTCTGCATTTTTTGTGATTTGTTACAGTGACAGTCAGCAGCTCACACGCTGTGTAATAATGGACACTATCCAGCACTTCATGTACATTGCCTTCATTTATTTTCTAGAGTATTTAGTTGTTGTTGTTGTATTGTCAGTTACCATTGTGCAAATTTCAAGGCATAATATTACATTTGACACAGGTTTTCTTCGCTACAATGAATGTATTTATTAGAAAAAACTTTTTAAATGATATAAACTTTATACATGATGTTGCTGGATGATACAGAAATGACATAGATTACTCCTTTGGGAAGAGATGTTGGAGGAAAGTTCCTGAAAGAAGGACCATCAGAATGTTCTTCAAAAACACACATCATGAGACTTGATCTCATAGATATTTTGACACATGATCAGGAGGGACTCATGCCTAGGAAAAGACATTGTGCTTGGTTATGTTCAGGAAGAAACTCAGAGAGGCAGAATGATGCAGTGGAGGCAACAATGGGGTAGAACCCCAACAGCTGTGAGGATTGCATTAGACCAGCCAGCAGAGCATTTTGTTCTACATAAAGTAGAGAATGTAAACTGACTCAAAGGAACCTAAGAACAAGAATTTTTACTGAAGTACATCTGCAGTTATTTTCCCCTCAAAATGGTCAACCTGTTGGTTGGACCACCATACTATTTACTATGCACTGAAAAGATCCTAACAAGACCTGGTGGAGTAATGCCACAGTGTGGAGCTATTACCCTAAAGGACTGTGGGTTGAAACCACTAGCTTCTCTGTGGGAGAGAGATGGGGCATATTCCTCCTAATGTGCAAAAAGAGATGAAGTTTTACCATCCTTGCCTCTTAGGAATATCCTGCTTGCCCTTTCTCTAAAACATGTTTGTTCTTTCTCCAATCCATGAGATATTCAGAATTCTTCTCCAACATCACAACACATAGACATAAATTCTTTTATAATTTCTATTCATTGTTAGATTTTCTTAGGCAGACAGAGTAAATCATAGGAAAGATGATGGTTTCATCAGGTCCATCCTAGTTTTTAAACTGGCATCATTGCTCCTTAACACCATCTGCTGTATCACAAGATGACATGAAGGCATCAGATAGAATATTCCCCTAATGCAGCATGACTTTTGATTTCTTGACTGTTAGTACCAAGGGTGTGGACTGGAGATCCAAACAAGGAGAAATCATTGGCAACTTCAATCTTTTCAACATCATGCCTGGCAGATATATGATAGAATGTGAAATGTGAAGAAATTGAGATTGCTAACAACTATATTTTGCTTCATAGTAAACACTCTTGGTAGGAGCCGCCAGGAAATAAAAAGATGAATTGTCTGGGACCTCTCCAGATTACTGAAGGGCAACGACTCAGTCTGGAAACTAAGTTGTGCCTGATCCAGGCCATCATCTTCACAATTACTTGTTATGTATTAGAAAGATGAACAATGACAAGAGATGACACAAAGAGAATGGATGGCTTTGAGCTGTGGTGCTGGAGAAGCATTTTGATTGTACCATGAACGGCCAGAACAATCAAGTCTGTCCTGGAGAGGGTGAACTCAGCTGCTCCTTGGAGGCAAGATTTTTGAGGCTTGGTCTGGCACCCTTTGGACATGTTGCAAGGATAGAGCAGTCCTTGGAGAGGGACATCGTGCTTGGGAGTGTGAAGGGACAGTGCAAAAGAGGAAGGACTTCAACTTGATGGATTGATTTCAGTAACTGGGATAGTTGAAATAGGAGTGTCAGAGACAATAACATTGACAGGGTTTAGGGCCCCCATATATGTGACAGTGGAACTGTGCACCGTCGGGGTTTCAGTGGCTCAGAGCTTTCAGAAGTGAATTACCAGGACCGTCTTCTGAGAAACCTCTGAGTGAGCACAAACCACCTTGGAAAGGTTTAAAGAGGCAACGAAAACTTGATAATGTTGATAAAGTATGTTGAATTGTTGTTGATTGCCTTTGAGTTGAGAACGATTCAAAGTAAGACTATGAAAAAAAGGCTTGAAGCCCTTCTACGAATACAGACATTTATCAAAGTTCATAGAGTGTCTCGAGGCATGTTACGTACAATGTGGATGCCACTCCTGCTTCCATGATAAAACCTATTATCCAGCGTTTGGGTTAAAAAATCAAGTTCGAGGTAGGAGAACATAAAGCAATGATGAACAAAATATGAGGATTTTTTCAGGAAAAAATTATCAAGGATTGATTGTGTCCCCTGGAAATACATGTCAGTCTCTTTGACTGAGGAAACTTGAGGGTTCAGCTATTATGTAAGGGTCACTACTGTTCAGTCAAGCTGGTGTCTCTCTGTATCCCTGGCATATATTCTCTCTGTGACTCTTCTCTTGTTTCTCTCTTCGTAACTTATCTGCATCTATTTGCATCTGTATGGTTGTTTTGAGTTGCAATACTGAGAGATGCTATGG
>NW_006400124.1:79073-85897 GCF_000299155.1 Elephantulus edwardii
CCCATTCCATACGAAATTGGAGATTGCCTTTTCCATCTCGTTGAAGAAATCGCTCCTCTTTTCCTTCCACTCCAAACAGCCAGGCTTCCTCCCGGTTCCTCTAACTCACCCAGCCCATAGTGCCACAGGGACTTTGCACAGGCTGCTCCCACTGTCTGGAAGGCTTTTCCCAAAGAGAAAGTCTGGCTTCCCCTGCACTTGCTGCAAGTTCTGCACATCTGCCACTTCCTCCATGGGGCCTTCCCTGAGCACTGTGTTAAAACTTGCAAACCCTCATCCACTGCTGGTGGGAAAGCAAAGCATGAGCTTTAGGGAAGAGTCAGCAGTTCATCTGAAGGCTAATCACAGACTTCTATACGACACAGAAGGAGCCCTGAAGGCACAGCAGCTCAAGCACCTGGCTGCTAACCCAATGAGGGTTCTTCAAACCCACAAGCAGCTTCCCTGGAGAAACTGTCTCCAATTTAGATCATCAGTTGTTCGCTGTTGAATAAGCTTTAACACAGAGGCCCCATGTACGACTGAGCGACACTGTGTCTGGTCCTGAGCCAGCCCCACAGCTGCTGCTTGTTTCACCCCATTGTCGCAGTCTTCGATCATTCATTCCAACCTACTTCATTAAGAGGTTTCCTCACTTTTGTTGACCCACTCTTTTTCCACGGTTGGTGTGCTTTCTCATGTACTGGCCCTAGCTGACAATATGCCCAAAGTGTCTGTGAGATGAAGTCTCCTGCCCTCTCATTCTAAGGAGCACTCTGACTTCATTTCCTCCAGACAGATCTGTCTGTTCCGTCTGGCAGTCCGTGGTGTATTCAATATTCTTCAACAATCTCCAAATTCAAAGGCATAAATTTCCCTTGATCTTCCTTATTACCTAACTTTCTCATGTATATGTGGCAGTTAAAAATACATTGGTGTCAGGTAGGTACAGCTTAGTCTGTGTGGTGCCATCCTTGCTTGGCCTTGGAAACCCCAAGTTTCGGTTCTCCTCCTTTCTAAAGGGTAGCTGTCAGTCAGAGTTGCCTCACTGGAAGTGTTAATAGAACACTGAAACAGGGTCACACTTAAGTATGTACCTGAGTGTTCATAGCAACATTACTCCCAAAACCCAAAATGTCAAAGCAACCTGAATGTCCATCATCACAAGATGGAGAAGCACGATGTGTCCAGCTGCCCCATGGACTGTTACTCAGTCGTGCAGAGGGCAGAAGCTCTGGAATGCGCTGCTCCATGCAGGAGGAGCAGGAGTAGAAGCAGCCGGTCACAAAGAACCACGTGTTGTACGAGTCCACTTCCTCACAGCATTGAGAAGAGGCAAACCACAATGAGAGGCTGCCTGGGTCTTAGGGCAATGGAGAGTGGGCAGTGGCTCTTGGTGGTTCTGCGTTTCTTTTGGGGCTATTGAAAATGTTCTAGAATTAGACCTGAGATGATTGTACAACCTAGTGAATGAATGTAATACCCTGAATTGTATGCTACAAAAGGGTGACTTTGGGTGAGTGGGGTACTCACTGCCCCTATGGGCCACCAAGGGCATGTGTGAGCACGGGAAAGAGGATGGGTCACATATTTTTTTTTTAAAAAAAAAATCACGTCTTAAAATGTAATTTGTTTTCAAAACGACAACCCACTCCCAAACTTTGCTGCTGGCTCTGTGTGAGCTGCTGTATCCTCTCCTGTTTCTCACTGTCTCTTTGACAAGTAGAAGCTCCAGGAGGACAGAGCTGGGTGGTTTCTGTCAGTTACTTCTGTGTCTGGCTGGGACAACACTGGACATTCAGGGGGTTCTCAATACATAATTGTTGGTTGAATCGATGAATGAAGGCCTTCTTGTCCTTCAGTCAAACCGGACCCTCCAGTGATCACCAGCGTGAGCCCCATTCTTGGGAATCAACTGCAGGTGCAGTGGAATCCTCCTGTGTCTTGGCTCCTCCCAGAAACATACAAACTCAAATACCAGCTTCGCTACAAGCTCTGCAATGCTAAGCACTTCCTGCAGGTGAGGAGCAGGGGGGGGGGGAAGGGTAGGGCAGAAAGGGGCCTGGAGTGGTACTGGGTATGGCATCTACCCAGTAGATGAGACATGACATGCAAACTGTGAACGGTCCGCAGAGCTTGTGTGCACTGTGGGGTGACTGGTGTGTAATATAAAGGAAGTCAGCAATTTCAGCCGCAGCAGTCCACCCACAAAATGAAAATGCACCTCTGTACATGGGAGTTCCCTGCAGGTCTCTGTGTGAGCCAGGAGTAGGACCTGCCCAGGGACTATCAGCAGGTGGTTTGTCTGCACAGAAGCATGAAGCCCACCTTGTTGCGACTGTTGACTCCTTGTTGTCAGTGTCGACTCTTCATGGCCCTGTGTGTGCCCTCCCCGTGCCGCAATCACCAAAGTAGTTTTACTGCCAGGAGTGTGCTCAGAATAAGTGAAGGTCAGACACATGTACATGTGTGTTCAGAAGAGCATGAGTCACGGTGGCTAACAGGTGGAAACAACCTGCTGTCCATTCAGCGGAGAGTGGTTTTACACAGCGCACTCCATTTATACAGAGGATTACTATTTGGCCATGAAAAGAAATGAGGTCCTGATATATGCTGGGGCCTGAGACATGATGCCAAATGAAAACGGTTAGGTAGAGAAAATGGATGGCATGCTCTGTTAGTCCATTTTGGAGAAATATCCAGAGAAAGTAAACCCATAGAGACAGGAAACAGATGAAAGTAATAGAGAGAAAGGATGTTACTTTGAGGACTAAGGTGCGCCGGACACAGCTATGGGACTTCAACTGCCCCTTATGCTTGTGAAAGCTCGACAATGAATAATGAAGATTAAAGAACTGACACCTTTGAACAGGAGTGCTGGTGAAGAATATTGAATCCACTGTGGGGTGACCAAAGCATGAACACATCTGTCTCGAGAGAAGTGCAGCTCGAACTTTTCTTAGAAGAAAGGATAGTGAGATTTCATCACACTCTTCAGGAATGGTATCATGAAGGGCCATTCCCTGGAGAAGCCCATCATGTGTGAAAAACAGAAGGTCAGCAAAAATAAGGAAGACACTCATGGGCATGGATTGACACAGTGGGTGCAGCAATGGGCTCAAGTACAGCTGAGATGTGCGGGTGAAGGCAGACATTGGAAGATGAATAGGTTAGGAAGGGAAGAGCCCAAGGGGAGTGTGTGTGTGTGTGTGTGTGTGTGTGTGTGAGAGAGAGAGAGAGAGAGAGAGAGAGAAATGCTGGCTGAAATGAGGTCAGATCGCATAGAGGGGAGGACAGAGGGCTGCCTCATGCTCTGCTCTTAAGTCACCCATCCCCTCTCTATTCTCAGATGGGCCCCACTCTAGACACCACCTTAATGATTAAATCGGTGCGGCCGCAGAGCAAGTACTGCATCCAGGTCAATGCTCAGCATTTCTTTGGCTACGGGGAGCCAAGTGAATGGAGTCCTTCAACCATTTATCCCAACACTGCAGGGAACTAGTTGTGTTTTTCCTCCCAGAAACCCCAGAAATGTGCTCCTGGGGCCACGCTGGCCTGGATTTGAGTTCCTGACTTTACTGTTGTGTTACTGGGCTACCTCAGACCACTGACTTTACCATCTCCGAGCCTCAGTTTTCTCCTCTGTGAAATGAAGATATTCTTCCTCTATGTCCCACAGTGGTGGAGAGTGAAATGTGAATGTGAGTGTTTTCATCACTTTATTAAAAAAACCAATTGTTATTGGAATCCAGAGTTTTTCTCCTTTCATTCAATGGACACGAATTAGAATTCACTGAACTCTCAGACCTGGGCTCTGTCCTCTGGAAGCCAAGAGATACAACCAATTGCTCTTCTCCTGGGGTTAGTGCTGACCATAGGGGCTGGGAGCGAGAGACCTGGGGCTGGGGAAGCTGGGCTTGGAAGGTTTCTCTGAGCAGAACACGGGTCAGCAAGGCTTTGAAATTCAGAGAATGTCCAAGGGCTTGTCAGCATTTAATTTATGTCCAACTCAAAGAGAGGCCGGCTCTGAGTATCCATCTTCACCAGTAGAATAATGACCCTTATAGATGTCCTTGTCACTGTCCTCAGCCTGCGTGAAAGGCAAAAGGGACTCTGCTGATGTAATTAAAGTGTAGTTCATGGTACAGGGGATTATTCTGAATTATAGAGTGATGTAATCACTAGGGCTCCTATAATAGGGAGGCAAAGGTTCCATCATTGTTTGAATTACATCCCCTAAAATACATGTCACCATCTATGGACTGTGATTTCCAGTGGTGCAGCAGCTATGCACTGATGTAGTTATCCCACTTTATGAGCTGATTTGATCCCCAGTGTAAGAGGACTGGGATCAGATGCAACACCCTCACTCAGGTCCTTTGACTGTGGTCTGCATCACCTCTTATTTACCAAGAGATTAAAGGAGAGTGAGTGAGCAGAGAAGGAGGGCCCACCAGAAAGAAGAGTTTGGCAACAGAGTGCCTGTTTGGACTAAGAGTTCATTTGCTGAGAACATTCTAGATCCAAGGGAAAGACTGATGTTAAGTTGCATAGATCTCCAAGGAATGCTGAGCCTATAGTTGCTGGAAGGTGAAAAGAACGTTCCCTAGGGCTGCTGGACAAAGTCTTCTCACAAGTCAGTGCCCTGGATACAGCGGGAGTCAGAAAAGGCAATGTGAGGAAGGACTCAGAGCTGAGAACCATGCGGAAACATAAACCAAGGACAGTAAGTGGTCTCTAGAAAGTTGAAAACACAAAGACATTGGTGATTTCATGGCATAGTGTTAGCAGGGCCACAGGTAAGAGCAGAGTTCACACAGGGCTGAGGACTCTCTGCAAACAGAGATTTCTGCCCAGTCCCCCCCGGGGGGGGGGTACTGAATGCCCTCTACAAATAGAGAATTCCTCCCAGCCCTGCACCCGAGGAGAAGCTATGTCTGAACTTTGGTCTTAGTTTAAAGATTAAGCTTACCCATTGTTATGTTGGCAACACTTAAGTATAAGGAAAATAGAGTCTCTGGAGAGTGAACTTCTAAAGGAGGATTTGCTTAAACCAAATAAAAATCATAGGGAGATTAAGAGAGGGGCCTTTTCACAGTGCTAAGCTGTGAGAGGACCTCTGCCTCAGACTTGCCTCTTTTTCAGAATTCATTTCCTTGTGTCCCTGCTTTCTTTCTGTGTGTGATTTACAATTGACATTTATCCACTAAAAGAATGAAGCTGAAGCAATCCATTTTAGCCTTCTGACCTCACCTCTGAGTTTATAAGACTGATTTTTGTTTTCTCTGAAGTCACTACATTTTTGATTTTTTTGTTACAAAGGCAGTAGGCAGCTCATACACTGTGTAACACAGGACCCTGCCCAGCACTTCCTGTATATCACCTTCATCTCTTATCTAGAGTATTTAGTTGTTGTGTTGTCAGTTGCTATTGTGCCAAATTTAACTAATAATATTTTATTTGAAACAGGTTTAATCAGCTACAATTAATGTATTCATTAGAAATATCTTTTTAAATGATATAAATGGCTACTTTATACATAGATGCTGCTGGGGGGAATATTCAGGAATGAAATATATTACTTACTTGGAAAGAAATGATGGAGGAAAGTTCTTGTAAAAAGGACTATCATAATGTTCTTTAGAAAGAAGGCTCATCAATGAAATAGAACTGAGAATCCAGAAATCAGCCCATCTACCTATGGTGAACTGATTTTTGACAAGGAGATAAAATCAGTTAAGTTGGGAAATGACAGCCATTTTAACAAATGGTGCTGGCAAAATTGGAAAACTATCTGCAGAAAACTCAAGCAAGATGTACATTTCACTTGATATACAAAAACCAATTCAAAGTGGATTATGGACCTAGGACTAAAACCAAGGACTATAAACTTCATTAAGGAAAAGCTTGGAAAAACCCTAGAAGTCCTAAACAACAACATAAACAGTCTACCAAGCATCCTAGAAATTCTACAACCAGGAGAGGATAAAATAGATGAATGGGACTTTCTAAGAATCAAATCCCTATGCATATGCAAAAACTTCTCCAACAGGGTAAAAAGGGAAACCACAGGTTGGGAAAAAATATTTTGTCGTGACATGTCAGACAAGGAACTTATATCTAGAATTTATAAAACACTCGAGCACCTTGTTTCTTAGGGAACTCATGAAATATTAGGAAAAGTGGATGACCCGAGAAGACATTATGCTGTGTAAAATATTTCAGTTGCAAAAGGACAAATATTGCATAGGGCAACTATTGTAAAATAGGACTGACATTGGGGTTGGGCGAAGACAGAGAAGAAGGGGGGAATGATGTATCCTGCATTGCAACAGATGAGGGAGAGAATTGTTTAAAGGGATGTATGATTAGGTATTATTGTCATGACCGGAGTCTTGATGGCTTTACAGTGTAGTGGGCTTGGGGGAAGGGATTGCATGGCAATGAAAGAGTTTTACTTATCAAGAAGAAAAGTGAATTGGGAGGAGTGGGGGTGAGCAGGGAGAAAAGTGCAACAATGAATGACTAGAAACCCTAAGTCGCTGTGAACATTCATGAAAATTAATAAAAATAAATACTCAATCACCACAACAAGATAAACAAATAACCCAATTGAAAAATGGGCACAGGAAATGAACAGACACTTCACCAAAGAAGACTTTTAGATGGCTAACAAGCACATGAAGAAATGTTCAAAATCCCTAGTTCTAAGAGATATGCAAATAAAAACAACTACGAGATATAATGTCACCCCAGTAAGAATAGCAACATTTATCTGAACAGCAAACATCAAATGCTGGTAAGGTTGCAGAGAAACTGGAACCCTTATTCACTGTTGGTGGGAG
>NW_006400124.1:89366-93584 GCF_000299155.1 Elephantulus edwardii
GAAGGAAGGAAGGAAGGAAGGAAGGAAGGAAGGAAGGAAGGAAGGAAGGATCATGAGACTTCATCTCATGGACATTTGGACAGGTGATCAGGAGGGACCCTTCAGTTTATTTATGTAGAGGAAGACGTTCAGAGACAGAGCAATGCAGTCTAGGCAACAATGGGGTAGAACAGCAACAACGGTGAGGATGGTGCAGGACCAGCCAGCACAACATTGTGATGCACATAAAGTAGAGAGTGGAAACTGACTCAGTGCAACCTAAGAACAAGAATTGTTACAGAAGTGTATCTCCTGGTCCTTCTCCCTCAGAACTATCAACATTTGGGTTGGACCACCGTACTATTTACTACCCCCGAAAAGATCCTAACAAGACCTGGTGGCATAATTTCACAGTGTGGATCTATTAACCAAAAGGACAGTGGTTTGAAACCACTACCTGCTCCATGGGGGAAAAAATGGAGCTGATTCCTCCTAATAACATGCCCAGAGAGAAGCAGCTTCACCATCCTTGCCTCTAAGGAATACCCTGCTTGTTTATTCTCCAAAACATGTTTGTTCTTTATTTAGAACTCTCCTCCAGCATCACAACACAAAAGTAGCAATTCTTTTGTCATTTATATCATTGTTCAATTTTCTTATGTAGAACAAATCACAAAAGAGATAATGGCTTAATCAGATGAACCCTAGTCCTTAACCTGGCATCGTTGCTCCTTAACACCTTGTGCCATATCACAAGATGATATCAAAGGTCTCTGAGTAGCATATTTCCCTAATGCAGCATGACATTTGATCTTGACTGTTGATACCAAGGGTGTTGATTAGAGATCCAAATAAGGATAAATCATTGGAAACTTCAATCTTTTCTACTTCATGCCTGGCAGAAATATTATAGAATATGAACTGTGAAGAGATTGAGATTATCCTTCACTCGACAATAAACACTCCTGGTACCAGCAGCCAGGAAATAAAAAGGCAAATTGCATTGTGAGTTCTCTCCAGAGTACTGAAGAGCAATGACTCAGTCTAGCAATTAAATTGTGCCTGATCCAGACCATAGTCTTCACAATTATTTGCTTTGTATCAGAAAGCTGGACAATGACTAGAGATGAAAGAAAGAGAATTGATGCCTTTGACCTGTGGTGCTGGAGAAGAGTATTGATTATACCATGGACTTCCAGGAGAACAAACAAGTTCATCCTGGAGAGGGTGATTTCAGGCTGCTCATTGGAGGCAAGAATTTTGAGGCTTCACCTGATATCCTTTGGGTATGTTGCAAGGATGAACCAGTCCTTGGAGATGGACATCATGCTTGAGAGTGTGTAGGGGCAAGGCAAGTGAGGAGACCCTCAATGAGACAGATTGATTCAGTGACTGGGGTAATAGGGTTAGTTGTGTCAGAGACAATAAGGTTGGCACAAAATAGAGCAGTGTTCAGGACTATTTCGTATAGGGTCGCTGGGAGTCACAAGATACTAGACAGCACATAACAACAACAACAGCACTACTCAGAGTCTATTGTTTTGTGTCATGATTTTGTGGTCTCTTTATGAAGCCATACTATCTTCTTGCATTAGGTCTCTGTGCTGTGACAGGTGCCGGGTCCCCTTGATTGTTGCATGTCGTGGTTGGGTTCTCGGCTCTGCTATTTTTGCTCACCGGATATTGTGTCTGCTGGTCACTTCCACCGGGTGATTGCTCCCAACCAGCTGTTTCACCCTGTTCTAATGATCTAGTCATTTTTTTATTCTCCAAACACTAAGCAGCTGTCATCTCATTATTCTTCCCTGGAGAATTCAGATGCTCATTTGTTTTCTCTTTTAGCTCAGGAAGTACTTTTTGGCCCTGATAGGCAAACTTAAATAGCTTTTTAAAAAATTATCTCTTTAAAACAAACAAACCACACACACACACACACACACACACACACACACACACACACACACAGAAAAAAAAAACTAAAGGGACCCACCTGGCATTTCTCTTCTTCTGTGGACATCTGCTAGCTCTTGTCAGGAAAGCATTTTCTCTGCTGTCTCCAGTCACGTGTGCCAACAACAGGGATGTGGAACCCAGTGTGCAATGGGTGAGCAACTGTCTGCTGACCATAAGGCTGGGAGTTCAAAGCCACTGAGCAGCTCCTGACGGACAGTCCGAGTGGTCTGTTCTGGTAGTGACTACAGTCTAGAAAGCTGTTGGGGCAGTTCTGTCCTGTCACATGGAGCTGCTGGGGGTCAGCTTGATGACACACACCCCGTGGAGGTCAGTGGTCCTCAGTTCTCTCACAAGCATTAAAGGGGCTGCTTACCAGAGCGTTTGGGGCTGTGCCTGGTGTGGCATTGTTGTTGTCTGCACCGTCCAGTAAGAACTGACCGTGGGAGAGCTTCAGAGGCTCTAAATCGTCTGTCTCAGCCTCTCCCACTGAGCAGCTGGTGGATTTGAACTGCCTGACTTTAGGTTTACAATTAACTCCTTACACAATAAGCCACCATGCCTCCTCTGATACAGAAAAGTCAGCTAAAAATCTTACCTTATTTCTGTCTCAGCTGGCTTTCCAGTGGGTTAGCAGAGGCTGTAATCTCCGAGGAGGTGACTCACGTTCTCCCGTGAGGCGGCTTGTGGATTTGAACTGCTTGTCTTTGGGTTTGCAGGGCAGTTCCTTCCCCACAGTGCCACCATAGCTTCCTTGGTACAGCACAGTGCTCTAGAAATGCTATTCACGTTGATTGATTCCACAGGAGCACCTCTTTTTACTAATTAACTCTTGCCTCATTCCCAGAGCTTGCCACCTAACCTAATTGTCTTCATTATAGTGTCCTAGAATTACCTTCCCTGACATAGCTTGTTTGCGGGGCACATTCTATAAGTCTGACTTGATTTACTCATCTGTTTAGCATCTTTTAAAAATCCTTTTAGATATTAATGTTTGAATGATTCTTGCAAAGAGCGCTGGAGGCGCAATGGTTAAACACCTTCCTGTTAGTTGAAAGGCCGTTGGTTGGAAACCAGCTGTCATCTGTGGAAGTCACCTCCCATCGAGGGTGAAGCCCAGGAGGCCCGCAAAGAATCATTTCTCTGTCCAGCACGTCATGATGACTCAGAACTGGCCAGATGGCTGTAGGTTTGCTTTGTTTTGTGTGGCACAGTGGTTCAGCATTGAACTGCTAACTGAAAGTTAGTGTTCAAACACACCAGTTGCTCCGTGGGAGGCCATGGTGGTCTGCTTTCACAGGCGAGAGGCTGGAAACCCCTGTGGGCCATGCTCTGTCCCGCAGGGTTGCTGTCCCTCAGTCAGCATAGTGGGCACCTGTGGGGTCCTGGACTGTCCACACTATCTGGAAACCACAATCTTATGTTTTCCCCAGAGCATTTCTTCCCATCCAGGCCAGTTTCTTCCAGGATCAGATGTTGTAGACTTGTTGTTGCTCCAGTCTTGATATTTTGTAAAAATGAAGCCATCATTTTTCAAATTCACTTACAGCTCGTGAAAATGCAAATGTCAACCTTTTATTACATTTTCAACCTTTTATTACATTTTTCCGTGTTTCGTCCCTTCTTATTTCATTTTGTAAGCAATCCACAAACTCTCACACCAGTGGCACGGGAAATGCCATAGGTGTCAATGATGAGTGAGCCAGTATTATAATACCAGAAGCCTGAATGCGGCTCTGACTAGGGACCAGGTGTTGCAGACCGAGGGTAAAGTATTTTTATAGTTGTTAATAAAGAGACAGACCACCAGGAATGATATAGAACAGAGAGGATGAAAAATAGGGGGTCAACAGTTCCCATGATGGAAGGCCCCAAGCCACGCCTCTCTGGGTATTTATTCAGAATCACAGGGAAGGTAGACAAAGTAAAATCATGTTGTTGTCGTTGTTGTTATGTGCCATCATGTCGCTTGTTACTCATAGCGACCCTAGGTAGAAGACCACCAAGCGCCATTCTATCCTGTGGCCACCTCGCTGTCTCATAGACTCCACTCACAGAATCGATCCATCTCATCGAGGGTCTTCCTCTCCTGCGCCGCCCCTCCACTCTCCCAAACATGCTGTCTCTCTCCAAGGACTAGTCGCTCCTTGCAACATGTCTAAAAGTATGTCTGATGAAGCTTAAGAATCCTTGACTCCAGGGAACATTCAGGCTTCACCCTCTCCAGGACAAACCTGTTTGTTCTCCTAGCAGTCCATGGTATATTCAACACTCTTCTCCAGCACCATA
>NW_006400124.1:93994-94577 GCF_000299155.1 Elephantulus edwardii
TGATGTTGAACTTCAATCCATATTGAAGACTGCAGTCCTTGACCTTCTGCAGCAAGTGCTTCAGGTCCTCCTCAGTTTCAGCAAGCAGGGTTCTGTCATCTTCATAACGCAGGTTGTTGATGATTCTTCCACAAATCCTGATGCCACATTCCTCCTCATACAGCCCAGCATCTCAGATGATCTGTTCTGCATACAGATTGAAAAGGTATGGAGACAAAATACATCCATGACAGACCCCTTTCTTGATTTGGACCCATCTAGTGTCTCCCGTCTCTGTTCTGTTGACTGCCTCTTGGTCCAAGTATAGGTTTTGCATTGGCACAATCAAATGTTCAGGGATTCCCTTTCATCTCAGAGTCAGCCATAGCTTGCTGTGATCCACACAGTCAAAAGCCTTTGCATAGTCAATGAAGCACAGATATACATTCTTCTGGTATTCTCTGCTTTCTGCCAAGATCCATCTTACATTAGCTATAATATCCCTATTTCCACGACCTCTTCTAAATCCAGCCTGCACATCTGGCAGTTCTCTGTTGACATATTGTTCCAAATGTTTTTGGATAATTTTCAGCAGAATCTTGCT
>NW_006400124.1:94762-143631 GCF_000299155.1 Elephantulus edwardii
GGGGGGAGGGGTTTGTGCGGGGAGAAGGGTGCAACAATGAATAAATGGAATCCCAAAATCTCTGTAGATGTTCATTGAAATGAAAAATAAACAACCTGAATTTAAAAAAAAAGGAATGCTGAGAGAGTCAGCCTTTTGATTTTCTCACTCCAGCTCCCTGCAGGGAAAGCAGAGACCCCAAAGCTTGTGCAACTCAGTTGGTGACGGGAAGCCTAAAAGGGTAAGAAGGCAGGCAAAAGACAAGACACCTCAGCAGAGCTAAAACTACTACTCACCAGTTCCACAGGACACATCATCTCCGTTCGGGACACATTACCACTAAACTTAGGAGACTCTGGTCACAGCATAAGAAACTTTTAGCAGCTGATGAATCTGGAATCACAGAAACCAAGGAAGCTTTAGATATAAGCTATCATTTCAAGGCTTTCACAATGGGAGATAGGTGATGAAGGGAGTGGGTAGAAGTGGAGGAGTATCTTGATGAATGGTGGAGCAAAGAAATAAATGGGTCAGAGCACTTGAGCCAAGGGCAGGGACAACACCAAAACTAATGGTAAATTCCACAATTTTCACTTTTTCTGTAAAATGCTTATCTTTTGGATACTTCTTTAGATCTGAACATTCAGATTGACATATACTAGGAAGAAGGATTGGCCATCCACTTCCAAAATAGCAAGCCTCTGAAAACCCTATGTACAACAGAACACACACAGAATGACAGAAAGGCAACTGAGTAGTTTGGAAATACAAAGGAAGGGGAACGGTTGTAAGCAGACACTAGTGACTGGAACATGAAATGTGAGATGCAAGTAAGATTCTGCTGAAGATTATCCAAAAACTGAATGGAACAGCACATCAGCAGAGAACTGCCAGAAGTCCAGGGTGGGTTTAGAAGGGGTTGTGATACTAGGGGTATTGTAGCTAATGTCAGATGGATATTGGCTGAAAGCAGGGAGTACCAGAGGATTGTCTATCTGTGCTTCATTGATTATGCAAAGGCATTTCACTGTGTGGACCATACATAACAAATTGTGGCTAACTCTGAGAAGAAACATCTACTAGGGAGATATATTATTAGCCAAAACGTTATAAAGCCAATGAACTACTTTCAACAAGAGAATATTAGAAACATATGCCCAATAGCTGGTATGATCTGCCATTCTGCAGCTTCGTCCTGTCAAAGTGTGGCCTCTTTCAGCTCATCTCGGGGTTTCACATTTCTGCAGGGCACCCATAGCATTTCTGAACCTGTAGATATAAAAGCAAATCCTTGCCCCCCACCTAATAACAAATCCCTTTTTCGATTCATTAGTTAGAAGTTGCTTATAATATATCAGCTCTTCAGAGGATTATAATACCCAATGTCTTTCTGCTGGAATTTCTCCTTGTTCATTGTTGTTGTTGTTGTTATGTGCCGTCGAGTCGCTTGCGACTCATAGGGACCCTATGTACAACAGCCCTACACTCTGCTCTCTCCTGTGCCAATCACATTGTCTCTGACACTTCCATCCCGATTATCCCAGTCACTGAATCAATCCACCTCATAGAGGGCCTTCTCCTCCTGCACTGTCCCTCCACCCTCCCAAGCCTGATGTCCTTCTTCAAGGACTGGTCTCTCCTCACATGTTCAAAGTATTTAGATGGAGCCTCAAAATCATTGCCTCCAAGGAGACACCCGGTTTAACCCTTTCCAAGATGAATCTGTTTGTTTTCCTAGCAGTCCATGGTACTCTCAATACTCTTCTCCAACACCACAGCTCAAAGGCATCAAATCTCCTTCTATCCTCCTTGGTCATTGTCCAACTCTCTGATGCATAACAAGTGATTGCGAAGACCATGGCCTGTATCAGATGCACCTTAGTCTCCAGAGAGTCACCATTGCTCTTCAGTACTTTGGAGAGGTCCTAACAGCAGACTTTCCCCATTTAAAAAATTTAAAGTAAATAAAGCTTTTTGTAAAAGAGTTTGAGGAGATGATATCCTATCTCCCCTCTTCTGTGTCTTCAACATAGTTTGTAAAGTCAAATTAGCCCTTTCTATTATAGCTTGTCCTGCAATAACATAGTAACAGCATATAATTCAACCAATTGTATAACCTGCATAATCCATTTTAACTGATAGTATTCAATTAGTCTATTTACCTGAACTGCTTTTGTATTACAAACACTGCAGAATTTCAGGGATTAGTGGTTTCTTCTATATAACTCGCTAGATAATGTTCTTGTACTAATCTTTCTAACATTTCTAATTTCTCTCTAGTTAGGGGCCACTGCTCCACCCAAATTGGTTTTTTCTGTTTGCCAAGTTAAGGGGAGAACATGAGGAACAGTGACCCTCATTATAAATTTGGATATCTTAATCCTTTTCTTGAAAGATTAAATTTAGGTTTTTGAAAACTAACAGCCCCCTGTTTCCTTTTACTCAGCACCTTACTCCCTACTTGTCAAATAAGGATCTACATTCATTAGTCCAATGATATCCTTTCCCACATTTTCTACAAAGCCCTGAAGGCATGAATCTTTTCCTTATATCTCTACTCTCTCTTCTTTCTTTCTGACAGTCTCTTTTCAAATGTCCTAATTTCCCCACAATTGTAGCATTTAGTTTGAGACAAATTTAAAGTTCATAAGGAAGGTAGACAAAGTAAAATCATAAGAAAGTACAAAAGAAAAACATAGGATAATGGCAAAATCTTCTGCAGATAAGGCCAAGTTCCTCGTTATGCTAATCTCAAGAGGGAGCGATTCAGTTAATACAAACTGAGAACATTGTTGACTCTTAGGGAATGCCTTAGTGCCACAAGGTGACCTTCAGCTTGTATTAAGCCTCCCTCATTTCCTGAGATATTTGGTTTACTATTAAAATATTAAATTTAATATTCCACCTCCCTTGACCAGGCACCATCCTGCATGGTTTCTGAGGGCCTGCACGCTTTGTACTTAAAACCATTTATCTTTGTTTTGTGTTGAGGTCTGTTGGATCTAATGTTTGACCTAACAGTCAACATCTCAGACAGAAATGAGATAATGTGATTACCCCTGTAGGTGTGTTTTGGAAACCTATATAAGCCTTTCCCAGAATATTAAATTTGCTATTTGTCACCAGCAATAGTCTCTTTGCTTCTTCATTTAATTCTCATCCCTTCTTTTGGTGGAACTGTTTCAATATAACGGGATGGATCCCATTATTTGGCGCCAGAAACCAGGGACCTGAGCATGAAGGAAAAGGCATGAAGGACTCTGTGAACATGTAAGGTAGGAAGCTACTGAAATTTCCTTTGGTGAAGGTAAGATCGGAGAAGAGTCTCAGAGATGGGGATTAATCAAGTAAAACGTTGTATACAGAATATGTTAAAAACCCGCAGTGTAAAATTAAATCTCCAACATCTTTATACTTTCAGCTTGTGGAGATTAGTTCGAGATACCTTATACTCTAGGAATGAGTTAGATAAGTTGAAAGTAATCATGTACTAAAAACTGAATCGGGGACGGAGAGAAAGGATGAGATTCCCCCAATATATCCCTCCCTGGAGAAAGGCATGGAAGATGAGGAGTTAAATGAACAAGATCAAATAGATCTTGAGGAGGGGGCTGCTAAATATCATCAAACCTGGCCTGTACCTCCAAACCCTGAAGTGTTTTTTAGCTCCCAAACTGAGGATATATTAGAGAAAGTACTAGAGCTGTTGGAAAAGCTTGAAATGCAGCAAAAGACTGCTGTGACTGTGCTGCCCCCTCCTCCTTTTAATCCAGATCACAAAAAGTTAGAATATCAACAGTCATCTAAATTTTTCGATTTTGTTAAGAAGGTTTCCTAAGAATGGAACTGTATTGCCAGCGCCTTCTCTTACTCTCTCCCTCCCCTCTCCCCTGTACTCTGTGTGTGCAGATACTAACCAAATCTCTTCCATCATCAACGGGAGAGTCCCGAGCAAAACTAAAAGTGTCAGATTCAAAGGCAGTGCTGAGGCTGATTTGTTACTCAACTTTATACTTTATTCCCCTCAGGAAAAGTGTATGAATTAGGAACTGATGTCTTTTGGTTAAGGAACTATGGAAATAATTTTTGAATGTAATAGTCTTAGTAGTCAAAGTTTCCAGGTTCATATTAGAAGTATAAATCAAAAGTTTACTAATGAAATTATTGTTCCTTTTCCTACAAACTGGTTAAATAATTGCTCAACTCTTGCTTCTTCCTTATCATGCATTTCCTAATATTAATAGATCAAAAGTAGGAGGATTTAAAAGTACTGGAGAATATCTGTTTTGAAAAAACATCATTAATCATCAAAGGCTCTCTCTTATTTTTTCTTTAATCAAATTTCTTTTACAGGTCTTGTGGATATATGAGCTAATGTGTCTAATATTAGTAAAAAAATAATTAGCCTCTTAATTGGCCTTTGCAAAAAAATTAACATTAACTCATTCTGAATTAGGATCGTCCCCCAATGTTTGGCAGTCTAACAACATTTATGATTGTACAAAACCTGATGGACCCTTGAAACCTACAGCGTCCCTTTTCAGCAGGAAGTAGCTAAGAGAATATGCCATCCCCTTTTCCTTATGAATTAGGGTGAAATCTCTCTTAGGGCAGTGTGATAGGGAACGGCAAAGGACACACTGACAAAGGAGATTAACCAGAACTGGCTTTGACAAGCACTGTGGCAATGGGGCAATTAAAATAGAATTTCAAGGGGGGAAAAAAGAAGAATGAACTGGGGAGGATGGTAGAGAAAATAGTGCAACAATGAATGAATGGAAACCCAAAATCTCTGTAAATGTTCATTAAAATTAATGAAATTTAATTAAAACAACAACAACAACAACAAACCCCCTGATGGACAAAAGGGTCAAATGCAATTTTATGTGCTGTACATTAGTGCTAATTTATGGGAAAGAAATTTATTAAAACAATTTGGAGCTTTTTTTATCTATCCCTGCTTTGTCAGATGCTTAATTCTAAAGCCTTACACTTAATCCATGCATTTTTGCTGGTATCTACATGCTTAAGTAGTAGAACAGTCATGTAAAGCTCATATAGAACCTGCAACTCCCTTTGGAATTCTCCTTTGTTATTAATAGGAAAAGTAAATACGGTTAAGAATAAGAAGAAAAACGTGTTAACACAGAAATATGAAGAACAGTTGAAAATAATAAGGAGAAAGGTGTTATAGCAGAGGCCTCAAAATGTTTTTGTTAATTGTTTTGTTTTGTTTTTTGTCTAAATTCATTTACTGTCTCCGTGTTCATTGTCTTTTTGTCTTATGTTTAATGTTATAATACTTGAACGCTCATACAATTTAAAAGTTTCAGTAAAGAATAAGAATTGGTAGAGACAAATGTAAGTTAATATCTATATAAATTCTAAATCTCATAGGTGAGGAAACCCCAGGAGCCGATGTTTCAAATGTCTCAAGGCACCAAAGGAGACCTGTTGTCTCAAGAGATCTTTAAGAAATCAGCTCTTGGCATCCTCTACCACCTTCACAAATCCATGCATTTTAGCTGGTATCTACATGCTTAAGTAAAAATTTTTATCTGTTTTAGCCAGTGTTGAAAAATATACATGCCTGTGGCTTGCACTCCAAGTCTGTGCTAGTTGATGTACTTTAAATGAAAGCCTGTAGGAGTAAAAATAGAAACTCTTCACTCTTTGTTCTTTATAGCCTCTTAAATAATGCTTGTCTGTATTGAATCTGGTTATATGAGTATAAACTGCATAGTTTGATAATCACTTTCCTTCTGATAGACTCTTTTCATTTCTTCAAGAACACATCTCCTTATTTCTACCTATGAAAAAAAGGAATATTGGAATATTAAATTCTATGTTGAACCCTCTCCTTATAAATCAGTACAAAAGCTGAATTATATGCTATTTTTTAGCTTTAAAAATGGTCTAACAAAAATGTTAATATTATTAGTAATTCTTCCTATTCAGTAGTTTAAAAATTGCAGTTATTAAGCTGTAGCATTTTATAGTGCTAAACACACATGAAATAACTCAATATATTTAGACTACTGAACAAAATATCACATTGAGAATTAAGTTGAAAGTTTGAGCATGGTATGAAATTCTAAAGATAAAGCAAAATACTTGGTAATAAGCTTTGTGTATCTTTTTCTTCAAAAGGAACACTGAATGATTTCCAAAAATCACTAAAAAATGTTAATTAAATTAGGCCATGTTTGGAACTGACTGTGCAGGACCTTTAACCTTTGTTTGAGATTTTAATTGGAAATAATAATCTTAATTCCAAAAGAGAATTAACTATAAAAGCTCATAAAGTTTTGGAGAAAGTTCAGGATTCTATCTCTTCCTGTTCTCTGTCTTGTATAGATTCCGTTAAATTTATAGGGAAGAGATGTTTTGTCTCAAATGGGAGTTTTTCTTTACAGTCTTATACCATTTCCCCATACTCCCCCAAGGAATAATCAACAGCACCACCTTATGTCAAAATTTTGTAAGTGCAGCTCTAAAGGCTGTCAGTTCTTTTACAATGTTTCAGCTTCATTATCTCTTAAACGGTATGGTTTAATTATTGCTCAAGATAAAGTTCAATTTAATGAACTGTTTATATATTTGGGTACTAAAATTGTAAAACATTGTGTATTTCCACAAAAATTACAAATGTGTGTAGATAAATTAACTAAATTAGATTATTTTCAAGAGTTGCTTGGAGATATAAATTGGATTCGCCTGTATCTTAAATTAACTACATGAGTTAAAACCTCTCTTTGATATTTTAGAAGGAAATAGTAATCCTAATTCACCAAGGGACTCTCAGAAGCCACGTCATTAGCATTGCAGAAAATTCAAGAATCTATAAAGAATTGTTCTTTATCTTGCATTAATTATGACAAAAAAGTTATCATGGTGTGTACTTAATACTGAAAATATACATACTGCAGTTTTATGGCAAGATACACCATTACAATGGATACATTTGTCAAACTCTCCAAAAAAAGGTTTTGTGGCTTTATCCACAGGCTGTGTTTCAATTGGTGAGTCTAGGTAGGAGTCATTGAAATGTTTTAATATAAGACCTTATGAAATCATTGTCCCTTATAATACTTTACAAGTTAATTGGCTATATCAATATTGTTCAGAATGGATGATTGCATTAGCCGATTATCCTAGTCAAATTACTCATCATTATCCAAAAGATAAATTATTATATTTTGCAAAAAAAATTCATTTATACTTCTTAAAGTTTTTGTTAATAAACCATTTTCTGATGCTCTTGCAATATTTACTGATGGATCTTCCAGAGAAAAGACTATTTTTGAATCAATTGGAGACTTTAAAATAGTTGAATGTTCATCTTCAGCACAACAAGCCAAATTAAAAGCTATTAAGCAGAAGAACAAACTGGGGAGGCAACAATGAATGAATGAAAACCCAAAATCTCTGTAAATGTTCATTAAAACTAATTAAATTTAATAATAATTTAAAAAAAGCTATTAAGCAAGTAGTAATAATTTACCCTCAGGCTATATTCTAAAACTATATATATAGTTTTATGTATAAACATCTATCATTTATATAGTTAATGCATTTCCAATTATAAATATTATCAATACAAAAATTCTATGGTTTTATAATTATTTCTTCATATACAATTATTAATTAGACAAAGAGATGGTCATATTTTTGTCAGTCATATTTAGTCTCATTCTTTTTGCCAGGACCTTTAGTGAAATAAATTGGCTAATTAATGTTTAATAAATTTTAAATTAACAAAAGCAAAATAATTTCATTATAGTCATCATGCTAATAGTAAATATTTACATAAAATGTTTCATATTCTGAAAGAAACTGCTAAAGATATTATAAAATCAGGTGAAAAATATTTATCTTTATTACCTATTCCACATTTTAAAGTAAATCCTAGAGGATTATTGCCAAATTTGACATAATTTTGGATTACAATAAAAGGTCTGCCACATACAGACAATGGGGAAACATATAGTGAAAGTATGCTGAAATTAAATAGAAGGATGCATTAACAAAACAATGAAAAAGACCCGATCCTGTGTTAATATGGGGTCGAGGCTATGTTTGTGTTTTTCCACAGAACACTGAAAGTAAAAGGTGGCTTCCTGAAAAGCTGGTATGATTTGCAGAAGATGTCTCGCCTGACAGAAATAAGGTTGATGATATTGCTGACTCTGATAATGAGGATTCAAGCTGAATCTTAAAGGATATATGTTCCAGATCCACCTTTACTTCACCCTGTCACCTGGAGGAAAATGTTACTGCAGATTTGAATTTGTACGACTGGGCTTGATCAAATAAAGTTGAAGCTGAAGGATCAATAGAAGAAATTTGGACTGTTAATCATTGTAATTATCAAACTGAATTATGGAAATTAATAGCAAGTATGGGATCAATATATATTTCCAGTATATCAAAGGACAATTGTAAAGGAGCTTATGTCACAAATGCCAAAGACATGTCTTGAATACCTGAACCATATGTCTTATTAATGGGAAATAATGTGATCACTGGTGATTATCCAAAATATAATGTAAGCTGTTCTCATTGTAAAATCTCTAACTGTATCAGCTATATTGCCAAAGATGACTCAGTTGTTATTCTAAAGAATCCTCCTTTTGTTATGACACAAGTAAAGTTAAATTATATTTGGTATGATGATAAAAGCTTGCAAATTTTAAAAGTTATATAAGTTATCATTAAGAACCAAAAGAGCTATAGGTCTTGTTATTATAGGAATTGTTTCTCTTATCTCTATGCTTGCTGCTGTCTCTACTTCTGCTGTAGCTTTGGCACAAGAAGCTTAAATGACTAAGTTTGTAAATGGGTTAATGCATAATGTGACAAAAATTGGGTAGAGAGTTCCTCAGCGGTCCTGTGGATCTGTCTCTTGCTTCAACAGGGTTTGGACGGAACAGACCCGGCGACCTCCCCCCTTCCAGCCTCCAACTACCCTCCAACTTCACCTCCAGGCGTAACCTCGAGACCATCTCAACCATCTCCTATTTTCAGAATCAGCCAACACCTTTTTTTTTTTGTTAGCCCCAAAACCTCAACCAACTATGAGCTCTCAGAGCCGTCAAAATTATTCTGCTGAAGCAGAAGCTGGCGTCAACCGTCTGGTCAACCTGCACCTGTGGGCCTCTTACACCTACCTCTCTCTGGGTTTTTATTTTGACTGCAATGATGTGGCCTTGGAAGGCGTGGGACATTTCTTCCACATGTTGGCGAATGAGAAGCGCGAGGGTGCAGAGCGGCTCTTGAAGCTGCAAAACCAGCGCAGTGGGTGAGTCCCCTTCCAAGATATCCAGAAGCCATCCCAGGATGAGTGGGGTAAAACATTGGACGCTATTCAAGCAGCACTGGCCTTGGAGAAGAACCTAAACCAGGCCCTTCTGGATCTGCACGCTATGGGTTCCGCCCACACTGACCCCCATCTCTGTGACTTTCTGGAGAACCACTTCCTGGACGAGGTAGTGAAATTGCTGAAGAAGATGGGTGACCATCTGACCAACATTAGAAGACTGGGCGGCCCCCAGGTTGGGATGGGTGAGTATCTCTTTGAGCTTCTCACCCTCAAGCACGACTAGGGGTCAGCGGGGACTTGCAGGGGGGAAACCTCTGCCTCCTCCTGCCATCAGCAGCAAGCTTCTCTATCCCACCCCGATGTAGAATCTTATCCACCCAGAAGCCCCTCACCCAAGCCTTGGACCAAATGAAACAATAAAGCTTTTTGCAACAGTTAAAAAAAAATTGGGCAGAACAAGAAAATGTTGATGAAGTTATGGAATAAAAAGTAAATGCTTTGTTTGATATGGTGAATATATTAGGAAACATGATACAACAAATTAGAATGAAAGGAAAGTTAAGATGTCATGCGGCCTATGACTCTATTTGTGTTACAAAATTAAGATACAATAGCTTAGATAATGATTGGACAAAAATAGCATCTCATTTAAAAGGAATTTAGATGTCTAATAATGCTTCTCTTTTTTTATTTTATTGGGAAAACATAATGGGGTACAAGGAGGTGAGAGTTGGGGGCAGAAGGGTGAGGATGGGCAGGGATGCAGTTACAGAGCTGCACAATTTGGTTGGTGGGGGAGCAGGTGAAGGAAATGAAAAGGATCCACTGGGGACCAGATGCCACAGGGGAATGGTAAGCATATTCCAGTGGTGTTTAAGCCAACTGTCTTATTGATTTGGGAACTGGATGCAGACTCTCTGGCTTCTTCATGCTGAACAGGGGCATAGATGTGAAGCAGGAAAGGGAGGACACTTATCACCTTACTGGTGGTCTTGGGTTAAAGCCGTTTGCCTTCTTGTCACGATCAATAGCCCAAGAAAAAGCATCTGGCCCTACTTGGTATGTGTGGAACTCCTGACACAGATCTCTGATTTTTCTGTGTATGGCAGACAGGAGTCCAGTAACAGAGTGAATCCAAAGGAAGCTTAAAATGCCTGGAGGTAAAATGCCTAAGGACTATTCTGAACAGTGCCTGGGATATTTTATGAGAAAATGGGCTTTTCTGAGGGAGAGAGAGAAGTCAGAAAAGAAGTCTGACAAGGAGAGGGAGAGGGAGAAGGTTAAAGGAAAACTTTTAAAGGAAGGGAACTCTACTGATGACCAGACATAAACACAAAAATGGATAGAAATAGACAACAGAGGATCTATCCCCTCAGTTTATTCAGACATCCCTCCAACCATGCCCCTCATGGGGTAAAGTGTGTCTTAGTATAGGTGTACTCGTGTAAGGCCCAGGCTTGGTTGGAGTCCCTAGAGGATCCCTCAGACTCCACTAAGGCAGATGACAACACTACGGAACTGCGAGTGGGGACCAAATAAAAATCTGTGGCTTCGGAAAACCGTCAGTCATGGAGTCCCTTGACAAGCACTCAGGGCATTCAGTCAGCAGAGATACATACAGAATTGGATAGGAGGGAAAAGGGTGATATGTTACAGTATGAGCCTCTTGACACCATGCAGACTGGTAGTTTCAAGAGAGAGTAAGGGGGCAACACACTCACCTTGAAGGAGGGTGGAGGCACAGCACACATTAACTTATCTCTTGTATATTGGTACTAGATGTAAGGTTGTAAGGTCATGGACTAAAGAAAGGGACCAGACAATAGGAAAGCTAAAGGCAGCTTTATTAAGGGAGCTCCTGGGCCAGGTTCCTTGGTCAGGAAAGGGAGGCTAAGGAAGTAATGCTTAGGATGTATTCAGGCAGGTATTTATAGCAGGGATATGAGGAAGAGGGAAGGATAGGGAGGGGCATTTAATTGTGGATGATTATGGTTCATCTAGGTGGGTGAGGCCATCACATTCTTTTGATTCTTTATTCCCCCTTGGCCTTTGGTTTGGGCTAACAATAGCATTATGCCAAGTTTTTTAATTTAACTCTACTTTACCAACTGGTTTAATCCAGTAACAGTGTTTCTTTACAAACAGAAACAATTACAAAAATGACCTTTTTTTCACGTTTACCCCTCAGATTTTAAGTAAGTCTTTAAATAATGTAATATACTGAGCTTCAGATAATGGGCTCTTCCCCATGACTATCTATCTATCTATCTATCTATCTATCTATCTATCTATCTATCTATCTATCTATCTATCTATCTATCATTCATTTGCTGAGGAGGGGATTTGTTCTCTTTTACTTCTTCCCCTGAATTTTTAGCAACCTTGAGCGGGTAAAGACCTCACGAATCCTATTCTACTGCTTCCCCTGAATTTCTAGCAACCTTCAGGGGGTGAGACCCTCATGAAACCTTTTCTACTCTGCTATTGAATTACTAATAAAATTTAGGGGTGAGATAAACCTCATGAAATTATTTCTACTTTGTCCCTGAATTTCTAATAAACTTCATGGGGTGAGGTAAATCTCATGAAATTTTTTTTCTACTCTGTCCTTGAATTTCTAATAGACTTCAGGGGGGTGAAGTCCTCATGGCCTTGACTTTAATTATCCTGGCCGTTTCATTAACTGCTGAGCGAATTCCCTTTTGTTTTCCCAGTGTTTGCAAGAAAGAAGGAGAGAAACTACTGCCATTTTGGGTTCCTGTTTGAGCACTAAACTGTTGTCGACTGCGTTGAATGATTGAGATAGGGACACAGAGAAATGAGTGGGAGATCAGTTAGTGAAGGCAGGGAGAATACAGCTCCAAAACTGCAGCTATGAGTCTACAGTCTCACTTGCCTTTATTGAAAAATTCCAGCAAATAAATCACAGAGATTTTTTTTACTAATGAAGCTAAGTATTTCTCTGCTAACATACTTTTGCTTATCTCAGGAAGGGTGAAACCACAAGGACAAACTGAGAAGTGATGGGCGATACCTAGTTTGCCAAGAGTGCCTATCTCCTGTGATCTGTGTCAGGAGAAACATCACCTTGTTCTGTGTAATCTGTTACTACAAGAGGAATTCCACCTTGTTTTGTGTCTCCTTCAGTTCCTGAGCACACATTTGGTTTAACATTTGGCTTCCCACACTAAAGTGCACCTGATTAACACATGATCTTTTCCATTATTTGTTATGTATATGAAAATCAGACAATGACTAAAGATGACAGAAGAATTGATGCTTTTGTGTTGTGATGTTGGAGAAAAGTTTTGAATATCTCATGGATTGCCGAAAGAATAAACATGTTTTGGAAAAAGGGCAAACAGGATACTCCTTAGAGGGAAGGATGATTAAATTTCATCTGTTTGGGCATATTATTTGGAGGAGTCTGTTCCATCTCCCACAGAGCAGCTGGTGGACTCAAGCCAATGACCTTTTAGTTAGTAGCTCAGCAATTGTGGCATTACATCACCAGGTCTTATTAGGATCTTTTTAGGAGATAGTAAACTGTATGGTGGTCCAAACAAAAGGTTGACTGTTCTGAGGGAGAAAGACCTGGAGATACACTCTTATAACAATTCTTGTTCTTAGATTCCACTGAGTCAGTTCCAACTCTTTACTTTATGTGCAACAGAATGCTGTGCTGGCTGGTCCTTCACCATCCTCAAAATTATTGTTCTACCCCATCGTTGCCTAGACTCTATCACTCTACCTCACTGAATGTTTTCCTCTACATAACCAAGCATGATGTCTTTCTCTAGGCACGGGTCCCTCTTAATCATGTGTCCAGATGCCCATGAGCTATAGTCTCACAATCCTTGTTTCTAAAGAACATTCTGATGGTCTTTTAAAAAAACTTTTATTGGGAAAAACATGTTGGGGATACAAAGAGGTGAGGGTTGGGAGCAGAAGGGTGAGGATGGGCAGGGATGAAAATTGCAGGGATGCAGTTTCAGGGCTGCACAATTTGGTTGGTGGGGGGAGCAGGCGAAGGAAATGAAAAGGATCCAGTGGGGACCAGATGATACAGGGCAATGGTAAGCATAGTCCAATGGTGATTAAACAAACTGTCTTATTAACTTATGGGTTTCTCATTTGGGAATTGGGCACAGACTCTCTGGCTTTTTCATGCTGAACAGGTGCATTGATGTGAAGGGGGAAAGGGAGCACACTTTATCACCTTACTGGTGGTCTTGGGTTAAAGCTGCTTGCCTTCTTGTTCTGTTAGAAGATATTTTCCTGTCATTTGCTCCCCTCTGGACTGCAAAGTGTTTTCCCAGGTGGGTCCAGTGGGGATGGCTGGTTGAACCCAGAGGCTCCATCCTCCTTTGCTTCCTTAGCTGGCAGTTGTATTTCCTTTTTGTCCCTGGCACTGGGTTCAGGGTCAGGTCTGGAGTAAAACTCAGTATTAAGGTTACCTATAGGAAAGGGAACAAACCTAGAGAGAACAAACTTGTGAGTTACAAATAGAAGGGCTTTGGGGTGTTGTTTTCAGGTTTACTGGGGGAGAGGGTGGCGGAAATTAGCCTAGATAAAATTCTCTGGATACCCTAGGCATTTTTCCCCCATCCAAGGGTCAGATGGCACAGTCTGGGGACTGAGGAGCTCACCCTGAGGGCTGTGATGGCTCGCCCCAAGCCAAGGGCCGAAGACAGCCCGCCCCGGGCAGAGGGCTGTGATGGCTCGCATCAAACTGAAGGCTGAAGACAGCCCGCCCTGCCAAAGACAGCCCACCCCCGGGCAGAGGGCCATGACAGCTCACCTCGAGCCAAGGGCTGAAGACAGCCTGCCCTGGGCAGAGGGCTGTGATGGCTTGCCCCGGGCCAGGGACCGAAGACAGCCCATCCTGAGCAGGGCAACACCCCGCAGGGGTTGGCTGGTACACTCCCCTCCAATTGCCCCCACCACAGTGTGGTTCCCTTGCCTGACTGAGCACTATGTGTCCAAGGACAGCGTCTCCAATTCCAGCACTGCCACTTTTACCCCCCCCCATAAGTAGTCATACTATAATTTGAAGTAGGTGTCACTGACCTCCCCCTTTATAAATGGCAAAGGGAACCTGAGAGTTGTTAACAGACTCCCCCCAGGTCTAAACAGCTTTTGGAAGAAGCATTCAACAGATCGAAATATGTGGTGCATTTAGGATGTCGGTCCTCTTGGACATGCTGCCACTGTTAAGTGTCATCAAGTAGACAACTCACAATGACCTTCAACAATCCACTGTATGGGTGATCATTTTCTCTGGACTGTCCAAGGAAACCCAAACCTGCAGGCGGCGGGCACTCGTCATCTCCATGCGGCGGCCAGCGGGAGCGCGTCTCATCTTCTACACAGGCGGCGCACATCATCTCCTGCGTGGGTGGCCAGTGGGCGCCCGTCATCTCTCGCTTTCCCCGCCACCACTATCTTGGCTCCAAGAATTCTCCCCAGAACAAGTCCACTTTGCAGCAGTGTGGCGGCTCCGCTGCACCAGTCCTGGGGAGGCCCAGTGCCCACCATCCATCCTGGGTGAGGGATTCCATAGGTTCTGGCTGTGGGAGCTACATGGAGCTGCAGTGGCATTGCAGCACAGTGTGGGCTCTGCAGGAGGGAGTTGGGAGCTGTGAGACTCACCCATTCCTCCTTGGGAATCCTTGAATTCCTGTTGTTGAGCCTTGATCTTTACTGAAGACCAGTCATCAACTGTTTAACTGTTCAATTATCAATAAACAGAGGTCTGTAGAAGGCCCTAGTGGCCCTGCTCCAAGTGGTCCACTGCTCCTGCAGCTCACCACATTGTCTTTTCCTCCACCGCCATCTTGGATCTCAATAATGATTTTCTTGACTTGTATGATTTGCTCCAAAGAATTATAGAAATGCAGAATACCCCAGATATAAATATTTCCCTGGCTAAACAAGCTAGTATAATATTTGAAAATCTGAAAAACTGGTTTCCTTCAGTAACTTAATATAGAAATCTTCTTTTTATGATTGTTGCTCTTTGTATTGTTATAATAAGTATACTATGGATTCTCCCTTATAGTGGTCAAGCGAGAGAACTGGTGTGTAAAATGCATTGAATTCAACTTAAGGCCCTCCCCAGACAAATGCAGGATGTGTAGCCAATGACAGGTAAGGAAAGAGATTCGCTCCTGATCCTAAGACAGGGAGTAGAATAAATTGCTATTATCCCCATGACGGGAAACTTGAGTTTGAGTTCTCTTATCCACCTAAGTCAGGCAACATCCCATATTTTATTATATTAGAAGGCAGGAACTGTTGGGGGCCTGACTAACTTGCAAAGCAAGATTAGCACTGCATTGTAAAACCAGCAGGACTGATTTCATCTTGGCTAGAACATCTGCTTGGCAGTAAATAATTTGAGGAAGCAGGATGCTAATGAATTGGGAGTGACCATAGGTCTCAGACTTCGAGGAACGGGATGCTATTTATCCTCAGAGACTCTTTGTTCCTCAAAGCACACAATAAGGCATTCAGGAAGATATCTTTGTTTTGTGTTGAGGTCTGTTGGAGCTAATGTTTGACCTAACAGTTAACATCTCGGACGGAAATGAGATAATGTGATTACCCCTGCAGGTGTGTTTTGGAAACCTAAATAAGACTTTTCCAGAATATTAAATTTGCTATTCATCACCAGTGATAGTCTCTCTGCATCTTAATTTATCCTCGTCCCTTCTCTCAGTGGAACTGTTTTGATATAACGGGCTTGACCCTGTTACAAGATCAACATAATGAAATCTGTTGGATTTGTCTACAATGACAAAGAAAATTCAGAACTGGAGGTAATAAAAATAATACCCATCAAAATAGCTAATCACAAGATTAACTACTTGGGTGTAGCTCTAACTAGAAACACAAAAGACCTATACAAAGAAAATGAGAAAAAATTACTCCAAGAAATAAAAAGAGACCTAGAAAAATGGTTGAATATACCATTCTCTTGGACAGGAAGACTCAATATGAAAATGACAGTTCTACCAGAGGCAATCTACATGTTCAATGTAATCCCAATACATATACCAATTCTTTTATTCAACAAGAAGGAAAAGGCAATTTCCAATTTTATCTGGAATGGAAAGAGACCCCAAATAAGAAAAGAACTCCTGGAAAAGAGAAATAAGTTAGGAGTTATTTCAGGCCCAGATCTCAAATCTCCTACACAGCTTTGGTTTTCAAAACAACATGGTGCTGGCAGATTGAGAGAGACACAGATCAAAGGAATAGAATTGAGAACCCAGAAATCAGCTCTTATACCTATGGTGAGCTGATGTTTGACAAGGATATGAAACCTGTTAAGTGGGGAAATGAAAATCTCTTTAACAAAGGATGGTGACAACATTGGATAATGATCTGTAGAAAATTCAGGCAACACCCACACCTCACAGCATACACAAAATCCAACTCAAAGTGGATCGAGGACCTAGGAGTAACACCAAGGAAGATAAACGTCATCAGAAAAAAGCCTGGAAGAACTCTAGATGCCCTAATCCACAACATGAACAGTCTTCCAAGCACCCTGAAAAACTGACAACCAGAAGATTTAAAAAAGATGAATGGGCCCTTCTAAGATACAAATCCTGATGCATGTCCAAAAGCTTTTCTAATAGGGTCAAAAGGAAAGCCACAGTTTGGGGAAACTTTGGTAATGATAAGGGACAAGTTAAACAACCCAGTCGCCAAGTGGGCACAGTATATGAACATCTACTTCACCAAAGAAAACATTCAGGTGGTCAACAAAACATGAAGAAATGTTTTAAATCTCTAGCTCTAAAAGAAATGCACATCAAAACAACTAGGAGATATCATCCCACACCAGTAACAATAGCAAAGTTCATTAGAGGAGCAAACCACAAATGCTGAGGAGTTTGTGGAGAAATTGGAAACCTTATTCACTGTTTGGGTGAGAGTAAAATGATATAACCTCCCAGAAGGCAGTATGACACTTTCTCAAAGAGCTGGAAATAAACATACCATTTGACTCAGCAATTGTACTACTGAGAATATACCCTAAGGAAACTAGAACTGCCACTCAAGCAGATATATGCACACTCATGTTATTGCAATAGCAGAGATAGAAGTCACCCAAGTGTCCATAAAAAAAAATGAGTGGATAGGGAAGCTGTAGTATATTCACACAATGGAATACTGCACAACACTAAAAAACAAGGAACTCATAAAATATTATACAAAAAGGGTGACCCTGAAGAACATTATGCTGAATGAAATATCTCAATCATAAAAGGACACATACTTCATAATGCCACTGTTATAAAACAGGACTGACATGAGGTTGGGGAAAACCAGGAAAAGAAAGGATAAGTAATGTACATTGCATTGAAATAGATGGGGGAAGAGATGTCTAAAAGAAATATATGATTAGGTATTATTTGCATGACAGCAGTCCACAATAAAAGGTTCATTGCAAAGTGGACTGAGAGCCAGGAGGGAGAGAGGAAAATGTGCAACAATGAAAGAATCTTTTTAAAAAAAATTATTAATTTCAGTGAAAATTTACAGATTTTGGATTTCCATTCATTCATCGTTACACTTTTCTCCCCTCCCAACCCTCCCCCCTAGTACACTACCCTCTTGGAAAAGTAAAAGAAAAATTCTTTCATTGTTTTACAATCCCTCCCCCCAGGTCCACTCCACTCCACAGCCTTTGCTCTGGACTCCAATCATGAAAAAAAAATCCCTAATAATTTTCCCTCTTAAGCAGTTTTCTCCCTCATCTGTTTCAATTCAGTATACGAAAGTATCTTTTGAAAGAGAAAAACAAACTGAGGTTGGGGCAGGGAGAAAAATGTGCAATAATGAATGAATGGAAATCCAAGTTTTCTCCAAACTTTTGTTAAAATATCAATAAAAAAAATTTAAACCCCCCCCCCCCAAACTGGCTTAAATGTCTGGATTTGCTGCCCTGATATATGCTGCTAGGTCACTTGAATGGGAGGGGAATAGCTTCTAAGATACCCAGGGTTTCTTCTTTATTTTTGATAGCTTTTCCCTCTGAGGTGAGCAAGCCCCTCTCTTGATATATCTGTCCATGTACATGCGTGGGGTCAAAGGCATTCCTGTGTAAACATTGATTCTCTTGTCTCTTTCCCTACTTCAGAGTTTATGCCAGGGCAATAATTTCAGTCTTTTGTGCAGAAGTTCTAACAGGCAGAGCCTGGGCCCAGATGATTTCTTTATTGGTGGTCACTACCTCTCCTGCTTTTTGATTCCTTGTTCTGCACAGCTGCTCTTATCAGAGAAGAGAGTAGCATCGACTTCCTCAAGGGGAACATCCTTCAGGTCAGGGTGGCTGGGTTCTGGCATTCATGCATGACTCTTTCAGGATCATCATCATCAGACAACAATGGAGCAGGGTTGATGGTTTTGGCCCTGGATAAAAGTCACCCTTGGCTGGTTGATCAACAAGCTCACCACTGATGAGGTGCAGCCAATCCTGGGGGGTTGGTCTCAGCCCAGACTGGAGGATACAAAGGCTGCAATTTCTGGAGAAAAGAACTTACAGGGTGTTTACCTGATTTGGTTTTGTTTAGAACCAACCGGTATTCTTTGGACAAGGAAGTGATAATAGTCAGTTGACGGGCCATAGGCAGTGTCACAGTCAGGCCCTCCAAAAAGAATGAGTTAGTGGCTCTCAGTTTCAGCAACAGATCACAGCTTATTAAAGGGAGAGATCCCTGGAAACTACAAGGAATCAATATATCGCTTGTTTATGCTCTAAGTAAACCTTCTTTTGAGATTATGTCTTTTGACAAGTCTACTTTTAACTGATAATTCAGCTTTCATGTCCACCAAAAATTAAAAAGGGTGGCCCAAAACATTGTAATTACCATGGACTCTTTGGGGCTCAGAATGGCATTCTCATAGAGTGAAGACCAGAACTTCCAAGGTTTTCTCTGAGCCCTGATAGGGGCACTAATTTTTTTAGTGCCCATACTTCCTACAATGGCACATTGGTTTTTTGCCAGTCGTGGGTGCCTGGACTTTGCTTTTTCTCCTTTTTGCGAGGATCTGTTATGTTGCCTTCCATTGGCCTCATGCTGAGCCTGAAAGGTGGCAATGGTCACTCTTTCTACCTTCTATCCCCTTTTTCCTCTGGGGGTTCCCAATTTTTAAAGACTGCAGTATTGCCACTAGCTCTTACCTGGTGTTTCCCTCCAATCTTTCAATTCTCTGCAATTTTTTTTTAATGTTGGGGGCAGACTGCACCACAAAGATTAAGTTTCATGCCTGTACATTTTCAGCTGTTGAGTATTAATTGGGGTTTATAACCTATAGGCCTTAAGGAGACATTTAAGAAAGCCACCGGGGACTCATCTGACCCTGTATGACAGTGCTTACTTTGGAGAGATTGGTGAGCCTCTGGACAGCCTTCCTGAGTCCCTGCAGCAGAGCCTGTTGGTAGGTGTTGAGAGACTTCTTACCTCTACTAGTGTTGGGGTCCCACTTTGGCTTGGCTGGAGAGTCGGGAGGATTTGCACTTCTCAGGCCTCCTGTTCCAGCCCCATGGCTCCTACTGGCCCAGGGACCACTTTCCCAACTTCTGCTAGAATCCTATCCCGTTCATCTGATGTAAATAGAATCTGCAATAGCTGCTAGTAATCATTTCAGGTGCACAAAATTCAGTTAATAAAGAGATCCCAGTTTATTCCGATGGCACAGAAGGGTAGGACAATGTCCTGCAAGTCACCCTGGTCTTTCAGGTGCTCGAGCTCACAGACCAGGAAGACAGATAATCAGCACAGGGACGGGTGCGAGGCAGCCTCAGAGAGTGAAAGGAGGGGTACTTGCTCTAGCAGCAGAGCAATAGGGAAGGAGGACTCCTCAGAAGGTCACAGAAGGCGTGCAGGATAGAGTTGATGGACCTGGAAGATGCCAAAGGTGTGAGAATCTGGACATCATGTGACTTAAGGGCAGAAAAACGTGACTCAAAGCTCCTTATCTGAGAAACGAATTTGCCTGGGAGTGAGTGGGGCTGGTGGGTGAAGGAAGATGTGGGCAAGAAGTAATTGGGCCTCCTCTTGTAAGGGACAGAGGCTACAATAGTCAATGGTAGAGAGAATGATATGGCAAACCAAACCATAAGTTTCTCTGGAGAATAGAAAGCAGGCAGAATGAGGCCTGAAAAGACACCTTTTGTCAAAGCAATAAGTACACGAATGCACAGAAGGTGTTAGATGATGTAAGAACGTATGTAATCGCCTAATTAAAATGGACAAAGTTGGCAACCCAACATCAGACAGACAAAAGACGCCTAAAATACTTGGAGGGACAGACGATACAGCTTCCCTCGCCAGCAGACCCTACACTATCAGGACTCTCTGAGGGTGGAGGTGGAGGTGTGTGGACACACAGATCAGACAAAATGGCTTCCTAGAGCAGAGGACCTCGCTTTATCAGGATCATCTGAGGGGAATCCGGGTCACATCCAACCTCTTCCTCAACGTGAAGGAGAAGGGGAGCCCTGTGTTGCATCCAACCCTCCCTGATCTCCACCTGATGACTGCAATCACTGACCAGACACAGAATGAACTAAAATTCTTACCTCTCGAGAGTCTTGTAGAAAGTCCTTGAGTCTATTCGAAGTCTCTCAGGCAGAACGGACTGCCTCCTGCCCTTTCCTGAGGCCCTGGAACCAAATCTGTTCACATGCCTTCTGGGTAGGATATGGCACACCTACCCCCTAGGAGGTGCAGAGGGTTTTTGCTATGTCTCTGTATGTTTCTGGGGCCTCCAAAATGTTGTGCTGAACAGATTAAGGAAGTAAACAGCAGGACTACAGGTGAGGTCCTTGATTAGCTGTGCAGCAAGGGGCCCCAGCAACAAGGCAGGATCACCTGCCCTCTGGTGTCAGTTAGGAGGTTATTATACTCTTGCTTGTCCCAGGTGCTGGGATACCTGTTACAGCTTTCTGCTATTGAAACACTTCAAGGCACAGAAATACATGGACAGCTTTTTCCTGTTGAAACATTTCAAGGCTACACAGATTGCAAAACATCTACCTTTTGAGATATGTACAACAGCATTTACTGTTTGGGAAGTAACTTAAAAGCTTTGAGGCTTAGGATAGAAATTTTCCACCCAGGGGATAAGTTATAAAATGCAATCTGTTTGGCTTCTCAGTGTTAAGTGCATGGCACGTGGCTGGGTACAGTTGTCACTCAGTAAATGTCACTGTTGTTACTATGAGCTGTCAGAACAGTGACTGTGTGTCAGACTCGCTCAGTGGCTGCAGCTGAGTTTCCTTCTTTGTGCCGTGGTCTCCCATCAGTGGAATGGGTTCATTTCCCAAGTCCTTCTTAGGTAGGATATTCTTAGAAACCCCACCCTAACTGAGCAGGGTCCTCTAGCTGAAGGGCAGGAGAGGGGACACCTACCTTCTTGGCCTTCTCCTTGGCCTTGTCTAGGGCCTCCAGGGCACGGCTCGGGGCCTGGTGTGCCCTCTCGGCCTCAGTACGAAGCCGCTCAGCTGCTGCTCCATTGGAGACAGCTGGGCTTCAGCCACATGCCTCTCACTCTCCATGAACAGCATCTCCAGCTCAAGTAGTGCACGACGCAGGACATCTGGGCTCCAAGGACGTCTGGATCCTGAAGATGTCTGGATTCTCAGATTGTCCAGACTCCAAAGATGATCTTCTATTTTGGCCCAAACGTGTGTGAAAGTCCCATTGTTTTGAACCCTTAGACTCTGTATTTTCTACTGACCTGACAGAGCCTGACCCCTGAAAGTTCTGAATTCCCCTTGATATTTCAAACACTGCATCCTGCAAGCTGTGTGGCCTAGGACAAGTGACTTAATCTCTTACTTGGCCTCAGTTTCTTAATCTGTAAAATGCCCCCCCACCCCACTTGATAAATGATTTTAAGTACAAAGCGTGCAAGCCCTCAGAAACCGTGCAAGATGGTGCCTGGTCAAGGGAAGCAGAATATTAAATTTAATATTTTAATAATAAACCAAATGATATCTCAGGAAATGAGGGAGGCTTAATACAAGCTGAAGGTCACCTTGTTGCACTAAGGCATTCCCTAAGAGTCAACATTGTTCTTCGTTTGTATTAACTGAATCCTTCCCTCTTGAGATTAGCATAACGAGGAACTTGGTCTTATCTGCAAGACTTCACCATTATCCTATGTTTTTCTTTTGTACTTTATGATTTTACTTTGTCTACCTTCCTTATGATTCTGAATAAATACCCAGAGAGGCGTGGCTTGGGGCCTTAAGTCATGGGAACTGTGGGCCCCCTCTTTTTCATGCTCTCTGTTCTATATCATTCCTGATAATCTGTCTCATTATTAATAATTATAAAAATACTGTACCCTTGGTCTGCAACATTCCGGTGCCCAAAAAGGGACAAGGTAGTGATTTCTCTTTGGATAAGGTGGTGGTCTTTCTTTCTCTTTTCGAGAAGACACCAGGAACCAAAAGGGAATTCGCTCAGGGAAAGTAAAATTTTTGGGAAAATTAAAGACAGCATTATGAAAGAATCCTCACTCCTTGGCAGTTAAGGATAGAATTAGAAAAAATTTCATGAGGATTCTCTCACCCCTCAATGGACAAAGTCGAGGGAAGAATTAGAAAATATTTCATGGGAGTTTCCCATCCTCTGTCTGAAGTGAACTGCTTAAAAGGCCAGAGGTAAAATTGAAAAAAAAAAAAGGAGTCATGGGAAACAGCCCATCTTCTGAAGCTCAGTACCTTACATTAATTAAAGAATAACTTAAGAACTCAGGATTAAGAGAATAGTTATTTTTGCAGTTGTTTCAGTATGTGCAGAAACAGTGTCACTGGTTCAAACTGGTAAATAAAGCACAGTTAAATTTAAAAACTTGGCAAAATATTGTGCAAGCTTTATAAAGAGAACAGACCACTAAGAGCTTTGTAAAGAATGGTGAAACAATATTTGCAGGATTGTACTCATAATAAAAAAAATTTGCAAAGAAAGATGGCTGAATCCTTGCATGAATCTGAATTAAGTAATACTAAATTAAAAGAGGTTAAAGCTGAAGTTGAGAAACAGCCTTTGCCACTTATAGAAAGAGCTTATCAAAAGGCAGATGTGATTCCTGTTTCGGTTTGCTTACTGTGTGATTTGATCTCTATGGCTTTAAAACCATTAAGGTCGGAAGAGGAGATATCTGAAAAGTTAGAAGAAAAAAAACCTCTTCAGAAGAAAGTGATAGTGAATCTGATACAAAGGAGGATTAATATTCTCCACCTCCAACTCCAGAGGAATTGAGTGATATAATTCAGAATGATAGTCCTTATGAGAAATTAAGTAATCAAGTTTTGGAATTTTCTAATAAAATAGACAAATTGGGTTCTTGTAATGAGATATATTGTTGTTGCTATATGCCGTCGAGTCGTTTGCAACTCATAGCGACCCTATGTACAACAGCCCTAAACCCTGCTCTATCTTGTGCCAATCTCATTGTCTCTGACACACCCATCCCGATTACCCCAGTCACTGAATCAATCCACCTCATAGAGGGTCTTCCCCTCCTGCACTGTCCCTCCACTCTACCCAGCATGATGTCCCTCTCTAAAGACCTGTCTCTCCTTACAACATGTCCAAAGTATGTCAGACGAAGCCCCAGAATCCTTGCCTTCAAGGAACAGCCTGGTTTAACCCTCTCTAGGATGAATCTGTTTGTTTTCTTGGCAGTTCCTGGTACATTCAATACTCTTCTCTAGCACCACAGCTCAAAGGCGTCAATTCTCCTTCTGTCCTCCCTAGTCATTGTCCAACTCTCTGATGCATAACAAGTGATTGCAAAAACCATGGCCTGTATCAGGCACACCTTAGTCTCCAGAGAGACACCGCTGCTCTTGAGTACTTTAGAGAGGTCCCTAACCGCAGATGTTCCCATCGCAATACGTTTTTTTGATTTCCTGGCTACTGGTGCCAAGAGTGTTGACCGTGGAGCCGAGGAAACTGAAGCTGTGAACAATTCCAATCTCTTCGCCATCCATCCTGATGCTACCAATTGGTCCAGTGGTGAGAATTTTTGTCTTCTTGACATTGAGCCTCAGTCCATATTGAAGGCTGCAGTCCTTGACCTTCTGCAGTAAGTGCATGAGGCCCTCCTCAGTTTCAGCAAGCAAGGTTGTGTCATCTGCATAACGCAGATTGTTGATAGATCGTCCACCAATCCTAACACCACGCCTCTCCTCATAGAGCCCCGCCTCTCGGATAATCTGCTCTGCATACAGGTTGAAAAGGTATGGAGACAGGACACATCCCTGACGTACACCCTTCCCAATTTTGAACCATGCAGTGTTGCCCTCTTCTGTTCTGACGACTGCCTCTTGGTCCAAGTATAGGTTTCGCATTAGCACGATTAAATGTTCTGGGATTCCCATTCTTCTCAGAGTCAGACACAGTTTGTTATGATCCACGCAGTCAAATGCCTTTGCATAATCAATGAAACACAGATAGACATTCTTCTGGTATTCTCTGCTTTCAGCTAAGATCCATCTAACATCAGCTACAATATCCCTAGTACCACGACCCCTTGTAAACCCAGCCTGGACTTCTGGAAGTTCTCTGCTGATGTACTGTTCCAGTCGTTTTTGGATAATCTTCAGTAGAATCTTCCTTGCATGTGAAATCAATGATATTGTTCTGTAGTTTCTGCACTCAGTTGGGTCGCCCTTCTTTGGGAATGAGGTATATTACCGAAGTAAACATACAGCACCTTCAGCAGCAACTGTTCCAGATTCCATGTTATTTAGTAATATGAATCATGCTCTGGTGGGAGTGACTACTTTTGAGAAGTTTTTAACAGCCATGTCTAGGGTCTTGTAACAGGCAAAGCAAGATGATTTATCTAATTGGGGGAAAGGAGCTTCTGTGTTTCCAGTAACAATTCAGGATATGCCTCCTGAACAAGAATACCCCCAAGGGTTTCAATTGTATCAACATCAGTCGTTATCTTATAAGACTATTAAAGAATTAAAGCAAGCCATAGTTCCTTATGGTATGCATTCTCCCTGTGTAAGAGGCATATTACAAGGATTAGCTACAGAATTTAGATTAATCCCTTATGATTGGGAGTCCATGGTCAGGAGGGTTTTGGAATCTGGAGCATATTTACGGTTTAGAACTTGGTGGACTGATGTAGCTACAAATATGGAGAGGATTAATTTATCTAGAAATCCTCCTGTTACTGTTACTGCTGATCAATTGTTGGGGAAAGGTCAATGGCTTGGAGTACGAGCTCAGTTACAATATTATGCTGCTGTGACTGTACAAGTCAGGCTTTGCTGTATGCAAGCCTGGGATAAAGTAGAAAGTGTTTTTTAATACAAAGGGAAATCAGGTAAATAAACTAATTGAATACTATCAGTTAAAATGGATTATGCAGGTTATAAAATTAGTTGAATTATATGCTGTTACTATGTTATTGCAGGACAAGCTATAATAGAAAGGGCTAATTTGACTTTATAAACTATGTTGAAGACACAGAAGGGTGGAGATACGATTCATGCCTTCAAACTCTTTTACAAAAAGCTTTATTTACTTTAAATATTTTAAATGGGGAAAGTCTTCTGTTAGGACCTTTCCAAAGTATTGAAGAGCAAGGGTGTCTCTCTGGAGACTAAGGTGCATCTGATACAGGCCATGATCTTCACAATCACTTGTAATGCATCAGAGAGTTGGACAATGATCAAGGAGGAGAGAAGGAGAATTGATGCCTTTGAGCTGTGGTGTTGGAGAAGAGTATTGAGAGTACCATGAACTGCTAGGAAAACAAACAGATTCATCTTGGAAAGGGTTAAACTGGGTGTCTCCTTGGAGGCAAGGATTCTGAGGCTCCACCTAACATACTTTGGACATGTTGTGAGGAGAGACCGGTCCTTGGAGAAGGACATCATGCTTGGGAGGGTGGAGGGACAGTGCAGGAGGGCAAGGCCCTCTATGAGGTGGGTTGATTCAGTGACTGGGACAATCGGCTTGGGTGTGTCAGAGACAGTGTGATTGGCACAGGACAGAGCAGAGTTCAGCGCTGTTGTACATAGGGTCGCTATGAGTCTCAAGCGACTTGATGGCACATAACAACAACAACAACAATGAACAAGGAGAAACTTCAGCAGAAAGACATTGGGTATTACAATCCTCTAAAGAATTGAATCAGCCTATATATTATCAGCAATTTCTAACTAATGAATCGAAAAAGGTGTTTGTCATTAGGTGGGGTGTGAGGGTTTGCTTTTATATCCACAGGTTCAGAAGTGCTGTGGGTGCCCTCCAGAAATGTGAAACCCCGAGATGAGTTCAAAGAGGCCACACTTTGACAGGACGAAGGTGCAGAATAGCAAATCATACCAGCTATTGGGCATATGTTTCTAATATTCTCTTGTTAAAAGTAGTTCATTGGCTTTATAAAGTTTTGCCTAATAATATATCTCCCTAGTAGGTATTTCTTCTCAGAGTCAGCCACAGTTTGTTATGGTCCACACAGTCAAACATCTTTGCATAATCAATGAAGCACAGAGAGACATTCCTCTGGTACTCCCTGCTTTCAGCCAATATCCATCTGACATTAGCTACAGTATCCCTAGTACCACAAACCCTTCTAAACCCACCCTGGACTTCTGGCAGTTCTCTGCTGATAAGCTGTTCCAATCATTTTTGGATAATCTTCAGCAGAATCTTGCTTGCATCTCACATTCCATGTTTTAATCACTAGTGTCTGCTTACAACTGTTCCTATTCCTTTGTATTTCCAAACTACTCAGTTGCCCTTCTGTCATTCTTTGTGTGTTCTGTTGTACATAGGGTTTTCGGAGGCTTGCTATTTTGGAAGTGGATGGCCAATCCTTCTTCCTAGTGTATGTCAATCTGAATGTTCAGATCTAGAGAAGTACCCAACAGATAAGCATTTTACAGAAAAAGAGAAAAGATATCCCTTACTGTGGAATTAACCATTAGTTTCGGTGTTGTCCCTGCCCTTGGCTCAGGTGCCCTGATCCACTTATTTCTTTTCTCCACCATCCATCAAGATACTCCTCCACTTCTACCCACTCCCTTCATCACCTATCTCCCATTGTCAAGGCCTTGAAACAATAGCTTATGTCTAAAGCTTCCTTGGTTTCTGTGATTCCAGATTAATCAGCTGCTAACAGTTTCTTATGCTGTGACCAGAGTCTCCTAAGTTTAGTGATAATGTGTCCCTAATGGAGATGATGTGCTCTGTGGAATTGGTGCGTAGAAGTTTCTTCTTGGCCCGAGGGCCTGACCCAGTTGCCTGCAGCTTTGGAGCCTCCACTTTACCTGTTCGGGTGGGGGGTTTTAGCTCGGATGAGGTGTCTTGTCTTTTGCAGGCCTTCTGCCCTTCCAAGCTTCCCGCCACCAACCAAGTTGTGCCCAGCTTTGCCCTATTATAGGAGCCCTAGTGATTACATCACTCTATAATCCAGAATAATCCCCTGTACCAAGATCTATACTTTAATTGCATCAGGAGAGTCCCTTTTGCCTTTCATTCAGGTTCTGAAGACAGTGACAAGGACGTCTTTAAGGGTCATTATTCTACTGGTGAAGATGGATACCCAGAGCCGGCCTCTCTTTGAGTTGGACATAAATGAAATGCTGACAAGCCCTTGGACATTCTCTGAATTTCAAAGCCTTGCTGACCCGTGTTCTGCTCAGAGAAACCTTCCAAGCCCAGCTTTCCCAGCCCCAGGTACTCTCGCTCCCAGCCCCTATGGTCAGCACTAACCCCAGAAGAACAGCAATTGGTTGTGTCTCTTGCCTTCCAGAGGACAGAGCCCAGGTCTGAGAGTTCAGTGAATTCTAATTCGTGTCCATTGAACGAAAGGAGAAAAAACTCTGGATTCCAATAACAATTGTTGCTTTTTTAATAAAGTGATGAAAACACTCACATTCACATTTCACTCTCCACCACTGTGGGACACAGAGGAAGAATATCTTCATTTCACAGAGGAGAAAACTGACGCTCAGAGATGGTAAAGTCCTGATCTGAGGTAGCCCAGTAACAAAGCAGCAAAGTCAGGAACTTGAATCCAGGCCAGCGTGGCCCCAGGAGCACATTTTTGAGGTTGCTGAGAGGAAAAATAGCACTAGTTCCCTGGAGTGTTGGGATAAATGGATGAAGGACTCCATTCACTTGGCTCCCCGTAGCCAAAGCCATGCTGAGCATTGACTTGGATGCAGTACTTGCTCTTCGGCTGCAGCGATTTAATGATTAAGGTGGTGTCTTGAGTGGGGCCCATCTGAGAACAGAGAGGGGATGGGTGACTTAATAGCAGAGCATGAGGCAGTCCTCTGTCCTCCCCTCTATGCGATCTGACCTCGTTCCAACCAGCATTTCTCTCTCTCTCTCTCTCTCTCTCTCTCTCTCTCATACACACACACACACACACACACACACACACACACACACACACACATCTCAGCTGTAATTGAGCCCATTGCTGCATCCACTGTGTCAATCCATGCCCATGAGTGTCTTCCTTATTTTTGCTGACCTTCTGTTTTTCACACATGATGGGCTTCTCCAGGGAATGGCCCTTCATGATACCATTCCTGAAGTGTGTGATGAAATCTCACCATCCTTTCTTCTAAGGAAAATTCGAGCTGCACTTCTCTCGAGACAGATGTGTTCATGCTTTGGTCATCCCACAGTGGATTCAATATTCTTCACCAGCACTCCTGTTCAAAGGTTTCAGTTCTTTAATCATTATTCATTGTCCAGCTTTCACAAGTATAAGGGGCAGTTGAAGTCTCATAGCTGTGTCCGGTGCACTTTAGTCCTCAAAGTAACATCCTTTCTCTCTATTACTTTCATCTGTTTCCTGTCTCTATGGGTTCACTTTCTCTGGATATTTCTCCAAAATGGTCTAACAGAGCATGCCATCCATTTTCTCTACCTAACCGTTTTCACTTGGCATCATGTCTCAGGCCCAACATGTATCAGGATCTCATTTCATTACATGGACTAATAACAATCCTCTGTATAAATGGAGTGCGCTGTGTAAAACCACTCTCCACTGAATGGACAGCAGGTTGTTTCCACCTGTTAGCCACAGTGACTCATGCTCTTCTGAACACACATGTACATGTGTCCGACCTTCACTTATTCTGAGCACCCTCCTGGGAGTAAAATTACTTTGGTGATTGCGGCACGGGGAGGGCACACACAGGGCCATGAAGAGTCGACACTGACAACAAGGAGTCAACAGTCGCAACAAGGTGGGCTTCATGCTTCTCTGCAGACAAACCACCTGCTGATAGTCCCTGGGCAGGTCCTACTCCTGGCTCACACAGAGACCTGCAGGGAACTCCCATGTACAGAGGTGCATTTTCATTTTGTGGGTGGACTGCTGGGGGTGAAATTGCTGACTTCCTTTATATTACACACCAGTCACCCCACAGTGCACACAAGCTCTGCGGACCGTTCACAGTTTGCATGTCATGTCTCATCTACTGGGTAGATGCCATACCCAGTACCACTCCAGGCCCCTTTCTGCCCTACCCTTCCCCCCCCCCCTGCTCCTCACCTGCAGGAAGTGCTTAGCATTGCAGAGCTTGTAGCGAAGCTGGTATTTGAGTTTGTATGTTTCTGGGAGGAGCCAAGACACAGGAGGATTCCACTGCACCTGCAGTTGATTCCCAAGAATGGGGCTCACGCTGGTGATCACTGGAGGGTCCGGTTTGACTGAAGGACAAGAAGGCCTTCATTCATCGATTCAACCAACAATTATGTATTGAGAACCCCCTGAATGTCCAGTGTTGTCCCAGCCAGACACAGAAGTAACTGACAGAAACCACCCAGCTCTGTCCTCCTGGAGCTTCTACTTGTCAAAGAGACAGTGAGAAACAGGAGAGGATACAGCAGCTCACACAGAGCCAGCAGCAAAGTTTGGGAGTGGGTTGTCGTTTTGAAAACAAATTACATTTTAAGACGTGATTTTTTTTAAAAAAAAAAAATATGTGACCCATCCTCTTTCCCGTGCTCACACATGCCCTTGGTGGCCCATAGGGGCAGTGAGTACCCCACTCACCCAAAGTCACCCTTTTGTAGCATACAATTCAGGGTATTACATTCATTCACTAGGTTGTACAATCATCTCAGGTCTAATTCTAGAACATTTTCAATAGCCCCAAAAGAAACGCAGAACCACCAAGAGCCACTGCCCACTCTCCATTGCCCTAAGACCCAGGCAGCCTCTCATTGCGGTTTGCCTCTTCTCAATGCTGTGACGAAGTCGACTCATACAACACGTGGTTCTTTGTGACCGGCTGCTTCTACTCCTGCTCCTCCTGCATGGAGCAGCGCATTCCAGAGCTTCTGCCCTCTGCACGACTGAGTAACAGTCCATGGGGCAGCTGGACACATCGTGCTTCTCCATCTTGTGATGATGGACATTCAGGTTGCTTTGACATTTTGGGTTTTGGGAGTAATGTTGCTATGAACACTCAGGTACATACTTAAGTGTGACCCTGTTTCAGTGTTCTATTAACACTTCCAGTGAGGCAACTCTGACTGACAGCTACCCTTTAGAAAGGAGGAGAACCGAAACTTAGGGTTTCCAAGGCCAAGCAAGGATGGCACCACACAGACTAAGCTGCACCTACCTGACACCAATGTATTTTTAACTGCCACATATACATGAGAAAGTTAGGTAATAAGGAAGATCAAGGGAAATTTATGCCTTTGAATTGAGAGATTGTTGAAGAATATTGAATACACCACGGACTGCCAGACGGAACAGACAGATCTGTCTGGAGGAAATGAAGTCAGAGTGCTCCTTAGAATGAGAGGGCAGGAGACTTCATCTCACAGACACTTTGGGCATATTGTCAGCTAGGGCCAGTACATGAGAAAGCACACCAACCGTGGAAAAAGAGTGGGTCAACAAAAGTGAGGAAACCTCTTAATGAAGTAGGTTGGAATGAATGATCGAAGACTGCGACAATGGGGTGAAACAAGCAGCAGCTGTGGGGCTGGCTCAGGACCAGACACAGTGTCGCTCAGTCGTACATGGGGCCTCTGTGTTAAAGCTGATTCAACAGCAAACAACTGATGATCTAAATTAGAGACACTTTCTCCAGGGAAGCTGCTTGTGGGTTTGAAGAACCCTCATTGGGTTAGCAGCCAGGTGCTTGAGCTGCTGTGCCTTCAGGGCTCCTTCTGTGTCGTATAGAAGTCTGTGATTAGCCTTCTGATGAACTGCCGACTCTTCCCTAAAGCTCATGCTTTGCTTTCCCACCAGCAGTGGATGAGGGTTTGCAAGTTTTAACACAGTGCTCAGGGAAGGCCCCATGGAGGAAGTGGCAAATGTGCAGAACTTGCGTCAAGTGCAGGGGAAGCCAGACTTTCTCTTTGGGAAAAGCCTTCCAGACAGCGGGAGCAGCCTGTGTAAAGTCCCTGTGGCACTATGGGCTGTGCAAGTTAGAGGAATTGGGAGGAAGCTTGGGTGGTTGGAGTGGAATGAAGAGAGGAGAGATAAGGAGGGGAGGGCAGAGAGGGAATGGGGCAGGCTGTGCAGGGTCGCCTGAACACGGAAATGCATTGGGGTTTTACTCCAGGAAAGCTGTTGCCCTGGAGGGCTGTGGCAGAGAGAGCAGGGACAAATTTCCATGCTCATGTGCGCCCTCTAGCAGTCGCAGGACAAAAACCTTGTGGGGATGTGAGACCAGGGCTGGACTAAGTGGAGGAGGAGTGGGGATGAAGTGGGCAGAATCTGCATAGATTATAGAGAGAACAGGATTGGAGGGCGGGTAGAGAGAGGAGGGAGGATCAAGAACCCTTTGATAGCCTCCACCCCCACCTCACATGCCCCCACTCACTGATTTCATCAGGCACAAAGGACAGGAGTGTGGTGCTGACGCCCCCGGGGTGGATGGCTGTGACATTGAGCTTGTGAAGCAACTTGGAGAACTTCACGAAATCCAAGATGGTGCATGTGTGAGAGCCAGGTATCAACTGGTAGCAAGGCTTGTTGTCTTCCTTTCCAACCCTGCAGGAGATGGGCGCTCTGAGTGGCTGCCAGTCTGTGATTATCAGGCGACAGGGACAAGGCTATGTGTCCTGCTCTAGCCCTTCCCTGTGGCTGCGAGGTCACCGGACATCCCTAAGGATATGCTGGAGTGTTTGGATTCCAAGGGATTCTGGAATGTCTACCCCCCACCTGTGGAATTCCAATAGTCCAGAGGTCTAGAGATTCCCAGACTCTGGAATCTGAAACATGGGCATCCTGGTCTATACATTTCTGTGACTCCCCAGATTTCAGAACTTGGAATGTTCTTAGAATTAGACTTCATCACTATCAGGTGGAATTTTCTGGAATGTTCTCGTTTTCTTTGGGCAGAGGAGAAGGCACCACCCAGGTGTGGGTATGGAACACTTGTGATGCAGGAGTGTTGCAGCCAGTGCCTCTGGGTGTGACCTCATTTCATTTCATTTTCTTTAACTTAAATTTTCCACAGGCTTTTCATACTTCATAAGCCAAACCCATCACTATTGAGTCAATTCTGTCCCTTTGACACCCTGGAGGACCAGGTCTGAGGTCTGACTCTCAGAGACCCTTGATGACCCTGTGTATCTCCCTGCTCTGTGAGTTCTAAGACTACCACGTGATACTGAAGTTATAAAAAAATCATTAAGAGAGGAAACTGCTCATCTGTCTTTTTTGTAGCAGCTCGTGGACAGAACTGACCTATCAGGTATCATCCAGCCACTTAACACATTCAAAACACATAAACAAAAAATATCAAACTCATTGCTGGCAAGATAGAGGGGTCTCAGATTTGACAACCCTCTGCCTCCTGTCAGGTCTCTGAGTCTGTAAATTACATTTGAGGAGACTGCCTATCTGTGACCTTTGGAATCTTTCGTGGATTCAAACCTTCAGGGAAGCATGGTCTTTGGGTCAGCAGCTGCACTCCTCATGGGCTCTGCCACCAGAGCTCCAAACTAGTACATTATTTGTTATTGTAAAACACTTTAAAGTTCGTTTAGAACTTGTGCTTATGTTTTTCAATGGAAAATTGTATGAGCTCAGACTAAAACCAGCAGCCAACCCCATGTGTGTCTGTACAGAACTAGGCCCCATAAAGAACTGAGTGGCTGCTGCATCTGAAGGATCACCAGGCATTTCTTCCGACGCCCTGGAACCCAGCCTGATCTCAGAACTGTGGGGTCTCCACGAAGGCTTCTCTCCCCTGTGGCTCTCTGACCTGTATGTGGTGATGAATTTGGTGGGTGTGTTGGCCATTGGAGCTGGGGACTGTATCCAGGAGCATTCTATGCTGACCGGATAGTTGGAGGATCGACACTGCACCTTCAGGCTTTGATCTGCTGGGAGAAAGGAAGAGTCATAAGGGTGAGACTGCTGTGAACAGGTTTTTTGCAAAGCAAAGCTGAATGGGGCTATGTTCCTCCTTGCTGGTAGCTTACATCCATGTCTAAGTCACTGTCATGTATCACTTTGTGTTGTTGTAATGTGTAATCGAGTGGCCTGCAACTCATAGCAACCCGATGTATAAAAGCCCTAAACCTTGTTCTATCCTGTGCCAATTATTGTCTCTGACACTCTTATACTAACTATCCCAGTTACTGAAATCAATCTACTCAATCGTGGGTCTTCTCTCCTACGCTGTCCCTCCACCCTTCCAAGCATGATGTTCCTTTTGGAAAATGTTCTTATTATGTCAGACGAAGCTTCAGAATCCTTGCCTCCAAGGAACAGCCCAGTTTCACCCTCTTTAGAAGAACCTGTTCCTTCTGCTTGCAGTCCGTGTTATAGTCAACACTCTTCTCCAGCACCACAGCTCAAAGGCATCAATTCTCCTTATATCTTCTTTAGTGATTGTTCAGCTTTCTGATGCATAGCAAATAATTGCAAATATTATGGCCTTGATAGAGGGAAAATGAGGCAGAGGGGCATGAAGCTGTCTCTGTGAGAACCAGAGCAATTGAGAAGAACACAGCCCCTCCCAGCAGGAGAGCAGAAAACAGAAAAGAGCCCCTAGACCAGCACCATCGGGTTTCTACCGCTACAGCAGCAGCAAGAGGTTTGTCTGTCTGTTCCTGACTCACAGACTCACAGCTGCAGTACTGAGAACAGGGTTTATTTGGGAAGTAAATTGGAGGTTAGAGGAGGTAACTAATATCACCCAATGCAAGTGCAGGTTTCAGCTCCAATTCCAAGGCACAGATTCTCAGTTGAGGTTCTGATTTCAGTTCCACTGTCAAATCCAAATCATAGAGCAAGATTTGCTTGAGAACAGTTATAAGTCAACTTCTCCTTCAAGCATCTGGCAAGAATAGCAAAAACCTTTAACTGGGGCCTTTATTTCTGGGATCCTCTGCTTATACCTTGCCACACTTTCCCCTACAGCAATGCCACATTCTCTGCACCATCAGAGTCTTAATCTCACTATGGTCTTGCTCCAGGCTCCCTCAAGTATTGTTGCCACAAGTCTTGCTCTCCTCACGTCTTTCTGTCCAACGTGGGAAGCACTTTTCCTCTTATCCCAGTCCCACAGGCTGTCCATGATTTCCAAGAACATGTGTCTAGAGTTAAGAGCCCGAAGAAGGCTAATTGTAATGAAAAAAAAAGAAAAAAGTAGCCAATTTTGAGGTTAACATCACAATTACTTATAGGGGTGGCATAGACTTTCTGGAGCCCTGGCTCTGAACCCCTGCTATGGCCACTGAGACTCAAGTCTGCCCTGCCACTCTCTGGGGCTTTGCCTCTGAGTAAGACACCCCTTAAGAAACTCCCTTTTGCAGTAGGCCACCAGAGCTCCCCTGTATATACAGTCTTTACAAAAAAAAATCTATGAAAAGTAACACACACACACACACACACACACACACACACACACACACTCACAGCAGCATCTCAGAGCCCCCTGCCTCTTTCTTTATCTCTTAGCACCTTAGGGCAAATATCATGTTACTAGTCCATGGCCAGATATGGGTTTATCCTGAGACTCTCTGAGCAGTGCTGTGAGTCCAGCATCTGGAATCACATGCTCAGCATACAGATTGAATAGATTTGGAGAGATAATACAGCCATTAAGCACAGCTTTCCTGATTTTAAAGCATTCAGTCTTTCCTTGCTCTGTTCGGACATCAGCTTCTAGTCTAGGCATCGATTTCTTATAAATGTTATTAAATATTCTGAAATGTCTGTTCTTTTCAATGTTAGCCGCAGTTTGTTATGATTCACACAGTCAATTGTCTTTACATAGTCAATAGAACACCAGCAGCCGTTCTCCGTGAGTCCTTTATTTGAGCAAGATCCATGTGGGACAACAATTATCCCCTGGTGTCATGGCCTCTTCTCAACTCAGGTTGAACCTTTGCTAGTACTATGCCAATGGAATATTCTCACTGTATTTGTATGATCTTCAACAATATCTTGCTTCAACGTGATATTAATGATAGAGTTCAATAATTTCCACACAGTGTTGGATAATCTTCTTTGGGCATGGGAACAAATATAGATGTCTTCCTGTCAGTTGCCCAGGTAGCTGTCCTCCACATTTCCTGGCATAGACTGGTGTGCACCTCCAGGGCTGCATCTACTATTTGGAACATGTCAATTGGTATCCCATTGATTTCTGGAAACTTATTTTTCTTATTTCAGTACCTTCAATGCAGCTTAAAATTCTTCATTCATGACCAGTGGCTCTTTATCATATGCTGTTTTCTGAAATGTTATAGTGTCGCCCAGGTCTTTATAGTACAACAACCCCATGTCTTTTTTTCTACCTTCTTTTGATGCTTCCTGGATCATTCAAGGTTTTTCCCCATAGCATGTCTCAGTTTTGCAACTTAAAACAACCATACAAATAGAAATAGATGCAGATCAGATATGAAGAGAGAGACAAGAGAAGAGTCACAGAGAGGATATATGCCAGGGATACAGAGACACCAATGGAGAGACTGACATATAGAGACACAGAAACTCAGAGAGATCTACAGATATATAAGCAGACACAGATGCAGAGACAGGAGAGAGAGAGAGAGAGAGAGAGAGAGAGAGAGAGAGAGAGAGAGAGAGAGAGAGAGACATAGGGAGGAGAGACACAATGGGGCAGGGGGTGGGGGAAGAGAGGCAGAGACACAGGACAGACCACAAGAAGACACTCAGGGTAGGAGAGACAGGCAGGGACACAGAGAGACAGGATGACCCACAGAAATTGATTGCAGTGAGAGATGGCCACTGAGGGGGACCCAGACACGAGCTTCTAAGCCACTGAATCAGACTCATGGAAACCTGTGGGGTTCTGGGTCTACTGAAAGTCCCTGATATCAGCTCAGGGGAGTGTGGGATTAAAGATGTTGCATTCCACCCTCAACATTTTTATACCTGCTGACTGAACAGTGGTGACCCTTACATAATAGCTGAACCCTCAAGACTCCTCGGTCAGAGAGATTGACATGTATTTCCAGGGGACACAATCAATCCTTGATAATTTTTTCCTGAAAAATCCTCATATTTTGTTCATCATTACTTTTTGGTCTCCTACCTTGATCCTGATTTTTTAACCCAAACGCTGGATAATAGATTTTATCATGGAAGCAGGAGTGGCAACCACTTCGTAAGTAACATGCCTCCAGACATTCTGTGAAGTTTGATAAATGTCTATATTTGTAGAGTGGCTTCAAGCCTTTTTTTCCATAGTCTTGCTTTGAGTCATTCTCAACTCAAAGGCAATCAACAACTTCCACATGCTTTGCCAACATTATAAATTTTTTGTTGCCACTTTAAACCTTTCCATGGTGGTTTGTGTACTCACTCAGGGGTTTATTGGAAGACAGGCCTGGTAATCCACTTCTGAAAGCTCTGAGCCACTGAAACCTCAATGGTGCACAGTTCCATTGTCACATATATGGGGGCCCTAAACCCTGTCAATGTTATTGTCTCTGACACTCCTATTCCAACTATCCCAGTTACTGAAATCAATCTATCAAATTGAGGTCCTTCCTCTTTTTGCACTGTCCCTTCACCCTCCCAAGCATGATGTCCCTCTCCAAGGACTACTCCATCCTTGCAACATGCCCAAAGGATGCCAGACAAAGCCTCGAAATTCTTGCCTCCAAGGAACAGTTGAGTTCACCCTCTCCAGGACAAACTTGATTGTTCTGGCCGTTCATGGTACAATCAAAATGCTTCTCCAGCACCACAGCTCAAAGGCATCAATTCTCTTTGTGTAATCTCTTGTCATTGTCCAGCTTTCTAATACATAACAAGTAATTGTGAAGATGATGGCCTGGATCAGGCACAACTTAGTTTCCAGACTGAGTCGTTGCCCTTCAGTAATCTGGAGAGGTCCCAGACAATTCATCTTTTTATTTCCTGGCGGCTGCTACCAAGAGTGTTTATTATGAAGCAAAATATAGTTGTTAACAATCTCAATTTCTTCACATTTCACATTCTATCATATATCTGCCAGGCATGATGTTGAAAAGATTGAAGTTGCCAATGATTTCTCCTTGTTTGGAACTCCAGTCCACACCCTTGGTACTAACAGTCAAGAAATCAAAAGTCATGCTGCATTAGGGGAATATTCTATCTGAGGCCTTCATGCCATCTTGTGATACAGCAGATGGTGTTAAGGAGCTATGATGCCAGTTTAAAAACTAGGGTGCACCTGATGAAACCATTATCTTTTCTGTGATTTACTCTGTCTGCCTAAGAAAATCTAACAATGAATAGAAATTATAAAAGAATTGATGTCTATGTGTTGTGATGTTAGAGAAGAGTTCTGAATATCCCATCGATTGGAGAAAGAACAAACATATTTTAGAGAAAGGGCAAGCAGGGTATTCATAAGAGGCAAGGATGGTAAAACTTTGTCTCTCTTTACATGTTATTAGGAGGAATATGCCTCATCTCTCTCCCACGGAGCAGCTGGTGGATTTAAACTACTGTCATTTTGGTTAATAGCTCCAGACTGTGGCATTATGCCACCAAGTCTTGTTAGGATCTTTTCGGGGGATAGTAAATAGTACGGTGGTCCAAACAAAATGTTGACCATTTTGAGGGAGAAAGACCTGGGGTTGTACTTCTGTAACAATTCTCGTTCTTAGGTTCCACCGAATCAGTTTACATTCTCTACTTTATGTGCATCACAGTGCTTTACTGGCTGGTCCTGCGTCATCCTCACAGATGTTCCTGTTCTACCCCAACGTTGCCTAGACTGCATCACTCTGCCTCTCTGAGTGTCTTCCCGAACATAACCAAGTACGATGTCTTTCCCTAGGCATGAGTCCCTCCTGATCATGTGTCCAAATATCTATTAGATGAAGTCTCATGATCCGTGTTTTTGAAAAACTTTCTGATGGTCCTTCTTACAGGAACTTTCCTCCAACATCTCTTCCCAAAGAATTAATCTACATCATTTCTGTGTATTTCATCCAGTAACATCATGTATAAAGTTTATATCATTTATATCATTAAAAAAGTTTTTTCTAATGAATACATTAATTGCAGCTAAGAAAACCTGTGTCAAATGGAATATTATGGCTTGAAATTTGAACAATGGCAACCGACAATAAAACAGCAACTAAATATTCTAGAAAATAAATGAAGGCTATGTAGGAAGTGCTGGAGAGTGTCCCGTGTTACACAGCATATGAACTGTTGACTGTCTCTGTAATATATCACCAAAAATGTAGGGGCTTCACAAAAAACAAAAGTTCAGTGTTATAAACTCAGAATCAGAAGCATGGAGTGGGTAGCTTTATTCTCTTAGTGGCTCCAGGGTGGATAAATGTCCTTGTCATTTCTACTTTCTAGAGACCATCTGATTTCCTTGGCTTATGGTTCTACATGGTTCTCAGCTCTGAGTCCTTGCTCACATTTCCTGCTCTGACTCCTGCTGCATCCAGGACACTGACTTGAGGGAAGGCTTTCTCTCTCCAGCATCGTTATGGGACGTCCTTGTCTCTTTCCAACATCTATAGGCTCAGCATTCCTTGGAGATCCATATGACTTGACATCAGTTTCCCCTTGGGTATAGAAGGTTCTCAGCACAGTGACTCCTATTCCCAACATGCACTCACTCTTCTCCCAGGTCTTCTTTCTGGAGGGCCCTTTTCTCTGCTTGCTTCCCTCTCTTTTAATCTCATGTTAAATAAGAGGTGATACAGACCATATCCAGGGAAGTGCCCCTTACAAGGCTGTGACCTGAGTGATGGGACTGCATCTGACACCAGTCTTCTTACAGTGGGGATCATGTCAGCTCACCAAAGGAGACGGTACAGGATTGTTTAGCTTTTGTACCACTGGAAATCACAGTCCATCCACATTGACATGTATCAGGGAGGGATACAATTCAATCCATGACAAAACATCTTGTCTCCCTTGTGATTACATCTGTTGATAATCCAGAATAATCCCGGGTACTAAGAACCTCACTTTAATCACATTAGCAGAGTCCCTTTTGTCTTGCATGCAGGTTCTGGTGATTATGACAAGGACATCTTTGAGGGGCATTATTCTACTGGCCAAGAAGGATACTCAGGGCTGGTCTCTCTTTGAGTTGGATAGAAATGAAATGCAGACAAGCCCTTGAACATTCTCTGATCTTCAAGGCCTTACTGCCACATCTTCTCCTCAGAGAAACATTCAGAGCCCTGTTCCCCCAGCCCCAGATCTCTTTTCCCAGCCCCCATGGTCAGCACTAATCCTAGGAGAACAGAAATCTGTTGTGTCTTTGTCTTGTTTGTCGCTGTCATCTCGTCTTTCAGAGGACAGAGCCCATTTCTGAGAGTACAATGGATTTTCATTTATGTCCACTGAAAGGAGGAAAACTCTGGATTTCAATAACAATTGTTTTTAAAAATGCGATGAAGACTCTCACATTCATATTCCACTGCCCACCATTGTGGGACAAAGAGAAAGAACATCCCGATTTCACAGATGAGAAAAATGAGGCTCAGATAGGTTAAAGTCACTGCTCTGAGGTAGCCCAGCAAAACAGCAGTGAAGTCAAGGACAGCATTATCTCATGAGCACCTCTGCAGAGGTGCTGGGAGGAAGGACACCATTACTTGCCTGGAGTGATGGAGAAAATAGTATAAGGACTCCATTCACTTGGCTCCCCATAGTCCAAGTAGTGCTGAGCATTGACCTGGATGCAGTACTTGCCCTTTGAGTGAGCCAACTTGATCGTTAAGGTGGTGTCTTCAGTGGGGCCCACCTGGGAAAAGAAGGGTAATGGGTGACTTGAACAGCAGAGCATGAGGCAGCCTTCTGTCCTCCCCTCTATGAGACCTGGCCGCATTTCAACCAGCATTACACACACACACACACACACACACACACACACACACACACACACACCCCACTCTCCCCTTGGGCCCCTCCCTTCCTAACCTATTCACCCTCCAGTGTCCACCTTCACCCGCACTTCTGAGCTGTACTTGAGCTCACTGGTGCACCCAGTGTATTAATCCATGTCAATGAGTGTCGTCCTCTTTTTTTGCTGACCCTCTGTTTTTCATGAATATGGACTTCTCCAGGGAATGGCCCTTCATGATACCATGCCCCAAGTGTGTGTGATGATATCTCACCATGCTTTCTTCTAAGGAAAATCCAACCCGCTCTTCCCTTGAGACAGATGTTTTCATGCATTGGTCACCATAACGGTGTATTCAATATTCTTCAGCAGTGCTCCAGTTTAAAGATGTAAGTGCTTTTGTCTTCCTTATTCATGATCCAGCTTTCACATGCATCTCTGTTAGTTGAAATCCCATGGCTTATATCCGGCGCATAGTAGGCCTCAAAGTAACATTCTTATACTCTATCACTTTAATCTGTTTTCTGTCTTTATGGGTTTACCTACTCTGGATATTTCACATAAAGAGATTTTTACAGCACGCCATCCGTCTTCTGTCTCTGGCTGTTTTCACTTGGCATCATGTCTCAGGCCCCAGCATACATCAGGACTTCATTTCTTTTCATGACTGAATAGCAATCCTCTGTATAAATGGAGTGTGCTGTGTAAAGCCTCTCTCCTGTGAATGGACAGCAGTTTGTTTCCACCTGTTATCCACCATGACCTGTGCTCTTCTGAACATGCATGTGCATGTGTCTGAGTCCTTCGGTTATTCTGAGCACACTCCTGGGAGGAGAATTATTCTGAGGATGTTATTGGGAGAGGCTAGGCCCTGGAGGAAGACTTCATGATCGATGAAGTAAAGTCAGTCAATGAGAGAGGAATCACTCAGAGAGATGGTTTGACCAGGTGACTGCCAGGATTGGGATGCAGAACAGATTTTGAAGAGGGCACAGGCCTGGACGGGGCTAGTGTCTGAACCAAGCACAGACAAAACATGAGAAATAGCACTGCAATGAAGTGGATGGCACCATGACTGATCAGTGGGTTCAAGCACAGTGAACATGATGAGGGTGGCATGGCGAGGCACACACACATCATCAAGAGTCAACACTGATGTGGTGGAACCAACAATCACAACAAGGTGGGCTTCATGCTTCTTTGCAGACAGACCACCTGCTGATGGAACCTGGGCAGGTTCTACTCCTGGCTCTCGCAAAGAGAGCTGCAGGAAACAGCGATGTGTGGAGGTGAGTTTTCATATTGTGGGTGTACTTCTGGGGGTTCGATTGCTGACTTCCTTTATATTACACACAATTCACCCCAAAGTGTGCACAAGCCCTGCTGACCCTTCCATGTTTACATGTGGTATCCCATCTACTGAGGTGGCCATACCTAGTACCACTCCAGGCCCCTTTCTGCCCTCCCTCTCATGCTCCTCACCTGCCAGTAGTGCTTAGCTTTACAGCGCCTGTAGCGAAGCTGGTATTTTAGTCTGTACGTTTCTGGGAGGGGCCATGATCCAGGAGGATTCCACTGCACCCGCAGATAATTTTCAGGGATGCGGCTCACACGGATGTTCACCGGAGGGTCGGGTTTGACTGATGGACAAGCAGAAGGCATTCATTCATGTTAGGGCCTGGCTAACTTGTAAAGGAAGATAAGCCCTGTACCATAAAATCAGCAAAACTAACTCCATCTTGGCTAGAGTATCTGCTTGGCAGTAAACAACTCAAGGAAGTAGGATGTTAAAATATAAGAATGACCAAATGTCTTAAACCTTAAAGAATGTAGTGTCTTTATAAACTGAAACCATTTGTCCTTAAAGCACACAATAAGGTGTTCTGGAAAACATCTTTGTATTGTGCTTATTGTGCTGAGGTTTGTAAGAGTTAATGTTTTACCAGACGGTCACCATCTTGGGACTGCATGAGATAATGCGATTGTTATAGCAGAGGTACTACTAAAAGCATATATATATATATATGTTGTTGTTATGTGCCGTCGAGTTGCCTGCGACTCATAGCGACCCTATGTATATATTTTGTCTAAAAAAATAAAATTTTGCTATTCGCCATCAGCGATAGCCTCTTTGCGTCTTCATTTAATTCTCGTCCCTTCTCTTTGCAGAATTGTTTGATTTAATGAGGCAGGACCCTGTTACATTCATTCATTCAACCAATAAGTATGTATTAATCACCCACTGCATATCCAGTGCTGTCCCAGAGGCCAGAAGCAGAACTAAGATAGAAACCACCCCAGCTCTGTCTTCCTGGAACTTCTAGTCATCAAAGAGGTGGTAAGGAACAGGAGAGAAGATAGCAGATCACACAGAGTAGGCAGCAGTTTGGGAATGGATTGTCATTTAAAAACAAATGACATTTTAAAATGTAATTTTTTTAAAGCTGTGACCCACCTTCACTCCCAACCTTACCACCTCCCAACCCCAGACCATAGGGATAGTGAGTTCCTCCTCCCCCCAAAATTACCCTATTGTTGCATACAATTCAGGATATTACTTCCATTCACCAGGTTGTACAATCATCTCCTGTCTAATTCTAGAACATTTTCATCAGCACCATCGGAAATGCAGACCCACCAGCAGCCACTTGCCACTCTCCATTGCCCTACGTCCCAGGCAGCCGCTAATCACTCTATGGGTTTCCCCGGTCAGGACAGGATGAGCAAATATAGTCTTATGACACATGGTTTTTGTGACCAGCTGCTCCTACTCCTCCTCCTCATCCATGGAGCAGTGGGTTGAAGAGTTTTTTACCTTCTGCACGACTGAGCAAGGTTTCTTGGGGCAGCTGGGATGTATCGTGTTTCTCCATCTTCTGATGATCGACGTTCAGGTTGCTTCTACATTTTGGGTTTTAGGAGTAACGTTGCTATGAACACTCAGGTACATACATATGTGTGACCCTGTTTCAGTGTTCTATTACCACCTCCAGTGAGGCAATTCTGACTGACAGCTACCATTTAGGATGAAAGAGAACCAACATGTATGGTTTCTAAGGCCAAGCAAAGATGCCACCACACAGACTGAGGTTAACCTACCTGACACCAATGTTTTTTAAGCACAACATATGCATAAGAAAGTCACATAATAAGGAAGTTCAAGGGAAATTCATGCCTTTAAATTGGGAGATACTTAACCAATATTGAATACACCATGGACTGCCAGGTGGAACAGAAAGATCTGTCTTGAAGGAAGTGAAGTCAGGGTGTGCCTTAGAGCAAAGATGGCAGGAGACTTCATCTCATAGACATTGAGCATGTTATCTGACAGGGTCAGTCCCTGGGAAAGGACACCAGCCTTGGGAAAACAACGGTGAGCAAAAGGGAGGAAACCACTTAACGAGGTGGATTGGAATGAATGGCGGATGACTGTGACAATGGGGTGAAGCACAGTGGCAGCTGTGGGGCTGGCTCAGGACCAGCTACAGAGTTGCTCAGTCGTACATAGGGTCTCTGTGTTAAAGCTGACTCAACAGCAAATAATGACAACTGATGATCTAAATTAGAAACCATTTCTCCCAGGAAGCTGCTGTTGGGTTTGAACAATTAACCAATGGGTTAGCAGCCATGTCCTTGAGCCAATATTCCTTCAGGGCTCCTTCGGTGTTGTACAGAAGTCTGTGCTTAACCTTCTGATGAACTGCTGACTCTTCCCTCAAGCTGTTGCACCATCTTAATTCACTCCAGCAGTGGATGAGGGTTTGCAAGTTTTAACACGGTGTTCAGGGAAGGCCTCACGGAGGAGGTGGCATACGTGCAGATACCTGCAGCAAGTGCAGGGGAAGCCAGAATTTCTCTGTGGGAAAAGCCTTCCAGGCAGCAGGAGCAACCTTTGCAAATTCCCTGCTGCACTATGTGCTAGGCGAGTTAGAGGAAGAGGGAGGAATCCCTGGTGTCTGGAGTGGAGTGAAAAGGGGAGAGAGGAGGAGAGGAGGGCAGGGAGAGATTGGGGCAGGGCGTGCGGGGTCCCCTGCACATGGAGAGAACTTGTGGTTTTACCCAAGGGAGGTGGGTGCCCTAGAGAGCTGTTGGCAGAGAGACCTGGGATGAATTCCCATGCTCATGGGGGCCCTCTGGCTTTCATGTAGAGAAGAGCTTGTGGGGGCTGTGAGACCAGGTCTGAATCAAGTAGAGGAGGATTGGGGACAAAGTTGGTGGAATCTGCGTAGATTATAGAGAGGACAGTATTGGAGGACAGGTACAGAGAGGAGAGAGGTGTAAGAACCCCCTAGAAGCCTCCACCCCCACCCCACATGCCCCCACTCACTGATTTCATCAGGCACAAAGGTCAGGAGGGTGGTGCTGGTGCAACTGGGGTGGATGGCAGTGACTCTGAGCACGTGAGGCAACTTGGAGAAATTCATGAAGTCTGAGATGCTACAACTGAGGGAGCCAGGTATCAACTGGTTGCAGGGCTTGCTGTCTTCCATTCCGACCCTGCAGGAGATGGACACTGTGAGGGGCTGGTGGTCTGCAGTTGCCAGGGGACAGGGAAAAGGCACTGTGTCCTGCTCTAGCACTGCCATGGGACTGTGCAGGCACAGGACCTCTCCAGGGAGATGTTTCAGTGTTCGCATTCTAAGGGATTCTGGAATGTCTACCCCTCGACCTGTGGAATTCCAGTAGTCCAGAGGCCCAAGATTCCCAGACTCTGGAAACTGAAACAAGGACATCCTGATCTGTACATTACTGTGACTCCTTAGATTTCAGAACTTGGAATGTTCTTAGAATTACCTCATCACTATCAGGTAGAATGTCCTGGAATATTCCCATTGTTTTCTTTGGGCAGGGCAGTGTGCACCCTCCAGGCATGTGTATGGAACAGTGATGTGGGTGTGACTTGTTTCATCTTATTTTCCCTAATTTAAATTTAGCCACAGGCTCTTAGCAATTCCTAAGCAAACTCATCACTATGAGTAGATCCTGACCCTTGGAGACCCTGGAGGAGCCTTGAGTTCCAAGTCAACCACCGATTCTGAAGTTTTAAATTATTAAGTAATGAAACTGCATGTCTGTCTTCTGTGGAGCTGCTAGTGGACTTGAACCACTGGCTCTCCAGTTTGCATTCTGACGACACATAACTCATTCAAAACACACAAACAAAAAAGATCAAACTCTTTACAAACATTTACAATTCAGGTTAAGTCATTGACTTGTGTGGGGAAAAAATTCTATTGTTGAAAAAAATATCAAACTCATTGCTGGGAAGATGTGACAGTCCCCTCCCCCCCCCCCCCACGTGGTCTCTAAGCCTATAAATCACATTTGAAGAGACTGCCTATTTTTGACCTTTGGAATCGCTAGTGGATTTGAACTTCCAGAGAGGTATGACCTTTGGGTCAGCAGCAGCACTCCTCATGGACTATGCCACCAGAGCTCCAAGCTAGCACTTTTTCCATTTTTGTAAAACATTTAAAATTCCTTTGGAACGTGTGCATCTGTTTTTAAATGGCAACTGGTATGTGCTCAGAATAAAACCAGAGGCCGATCCCGTATGTGTCAGTGCAGATCTGGGCGCCACAAGGTACTGTGTGACTGATGGGTCTGAAGGATCACTAGGACTTTCTTCAAAGACACTTCTAGGGGTACTAGAACCCAGTCTGCTCTCTGAACTGTGGGGTCTCCTGAAAGACTGTTCTACTCTGTGGCTCTCTGACCTGTATGTGGTGATGAAGTTGGTTGACATGTTGGCCTTTGGAGCTGGGGACTGTGTCCAGGAGCAATCTATGCCGTTCGGGTACCTGGAGGCTCGACACTGCACCTGCTGGCTCGGATCTGCTGGGAGAAATGAAGGGGCATGAGGGTGAAACAGTTGGGAACAGGATTTTTGCAAAGCAAAGCTGAACGTGGCTACATTCCTCCTTGCTAGTTCCTTACATCCATGTCTGAGTCACTGTCATGTATCACTGTCTGTTGTTATGTGCCATTGAGTGTCCTGCGACTCATAGCAACCCTATGTATAAAAGCCATAAACCCTGCTCTATCCTGTGCCAATCTTATTGTCTCTGATAATCCAACTCCAACTATCCCATTTCTTGAAATCAATCCATTAAATCGACAGTCTTCATCTCTGGCACCTGTGAAGCATGGTGTCACTCTCCAAGGACTGGTCCCTCCTTACAACATGTTCAAAATATGTGAGAAAAAGCTTCAGAATCCTTGCCTTCAAGGAGAAGCCTGCTTTCCCTTCTTTTGACGAACCTGTTTCTTCTTATGGCAGTCCATGGTAAATTCAACTCTCTTCCCAAGCATCACAGCTCAAGGACATTAATTCTCCATTCATCATCCCTAGTGATTTTCCAGCTTTCTGACACATAGTAAGTATTTTCAAACTGTATGGCCTTGATTGAGGAGAAATGAGCCACGGTGGCAGAGGGACATGAAAGTCTCTCTGTAGGAACCAGAGCAAGTGAGAAGAACACAGCCCCTCCCAGGAGCCGAGCAGAAAGCAGTTAAAGAGCCCCTAGTTCAGCCTCTCGGGTTTCTACAGCCACTGCAGCAACAAGAAGTTTGTGTATCATTGCTGTCTCACAGACTCACAGTGTCAGTGTAGTGAGAACGGGGTTTATTAGGGAAGTAAGTCAGAGAGTAGAGGTGGCAAAGAATATCATCCAATGTGACTCCAGATTTCAGCCCAAATTCCAAGGCATAATGGCTCAGTTAGATCAGGATCTGGTTTCAGTTCAACAGTTAAATACAAATCATACAGCAAGGTTTGCCTTAGACAAATTATAAGTCAGCTTCTCCATCAAGCTTCTGGCAAGAATAGCAAAAACCTTTAACTGAGGCCTTTATGTCAGTGATTCTCTGCTTATACCTTTTCACCGTTTCTCCCATAGCAATGCCACAGTTTCACAATTAGTGTCTCACTGTCACTGAGATCTTACCACTATGCTATCAGAAACCCTACATCTCACCAAAGCAGGAGTCGTCAGCCCATTTTCTGAATTGCTATACTGAGATTCAGGAGCCACAGACTGAAACAAGGGGATCACTGTGAGTCGCATTTGAATCATGGGCACCAATTGGAAGGAGGTGGCTAGGACTTTGTCTGTGGGGCCAATGTCTGGATTCGTTTCCTATCTTTTGCTCAGCAGTTGAATGCACCGGGGCACCATCTCCTGGAGGACTGCCCCCTCTGTATTTGTATCCATATCTGCATTTGTATCCATATCTGCATTTGTGTTGACAGTCCAAGGCTGTTGAGTTAAAGGGAGAAGACAGTCTCATTTCCCCACTGAGCAGCCTGTGGAGTAGAACTGCCAGATTTAGGTCAGAAGCCTGGTCTCCTCACCCCGTATTTCACCTGTCTCTGGTGTTCTACATGTCTGAGTCTGTCATGCACCTACCTATGCGTTTTCCCATCTGTAAGATGGGGATGGTGACCCTGGCCTAATAGATGCACATTTTGTTAGTGAGTCTACCTCGTCCTACACTGTATGTCCAGACCTGATTTAGGGGTCAAAGTCAAGCTCTTCGGTCAAGCCCTGCTTGGGGGACACCTTTCCTTTGCACCGCATGTCCATTCTCCTGGAGTCCTTTATTTGAGCAGTTTCCACGTGGGGCAACAATTATCCCCTGGTGTCATGGCCTCTTCTTAACTCAGTTTGAACCTTTGCTAGTACTACGTCAATGGAATTTTCTCAGCATATTTGTATGATCTTCAACAATATTTTGCTTGAATGTGACATCAATGATAGAATTTAATAATTTCCACACTGTGTTGGATAATCTTCTTTGGGCATGGCAACAAATATGGATGTCTTCCTGTCAATTGGCCAGGTAGTTGTCCTCCAAATTTCCTGCCATAGACTGGTATGCACCTCCAGGGCTGCACCTATTTTTTTTTGAACATGGAAATTGGAGACAGAAATGGAGCTGGAAAGAGAATGATTGAATTTTGCACAATGACTTATTAATAGCAAATACATTTTTTAAGAGACATAAATGCAGGACATGGTTTTCACCTGATGATATGCATGTTGTTGTTTGTTGTTGTTATGTGCTGACGAGTCGCTGGCGACTCATAGCGACCCTATGTACAAAAGCCCTAAACTCTGCTCTGTCCTGTGCCAATCTGACACTACCATCCCAGTCACTGAATCAATCCACCTCATAGAGGGCCTTCCCCTCCTGCGCTGTCACTCCACCCTCCCAAGCATGATGTCC
>NW_006400124.1:144460-151017 GCF_000299155.1 Elephantulus edwardii
CAAGTATAGGTTTCGCATTAGAACGATCAAGTGTTCTGGGATTCCCATTCTTCTCAGAGTCAGCCATAGTTTGTTATGATCCACACAGTCAAATCAGATATATTACATCTGTGGAAAGAACCGCTGGAGAAGCTCAATATCAGCTGTGAAAACTAGGTCAGGAGCTGATTGTGGAACAGACCACCAACTACTCATAAGGAAGTTTTAGCTGAAGTTGAGGAAAATTAAACCAAATCCACAGGAAGGAAAATATGACTTCGGGTCTATTCCACCTGAATTTCAGAACCATCTCAGGAACAGGTTTGAGGCCTTGAACACTAACTAATGAGTGAAGACCAGACGAGTTGTGGGAGGATATCAACGGTATCATCCAGGAAGAGTCCAAATGGTCATTGAAAAGACAGAAAAGGAAGAGAAGACCAAAATGGATGTCAGAATAGACTCTGAAAATTGCACTGTAGTGCAGAGAAGCCAAAGCACACGGAAGAATTCAAGATACTAAAGAGTTGAACAGAAGATTTCAAAAGGCAGCACTCAGGATGATAAAGTAAAATATTACAATGAAATGTGCAAGGAGTTGCAAAATCCAAAGGGCCAGACTCACTCAGCATTTCTTAAGCTCAAGGAACTGAAGAACAAATTCAAACCTCGAGTTGCTATAATCAACGATGCTTTCGGCAGAATATTAAATGATCCAGGAAGTATTAAAAGAAGATGGAAAGAATATACTGAGTCACTGTATGGAAAGGAATCGGCAGACACAGAAGAATTCCATGAAACAACATATGAGCAAGAGCCTACGGTGATGAAAGAAGAAGTTCAGGCTGCTTTGAAGGAAATGGAAAAAATAAGGCCCCAGGAATAGATGGTATACCAATTGACATATTTCAGCTAACAGATGCTGCCCTGAACTTGCTCATCAAGTAGTGCCAAGAAATCTGGAGAACAACCACTTGGCCAGCTGACTGGAAAAGATCTCTATTTGTCCCCATCCCAAAGAAAGGTGACCCAACTGAGTGTGGAATTATAGAACAATCTCGTTGATTTCACATGCAAGCAAGATTCTACTGAAAATTATCCAAAAACGACTGGAACAACACATCAGCAGAGAACTGCCAGAAGTTCAGGCTGGGTTTAGAAGGGGTTGTGGTACTAGGGATATGGTAGCTGATGTTAGATGGATCTTAGCTGAAAGTAGGGAATACCAGAGGAATGCTTATCTGTGTTGCATTGACTATGCAAAGTTGTTTGACTGTGTGGATCATAACAAACTGTGGCTGACTCTGAGAAGAATGAAAATCCCAGAACACTTGATCTTTCTAATGCGAAACCTATACTTGGATCAGGAGGCAGTCGTCAGGACAGAGGAAGGTTACACTACATGTTTCAAAATTGGGAAGGGTGTACGCCAGGGATGCATCCTGTCTCCATACCTTTTCAACCTATATGCAGAACAGATTATCCGGGAGGCTGGGCTCTATGAGGAGAAGTGTGGGGTCAGGATTGCTGGAAGATCTATCAACAATCTGTGTTATGCAGCTGACACAACCCTGCTTGCTGAAACTGAGGAGGACCTGAAGTGCTTGTTGCAGAGGGTCAAGGACTGTAGCCTCCAATATGGATTGAGGCTCAGTGTCAAGAAGACAAAGATTCTCACCACTGGGCCAATTGGCAGCATCAGGATGGATGGTGAAGAGATTGAGATTGTTCACAGCTTTAGTTTGCTGAACTCCACAGTCAACACTCTTGACACCAGTAGCCAGGAGATGACAAGGTGTATTGCCATGGAAAAATCTGCTGTTAGGGACCTCTCCAAAGTACTGAAGAGAAATGGTGTCTCTCTTGAGACTAAGGTGCATCTGATACAGGCCATAGTGTTCACAATCACTTGTTATGCATCAGCGAGTTGGACAGTGACTAAGGAGGATAGAAAGAGAATTGATGCCTTTGAGCTGTGGTGCTGGAGAAGAGTATTGAGAGTACCACGTACTGCTAGGAAAACAAACAGATTCATCCTGGAAAGGGTTAAACCAGGTGACTACTTAGAGGCAAGGATTCTGAGGCTTCATCTAACATACTTGGGACATCTTGTAAGGAGAGACTGGGTCTTGGAGAAGGACATCATGTCTGGGAGGGTGGAAGGACAGCACAGGAGGGGAAGGCCCTCTAGGAGGTGGATTGATTCAGTGACTGGGGAAATCTGGATGGGCGTGTCAGAGACAGCACGATCAGCACCAGACAGAGCAGAGTTTAGGGCTGTTGTACAGAGGGTCGCTATGAGTCGCAAGTGACTCGATGGCACATAACAACAACAACAACAACAACAACAACAAAATTGGTATCTCATTGATTTCTGGAACCTTATTTTTCTTTTTTCCAGTGCCTTCAATGCAGCTTAAACATCTTTATTCATCACCTTTTCATATCATCTCATATCATATCCTGCTTTCTGAAAATGTTTTAGTATTGCCCATTTCTTTTGTAGAATGATCCGCTGTCTTCTAACTTTTTTTGAGGCTTCCTGGATCATTCAAGGTTGTTCCCATAGCATCTCTCAGTATTGCAACTTGAAACAACTGTACAGATACAAATAGGCACAGATTACAGATGGGCAGAGAGATAAGGGAAGAGTCACAGAGAGAAGAGACAGACACGGATACAGAGAGACACCAATGGAGAGACTGCCATATAGAGATACGGAGACACAGAGAGATCTATAGAAATCGAGTGAGACACAGATGCAGAGACATGGTAGAGACAGAGTTAGTCATGGGGATGAGAGACACAGCGAGAGAGAGACGGAGGAGGTTGCCAGAGACACAATACAGACCACAAGGAGATACTCAGTGGAGAAAAGACACCAAGCCACACAGAGGGAAAGGATGATCCACAGAGATGCATTGTAATGAGAGATGGTCACCAAGGGGGACCAGCACACTAACTCCTCACATTCTCACTCTGACACATGGAGATGTGTGGGGTTCTGGGTCTGTAATTTTTCTAAAAGGCCCTGTCATCAGCTCAGGGGTGTGTGGGATTAAGGACATTGCTTGACTGAACAGTGGTTCCATTACATACCAGCTGAAGCACCAAGACTCCTCACTCAGACAGACTGACATGTATTTCCAGGAGACACAATCAATCCTTGACACTGTGTTTCTAGAAAATGCTCATATTTTGTTTATAATTGCTTATTTTTCTCCCACCTCTTGTTGATTTTCTAACTAACTGCCTGATAATATGTTTCATCATGGAAGCAGGAGCGGTACCCATATCCTAAAAAAACATACCTCCGGAATCATTATGAACTTTGAAAATTCTCGATAGTTGTAGAGGGGCTTCAAGCCTTTTGTTCATAGGCTCGCTAGGAGTCATGCTCGACTTGAAGGCAATCAACAACAACAAGAAGTCCAACATGCTTTATCGACATGACCGTGTTTGAGTGCCCCTTTAAACCTGTGCTCACTAGAGGTGCCTCTGAGGACAGGTAGGAATCCACTTCTGAAAACTCTGAGCCACTGAAAACCCAACGGAGAACAGTTCTGTTCTCACACATATGGGGGGCGCTATCAGCTCAAGGGCAGCTGTTGCAAAGATCAGGTCACCGCTGACTCCGCTGGGCCAGGCCGTCTGCATGGTGCCCACCGAAGGACAGAGTTTTAACTGACAGCCCACCCCACACTGCTGCCAGCCAAATAGGAACCACTCAAGTGTGCTCAAGTGCCATGGAAGAAAACCTGACCACCTCCTTGTAGAAAACCATCCACTGACAATCTTACAGAGCCCGGTTGTACTCTGATGTACACAGAGGTAATGTGAGTTACAGCAAGGGGTTTAGTCTCAGTTTTTTATAAATTCGTAATCCCTCGCGTACCCCACTTGGGGCCCTGTCTTGAATGCACACACTTCCCCTCACCCACAGGGGTACCCAGTAGCTGGGCCACATGCTTTGCTTTCTGGCCGTGAGCACAGTGATGTTTCAGTCCTGGGTTGGCGTTTGGTGACAGGTGGAGGGGAAGCTGGATGGCCACAGACTCTCCAGTCAGGTGGGGACAAGGTAGGGGTGCAGTCAGGTGTTGATGTTCAGGAAGGGGTTCCACAGTCCCCCCAGGTTTGAAAGGGCAGTGGACACTCTCAGTGCCTGAGTGGGGCTGGTCCACTCAGATGGGCAGAGTCATAGGGAGGGGACGTTGGAGCAGAGGCCTCTGAGGAGTAGCACCTAACTGCCGGCTTCAGCAGCCCTGTGCTTGGAGCCTCTGCGTTTGCAGAATCTGATTGAGGATTCACAGAAAGTCTTTTGCCATCTGGCCCTGGAGTCATGGGGAGTAGAGGGCCTGGGATCCTGCCCAAACCCCCATTCTTCTTCTTCCACAGCTTTGATCTAGCCAGCCCACCCAGAGATGAACACAAAATGTTTACAACAGGCAGAGGAACTCTGTCAAGGTCAGAGTTTTCAGATACCGATGGGGAGACTGAGGCCCAGATAGCTGCAGGGGCTGGCCTAAAGCCATATGGGCATCGTGTCAAGGACCAGCTAGTGAACTCACTCTTGATAGACTCACCTGGATCGCATAGAATAGGTGTCTTTGGTACAAGGCCACCACTGTGCTGTGGTCCCTGGTCGCCTGAAAGGAGAAATAGACAACACTGTAGTAGTAGTAGACTTCAATAAACCACTCTCAAGAAGAGATAGACCTACCAGAAAGAAACTCAACAAAGATGCATAAGAATTAACCCACACAATAAATCACCTCAACCTCACAGATGTACTGGCTAATGAAAGAAGAAGAAAAAAAATATGCAAAAGCTACATATACCTTTTTCTCCAATGTGTGTGGAACATTCTCCAGAACAGATAACATTTTAGGTCACAAGGAAACCAGCAATAAATTGAAAAAATGTAGAAATACTACAAAGCCCCTTCTCAGACCACAATGATACAAAACTAGAAATTAATAACAAGAGTCCAGCAAGACCAGAGGACAGGAGACAAGCTGGCCAACCATGACTGTGAGAGAGCAGACAGAGGTGATATCGGTGGGACCTCGGTCGGTAACCACTGGACCAGGCGAAAAAGGAGCCCTGGGGGCTTAGCAGCTTGAGTAAACAAAAAGCCCCTGCAGAATCTTTCCTGTTTTGGATCTATGTTTTATTCACCATGCAAGTACATTTGAGTATATGAATCACACACACAAAATTAGATCTAGGAGTCGGCTCAAACCGCCGCATCAGCACAAACACATGGATGCCTATTAATTAGGGAAAAAAACTAAATTTATACCACCTTCAAGAAAGAGTGAACTGAGCTGGGAGCCCTGACACAGCAGAAACTGTGACCCATGGGGATCCAGTGACCCACAAGGACCCAAAAACTTGCTGCAACACACACTGACCCTCTGGGACCCTTTGGGACCCACCACGACACACCTCATCCCTTCCTAACCCAGTGAACCACCAGGAGTGAGCAGGACAGGTGAAATTTGAGTGAGAGAAAAGCAAAGGCTGCGACCAGCATTCCAGTCCTGACACTGATACCTCTCGGCCCATGCTGGTAACATGGCCTGGGCCATGTTGAGAACTCTGGTCCCGATGCCTCAGACCTGGGCCATACTGAGAACTCTGGTCCCGAGGCCTCAGACCTGGGCCATGCTAAGAACTCTGGGCCTGACGTGAGGGCCCTGCCAGGATCAATGCTGACCTTGAGTGAGGTACGTTGTGGAGGGCACTGCTCCTTGGTTGGATCACGTGGGACCCCTTAAGCTCCATCAGAAGGGAACAACACAACTGGAGTTCATTCTCACAGGAAAAACCAAGGCTTCCGGCTTTTCCAATCAGGTTGCCACACTCTGCCTTGCTTTTCCTCACACCCAATCCATCAACTGCCTTTAGCACTTTGGGCTACCCTACATGCAGCAGTTGTCTGGCACAGGAGGCAGCTTTTACAGGCCTTTTTTTCTAGTGAACTGTAGCAGATCTTCTCTTGGGTCAGAAGGCAGAGAGAAACCCAGGCAGGGTAGCTGCCCCACCTTCTTCTGGAGCAGTGAGTTCAGATCAAGAACCTGCTATTGCCTCAGACATGAACACTCCTACTATGTTTAATAAAGCGATGAAGACTCTCACATCACATTTCACTGTCCACCACTGTGAGACAAAGGTGAAGAACATCCCCATTTCATATATGAGAAAACTGAGGCTCATGTAGGTTAAAGTCATGGGTCTGAGGTAGCCCAGCAACACAGCAGCGATGTCAAGGACTTCAAGAGAGGACAGCGTGATCCCATGAGCATCTTTGTGTGGGTGGTGCTGGGAGGAAGGACACCACTACTTGCCTGGAGGGATGAAGTAAACGGTGGAAGGACTCCATTCGCTTGGCTCTCCATGGCCCAAGAGTTCCTGAGCATTGACCTGGATGCAGTAATTGCCCTTTAGGTGCATCAACTCGATCGTTAAGTTGGTTTGATCAGTGGGGCCCACCTGAGAACAGAGAGGGGATGGGTGACTTGAACAACAGAGCATGAGGCAGCCCTCTGTCCTCCCCTCTATGAGATCTGGCTTCA
>NW_006400124.1:151117-166926 GCF_000299155.1 Elephantulus edwardii
ACACACACACACACACACACACACACACACACACACACTCCACTTGGGTCCCTCCCAACCTAACTATTCGCCCTCCAGTGTCTGCCTTCACCTGCACATCTCAGCTGTACTAAGTCCATTGTTGCACCCACCGTCTCAATCTATGTCAATGAAAGTCGTCCTCTTTTTTGCTGACCCTCTGCTTTTCACGCACGATGGACTTCTCCAGGGAACGGCCCTTCCTGATACCATGCCCCAAGTGTGTGTGATGATATCTCACCATCCTTTCTTCTAAGGAAAATCCAACCCGCTCTTCCCTTGAGACAGATGTTTTCATGCTTTGGTCACTATAACAGTGTATTCAATATTCTTCAACAGCGCTCCAGTTTAAAGATGTAAGTGCTTTTGTCTTCCTTATTCATGATCCAGCTTTCACATGCATCGCTGTTAGTTGAAATCCCATGGCTTGTGTCCGGCACATCATAGGCCTCAAAGAAACATTCTTGTGCTCTATCACTATAATCTGTTTTCTCTCTTTATGGTTTTACCTACCCTAGATATTTCACATAAAGGGATTTTTAGAGCATGCCATCCATCTTCTGCCTCTGGCTGTTTTCACTTGGCATCATGTCTCAGGCCCCAGCATATATCAGGACCTCATTTCTCTTTATGGCCAAATAGCAATCCTTTATATAAATGGCGTGCGCTGTGTAAAACCACTCTCCAGTGAACGGACAGCAGGCTGTTTCCACCTGTTAGCCACCGTGTCTCCTGCTCTTCTGAATAGGCATGTGCGTGTGTCTGAGTCCTTCGGTTATTCTGAGTACACTCCTGGGAGGAGAATTATTCTGAGGATGGTATTGGGAGGGGCCAGGACCTGCAGGAAGACTTCATGATTGCTGAATAATGGTCAGTGAGTGAGAGAGGAGTAGCTCAGAGAGATGGGTCGACCAGGTGACTGCCAGGATGGGGACGCAGAGCAGATTGTGAAGAGGGCGCAGACCTGGATGGGGCTGGTGTCAGAACCAACCCCAGAGAGTAACACGAGAAATAGAAAGATCTGCAATGAAGTGGACGACACCGTGATTGGCCATTGGGTTCAAGCACAGCGACCCAGGTGAGGGCAGCACGGGAAGGCACAAACGGGTCATCAAGAGTCAACGCCGATGGGGTGGAACCAACAATCACAACAATTCGGACTTCATGCTTTTTTTCAGACAGACCACCTGCTGATGGACCCTGGACGGGTTCTACTCCTGGCTCTCGCAAAGAGAGCTGCATTGGACACTGATGTTTGGAGGTGGGTTTTCATCTCGTGGGTGGACTGCTGGGTGTGTAATTGCTGACTTCCTTTACATTACACACTTTTCACCCCAAGGTGTTCACAAGCCCTGCTGACCCTGCCCAGTTTGCATGTGATGTCCCATCTAGCGGGGTGGCCATACCCGGTACCACTCTAGGCCCCTTTCTCCTCTCCCTTGTGTGCTCCTCACCTGCAGGAAGTGCTCAGCTTTGCAGCGCTTGTAGCGAAGCTGGTATTTGAGTCCATAGACACCTGGGAGGGGCCAAGACCCAGGGGCATTCCACTGCACCTGCAGATGATTCTCAGAGACCTGGCTCACATGCATGATCACCGGAGGGTCGGGTTTGACTGATGGACAAGCAGAAGGCATTTGTTCATTCGTTCATTCATTCATTCATTCATTCATTTATTCAACCAACAAGTATGTGTTAATCACCCAGTGCATGTCCCATGCTGTCCCAGAGGCCAGAAGAAGAACTAAGATACAAACCACCCCAGCTCTGTCTTCCTGGAACTTCTAGTCATCAAAGAGGTGATAAGGAACAGGAGACGAAATAGGAGATCACACAGAGTAGGCAGCCGTTTTGGAGTGGGTTGTCATTTTAAAATCAAATTTCATTTTAAACTGAAATGTTTTTAAAGCTGTGACCCAGCTTCACTCACACTGTCACTTGCCCTCCATAGGCAGCCCATAGGGATAGTGATTCCCCCCACCCTTCAAATTTACCCTTTTGTAGTGTGCAATTCAGGATATTCCTTCCATTCATCAGGGTGTACAATCATCTCCAGTCTAATTCTAGATCATTTTCATCAGCACTATTGGAAATGCAGACCCACCAGCAGCCACTCGCCACTCTCCATTGCCCTAAGCCCCAGGCAGCCGCTAATCACTCTATGGGTTTTCCTGGTCAGGACGGTATGAGCAAATGGACTCTTATGACACATGGGTTTTGTGACCAGCTGCATCTATGCCTCCTCCTCCTCCGTTTTGAAGAGTTTTCATCCTCTGGATGACTGAGTAAGGGTCCTTGGGGCAGCTGGGATGCATCGTGTTCCTCTATCATCTAATGATCGACATTCATGTTGCTTCTACATTTTGGGTTTTAGGAGTAACGTTGTTATGAACACTCAGGTACATACTTATGTGTGACCCTGTTTAAGTGTTCTATTACCACCTCCAGTGAGGCAATTCTGACTGACAGTTACCCTTTAGGAATGAGGAGAACTGAAACTTAGGGTTCCCAAGGTCAAGCAAGGATGCCACCTCACAGACTAAGGTGCACATACTTGACACCAGTGTATTTTTAACCACCTCATATGCATGAGAGAGTCAGATAATAAGGAAGATGAAGGGAAATTGATGCCTTTGATTTGGGAGATTGTTGAAGAATATTGAATACACCATGGACTGCCAGACGGAACAGACAGATCTGTCTTGGAGGAAGTGAAGTCAGGGTGTGCCTTAGAGCAAAGATGGCAGGAGACTTCATCTCACAGACTTTGGGCGTGTAATCAGCAAGGGCCAGTCCCTGGGAAAGGACACTAACCTTGACACAACAACGAGGGAGCAAAAAGGAAAGTCCTTAGTGAGGTGGGTTGGAATGAATGACAGATGACTGTGACATGGGGTGAAGGAAGTGGCAGCTGGGGTGCTGGCTCAGGACCAGCCACAGTGTTGCTCAGTCGTACATGGGGTCTCTGCATTAAAGCTGACTCAACAGCAAATAACGACAACTGAGGATCTAAATTAGAGACCCTTTATCCCGGGAAGCTGCTTGTGGGTTTGAACCATTAACCATTGCGATAGGAACCACGTTCTTGTACCGTTGTGCCTCCAGGACTCCTTCAGTGTTGTATAGAAGTCTGTGCTTAGCCGTCTGAGGAACTGCCGACTCTTCCCTAAAGCTGTTGCATCATCTTACTTTCCCTCCAGCAGTGGATGAGGGTTTGCAAGTTTTATCATGGTGCACAGGGAAGACCTCACGGAGGAGGTGGCATATGTGCAGATACCTACAGCAAGTTCAGAGGAAGCCAGACTTTCTCTGCGGGAAAGCATGCAGCGGGAACAACCTCTGCAAATTACCTGCTGCACTAATGGTCTGGGCGAGTTAGGGGGAGAGGGAGGAATCCCTGGTGTCTGGAGTGGAGAGAAAAGGGGAGAGAAGAGGAGAGGAGGGCAGGGAGGGAGCGGGGCAGAGTGTGCTGGGTTCCCTGCACATGGAGAAGACTTGTGGTTTTACCCAAGGAAGGTGGATCCCTGGAGGGCTGTTGGCCAAGAGACTTGGGATGAATTCCCACGCTCACGGGCGCCCTCTGGCTTCCATTTAGAGAAAGCTTGTGGGGGCTGTGAGACCAGGTCTGAATCAAGTGGAGGAGGATTGGGGACAAAGTTGGTACAATCTGCATACATTATAGAGGACAGGTTTGGAGGACAGGTTCACAGAGGAGAGAGGAGTAAGAACCCCCCCGGTATCCTCCACCCCCACCCCAGATGCCCCCACTCACTGATATCATCAGGCACAAAGGTCAGGAGGTTGGTGCTGATGCCCGTGGGGTGGATGGCCGTGACATTGAGCACATGAGGCAACTTGGAGAAATTCATGAAATCTGAGATGCTACAACTGAGGGAGCCAGGTATCGACTGGTTGCAGGGCTTGCTGTCTTCCATTCCGACCCTGCAGGAGATGGGCACTGTGAGGGGCTGGTGGTCTGCAGTTGCCAGGGAACAGGGAAAAGGCACTGTGTCCTGCTCTAGCGCTGCCGTGTGGCTGTGCAGGCACTGGACCTCCCCAGGGATATGCTTCAGTGTTCAGATTCTAAGGGATTCTGGAATGTCTACCCCACACCTGTGGAATTCCAATAGTCCAGAGCCCTAAGATTCCCAGACTCTGGAAACGGAAACAAGGACATCCTGGTCTGTACATTACTGTGACTCCTTAGATTTCAGACCTTGGAATGTTCTTAGAATTACCTCATCGCTATCAGGTAGAATGTCCTGCAATATTCCCGTTGTTTTCTTTGGGCAGGGGAGGAGGCACCACCCAGGCATGGGTATGGAACACTTTTGATACAGCGAGTGCCTCTGGGTGTAACCTCATTTCATCTAATTTTCCGCAGTTTAAATTTATCCACAGGCTTTTAGCAATTACTAAGGCACCTCTAGGGATACTGGAACCCAGCCTGCTCTCTACACTGTGGGATCTCCAGGAAGACTGTTCTACTCTGTGACTCTCTGACCTGTATGTGGTGATAAAGTTGTTGGACATGTTGGCCTCTGGAGCTGGGGACTGTGTCCAGGAGCAATCTATGCTGACTGGGTACCTGGAAGCTCGACACTGCACCTGAAGGCTCGGATCTGCTGGGAGAAAGGAAGGGGCATGAGGGTGAGACAGTTGGGAATAGGCTTTTTGCAAAGCAAAGCTGAGCGTGGTTACTTTCCTCCTTGCTGGTTGCTTACATCCATGTCTGAGTCACTGTCATATATCATTGTCTGTTGTTGTTATGGGCCATCGAGTGGCCTGCGACTCATAGCAACCCTATGTATAAAAGCCCTAAAACCTGCTTTATCGTGTGCAAATCTTACTGTCTCTGACACTCATATACCAACTATCCCAGTTACAAAAATCCATCCACCAAATCAAGGGTCTTCATCTCTGGCACTGTCCCTCTACACTGTGAAGCATGGTGTCACTGTCCAAGGACTGGTCCCTCCTTGCAACATGTTCAAATATGTCAGAAAAAGCTTCAGAATCATTACCTCCAAGGAGCAGCCTTGCTTTCACCCTCTTTTGACAAACCTGTTTCTTCTCCTAGCAGTCCATAGTAAATTCAACTCTTTTCTACAGCATCAGAGCTAAAGGCATCAGTTCCCCACTCATCATCCCTAGTGATTGTCCAGCTTTCTGACACATAGTAAGTATTTGCAAACAGTATGGCCTTGATTGAGGGGAAATGAGCCACGGTGGCAGAGGGACATGAACGTCTCTCTGTACGAACCAGAGCAAGTGAGAAGAACACAGCCCCTCCCAGCAGCAGAGCAGAAAGCAGGTAAGGGGCCCCTAGTTCAGCCTCTCAGGTTTCTACAGCCACTGCAGCAACAAGAATTTTGTGTGTCATTGCTGTCTCACAGACTCACATCTGTGGCACTGATAAGGCAGTATATTAGGGAAGTAAGTCAGAGAATAGGGGTGGCAAAGTATATCACCCAATGCTACTTCAGATTTCAGCCTAAGATCCAAGGCATAATGCCTCTGTTAGTTCTGGATCTGGTTTCAGTTCAACAGTTAAATACAAATCATCCAGCAAGGTTTGCCTTAGACCAATTATAAGTCAGCTTCTCCATCAAGCTTCTGTCAAGAATAGCAAAAACCTTTAACTGGGGCCTTTATGTCAGTTATTTTCTGCTTATACCATCACCATTTCTCCCATAGCAATGCCACAGGTTCTTCACAATTAGGGTCTCACTCTCACTATGATCTTGCTTTAGTGTCCTTCAAGAGTTGCTGCCACAATGCTTGCTCTTCTCAGAACTTGCCATCCAATGTGGAAAGCACTCTCTCTTATCCAAGTCCCACAGCTGTTTGTGATTTCCAAGACCAGTGTCTACAGTTAAGGTAGCTGGAGACCAGCGGAGGCTAACTGTAATAGCTAAGAAAAAAAAATCCAACTGTGTTTGAGGCTAACATCACAACTACTGAGACTCAAGTTTGCCTGCCACTGCCCAGGGCTTTGCCTCTGAGTAAGTCAAACCTTAAGAAACGCCCACATCAGCATCTCTGAGCCCCCTCCCTCTTTCCTTTGTCTGTTAGCAACTTACGGCAAATGTCAAGTTACTAGTCCATGCCCACATATGGGTTCATCCTGAGACTTTCAGAGCTGTGCTGTGAGCCCAGCCTTGCATGCGTCCAGCCAATGCCTAAAAATCAGCCATTATCTAATCACCATAGGTGAGGAAAGAAACACAGCCATACAATTTTTCATCTATAGGAACTGTGCTGCCAAGACAAAGTCGTGCGATTTGAGTCAACCTGCTGTACCTTGAGAAAAAGATTGGCAATCTCTTCCTCTAGAAGGTCAGCTATAGGTCATTCAGCTCAGTAATGCTTAATCACATGCAAGTTAGAGCAAGTTTCAGTCAGTTGTTCTTGGGGACACCATGAGTTGGACACAACTGGACAACATGTAGCATCAACAGTATTTCAGTTATGAGAGCCAGGCCTTTTCTCTTAGTCTCTCTTGATCTGGAAGGTACTGAAACCTGCCTGCCATGGGTGACCCCCTGATATTTGTGTCGGTGGCACAGCTTCCAGCATCACAGAAACACACAAGCCACCACAGTAGACACAGAGATAGACCAGTGGTGGACTTGAGGATGGAGTAGAAAGGGAAGGGCGTTGTTCTGCTGAGAGCAGGGTCACTATGGGTCAGTGCCACTTCACCAGCAACAGGACAGCAGCTCTGACTCAGCTTACCATCTCCAATCCCACTGCCCTCAACGTTCTGCTGACATTACCCCCCTCCACTACACTTCCGAGGTTATAAATCTTTACAGGAAGACACTGCCCATCTTTCTCCTGAGGATCAGCTGGAGGATCAGAACTGCTGACCTTAGGAACACAACTGATGAAACACTATGCCATCAGAAGCCCTACATCCCACGAAGGCAGGAGTTGTCAGCCCATTTTCTGAATGGCTAAACTGAGATTCGGGAGCCACAGAGGGAAACAGAGTTGCAGGCATGCAGTTCGCAGGGACACAGGTGGGTGTATCTTGATAGTGCCTGTTTAGTGTTCAGGCACATGACAGTTTCTATTTTAAAATGAGTGCCTACAGTGAAATCATGACTAAATCAGCGTACCCTGGCTATGGAGTGAACCTTGGTCGTAGAATCCAGTGCCCCCCACACGCTGTCATCTTAGTATTGACAATTCAGAATTGACCCATAGCACATCCTCCAGTAGGGTTTTATAGGCAGGAAATCACAAGGGAGTTGACGGTACATCTTTCTTTGGCAGAGCAGTTGTTGGATTTGAACTGTGTGCCTTTGGGTTGGCAGGGCAGCTTGTTATCAACTAAGCCACAGCCGTCCCCTGTGGCGGAGGGAACCCCATCACAGAGGATCTAGATTGAGGAGGACGGCCCAGGGTTGGCCTCGGATCAGCATTCATAGGTGGATCACTGTGAGTCAGATTTGACTCCTGGGCACCAAGTGGGAGCAGATGGCCAGGCCTTTCTCCTGTGGGGCCAATGGATGGATTCGTTTTCCATCTTTTGCGCAGCAATTGAATGGACCACCTGGCCACATCTCCTGGGGGGCTCCCCCCTCTTTTTTGTATCCACATCTGCATCTGTGGTGACAGCCCCAGGCTGCTGTTGTTAATGGGGAGAAAACAGCCTCATTTCCCCATGGAGCAGCTGGAGGAGGGAAACTGCAAGCTTCAGGTCAGCAGGTCTCCTCACCCCATATTTCACCTTCCCCTCTGGCATTCTACATGTTTGTGTCTGTCATGCCCCTATCTATGCCTTTTCCCATCTGTAAGTTGAGGAAAGTGACCCTGGCCCAATATTCGTACATTCTGTGAATTAGTCTACCCTATACCACTCCGTATGTTAGACCTGATCTAAGGGTCAATGGCAAGCTCGTTGGTCAAGCCCTGCCTGGGGGACCCCTTTCCTTAACCACCACAGGGCCCATTTGCACCTTCACTTCCACTGCAGGACATGCAGCTGGCCCAGAGGATCAAGGTCAGAAGCTTGGGGACCATGCTAGTGCTTCCTGGTGCCGAGAGGGGTTAATTTGAGACTCGCTGGCCAGGCCTCTCTCTGGAACATGCAGGGTCTGATACCACCCAGCACTAGGCTGGGAACTGACTCCCTTTAAATAGTGCTGAGGGTCCTGCAGCCTTTTTACAGCCCCTCCATTGGGCCGGTGGGTGGTGGGGAAGGGCTGGAATGTCCACAGTATTGGGGTCGAGGTCAGGAACAGAGCCTGTGGCTTATGATTCCCATCATGTCCAGTCCTTCCATCCTGCCTTCTTGATGGGAAACTCACGTGAGGGGAAGCAAAAGGTAACAATTCTTGACACTGTGTTTCTGGAAAATGCTCATATTTTGTTCACCATTGCTTATTTTCTCCCCACATCATCTCAATTTTCTAACTAATTTACTGATAATATGCTTCATCATGGAAGCAGGAGTGGCATCCACTTCCTAAATAACATACATCTGGAATCTTTATGGACTTTGAAAACTCTCAATAGTTGTAAATGGGCTTCAAGCCTTTTGTTCATATGCTCACTATGAGTCGTGCTCGACTTGAAGGCAATCAACAACAAGAAGTCCAACATACTTTTATCTACATGACCGAGTTTTGCGTGTCCCTTTAAACCTTTCCAGGGTGGATTGTGCTCATTAGAGGTGCCTCTGAAGACAGGCCTGGGAATCCACTTCTGAAAACTCTGAGCCACTGAAAACCCAACGGAGATCAGTTCCGTTCTCACACATATGGGGGCGCTATCGGCTCAAGGGAAGCTGTTGCAAAGATCAGGTCACCGCTGACCCCACGGGACCAGGCCCTGTCTGCATGGTGCCCAGAGAAGGACAGAGTTTTAACTGACAGCCCACCCCACACTGCTGTTAGCCAAATAGGAAACACTCAAGTGTGCCCAAGTGCCATGGAAGAAAGCCTGGCCACCTACGTGCACGAAACCATTCATTGAAAATCTTATGAGCCTGGTTCTACTCTGATGTACACAGATGTAATATGAGCTACAGCAAGTGGTTTAGTCTCCCTTTTTTATAAATTTGTAATCCCTCGCTTACCCCACTCCAGGCCCTGTCTTGCATGCACACACTCCCCCTGTCCACAAGGGTACCCAGTAGCTGGGCCACATGCTTTCCTTTCTGGCCGTGAGCACAGTGATGTTTCAGTCCTGGGTTGGTGTTTGCTGACAGTGGAGGGGAAATTGGATGGCCAAAGATTCCTACTCAGGTGCGGATGGGGTAGGGGTGCAGTCAGGTGAAGATATTCAGGAAGGGGTTCCAAGTACCCCCAGGTTTGAAAGGGCAGTGTACACGCTCAGTGCCTGAGTGGACCTGGTGCACTCAGATTTGCAGAGTCATGGGGAGGCAATGTTGGAAGAGAGGCCTCTGAGGAGTAGCAACCAACTGCCGGCTTCAGCAGCCCTGTGCTTGGAACCTCTGCATTTGCAGAATCTGATTGAGGATTCACAGAAAGTCTTTAGCCATCTGGCCCTGGAGTTATGGGGAGTAGAGGTCTGGGAAGTCCTGCCCAAACCCCCATTCTTCTTCTTCCACAGCCTTGAACTGGCCAGCCCACCCAGAGGATGAACACTAAAAGTTTACAACAGGCAGAGGAACTCTGACAAGATCAGAGTTTCCAGATACAGATGTGGAGACTGAGGCCCAGCTAGGTGCAGGGGCTGGCCTAAAGCCGGATAGGCATCTTGTCAAGGAGCAGGTAGTGAACTCACTCTTGTTAGACTTGCCTGGATCACGTTGAGCAGGTGACTCTGGTACAAGGCCATGAAAGTGCTGTGGTGCCTGGTCGTCTGAAAGGAGTAATAGACAACAGTAGGAGACTTCAATAAACCACTCTTAAGATAGACTTACCAGAAAGAACTCAGCAAAGATGCATAAGAATTAAACCACACCATAGATCAACTCAACCTCACAGAAATATACTGGGTAATGAATGAAATAAAAAAGCAAAAGCTAATTATACCTTATTCACCAATGCGCATGGAATACTCTCCAGAACAAATCAAATTTTAGGTAACAAGGAAACCATTAAAAAATTAAAAAAAAACCAACGATAGAAATAATACAAAGCACCTTCTCAGACTACAATGATATAACACTAGAAGTTAATAACAAGAGAGTTAGCAAGACCAGAGGACAGGAGAAAAGTTGGCCAACCATGACTATGAGAGAGCAGACAGAGGTGATATTGACGGGACCTCAGTGGGTAACCACTGGACCAGGCGAAGAAGGAGCCCTGGTGTCTTAGCAACTTGAGTAAACAAAAAGCCCCTGCAGAATCTTTTCCATTTTCGATCTATGTTTTTACACATGCAAAATTATATCTAGGAATCACACAACACATGGATGGCAATTAATTAGGGAAAAAACTAAATTTACACCACCTTCAAGAAAGAGTGAACTGAGCTGGGAACCCTGACACACTGGAAACTGTGACCCATAGGGAACCAGCATCCCACCAGGACCCAACAACTTACTGCAACACATAGTGACCCTCTGGGACCTTCTGGGACCAACCTGTACACACCTCATCCCTTCACAACCCACTGAACAGCTAGGAGTGAGCAGGACAGCTGAAATTTGAGTGAGAGAAAATCAAAGTCTGAGACCAGCACTCCAGTCCTTACACTGATGGCCCTCTGCTCCTGCTGGTAACATGGCCTGGGCCATTCTGAGAACTCTGGTCCCGATGCCTCAGACCTGGGCCATACTGAGAACTCTGATCACGATGCCTCAGACCCGGGTCATGCTGAGAACTCTGGTCCCGGTGCCTCAGACCTGGGCCATGCTCAGAACTCTGGTCCTGATGCTGATGACCCTGCCAGGAGCAATGCAGAACTTGAGTGAGGTACTTTTCGGAGAGCCACTGGTCTTTTGTTGGATCACGTGGGACCCCTTAAGCTCAAGCAGACGAGAGCAAGAAAGCTGGAGTTTCTTCTCACAGGGAAAACCAAAGCTTCTGGGTTTCACAATCAGGTCTCCACACTCCAACTTGCGTCTCCTCACAACTAATCCATCTACTGCCTTTAGCACTTGGGGCTATCCTAGCTGCAGAAGTTGTCTGGCAGAGGAGGCAGCTTTCACAGGCCTTTTGTTCTAGTGAACTGAAGCAGAGCTTCTCTTGGGTCAGAAGATAGAGAGAAACCCAGGCAGGGGAGCTGCTCCACCTTCTTCTGGAGCAGTGAGTTCAGATCAAGAACCTGCTATTGCCTCAGACATGAACACTCCTACTATGTTTAAAAAAGCGATGAAGACTCTCACATCACATTTCACTGTTCACCGCTGTGGGACTAAGGCAAAGAACATCCCCGTTTCACAGATGACAAAACTGAGTCTCAGAAAGATTAATCGCTTCTCGGCCTTTTGGCTAAGATCAAGTGCAGAAAGATTAAAGTCACTGGTCTAAGGTAGCCCAGCAACACAGCAGCAACATCAGGGACTTGAAGAGGACAGCATGGTCCCTTGAGCACCTTTGTGGGGGTGCTGGGAGAAGGACACCACTACTTGCCTGGAGAGATGAAGTAAACAGTGGAAGGACTCCATTCACTTGGCTCCCCATGGCCCAAGAGATCCTGAGCATTGACCTGGATGCAGTAATTGCCCTTTAGGTGCATCAACTCGATCGTTAAGTTGGTGTGTTCAATGGGGCCCACCTGAGAAAAGAGAGGGGATGGGTGACTTGAACAACAGAGCATGAGGCAACCCTCTGTCCTCCCCTCTATGAGATCTGGCTTCATTCCAACCAGCATTACACACACACACACACACACACACACACACACACACACACACCACTTGGGCCCCTCCCAACCTCACCTATTCACCCACCAATGTCCACCTTCACCCTCACATCTCAGCTGTACTTGAGCCCATTGCTACACCCACGCTGTCAATCCATGTCAATGAGGGTCTTCCTCTTTTTTGCTGACCCCCTGCATTTCATGCTCGATGGACTTCTCCAGGGAACGACCCTTCCTGATACCATGTCCCAAGAGTGTGTGATGATATCTCAACATCCTTTCTTCTAAGGAAAATTGGAGTCGTTCTTCCCTCGAGACAGATGTTTTCATGCTTTGGTCACTATAACGGTGTATTCGGTATTCTTCAATAGCACTCCAGTTTAAAGGTGTCAATGCTTTTGTCTTCCTTATTCATGATCCAGCTTTCACATGCATAGGGGTTAGTTGAAATCCCATAGCTTGTGTCTGGCACATCGTAGGCCTCAAAGAAACATTCTTGTGCTCTATCACTATAATCTATTTTCTCTCTTTATGGGTTTACCTACTCTGGCTATTTCACATAAAGGGATTTTTACAGCATGGCATCCGTCTTCTGTGTCTGGCTGTTTTCACTTGACATCATGTGTCAAGCCCCAGCATATATCAGGACTTCATTAACAGCAATTCTCTGTTTAAATGGAGTGTGCTGTGTAAAACCACTCTCCACTAAATGGACAGCAGGTAGTTTCCACCTGTCAGCCACTGTGCTCTTCTGAACACACAGGTGTGTGTGTCTTAGTCCTTTGGTTATTCTGAGCACACTCCTGGGAGGAGAATTATTCTGTGGATGTTATCTGGAGGGGTCAGGCCCTGGAGGAAGACTTCATGATTGTGAAATAATGTCAGTCAATGAGAGAGGAGTCGCTCAGAGAGATGGGTCGACCGGGTGACTGCCAGGACGGGGACGCAGAGAAGATTGTGAAAAGGGCGCAGACCTGGATGGGGCCGGTGTCAGAACCAATCCCAGATAGTAACTCGAGAAATCGAAAGATCTGCAATGAAGTGGACGACACCATGACTGGCCATTGGGTTTAAGCACAGCGACCCAGGTGAGGGCGGCACCGATAGGCACACATGGGTCATCAAGAGTCAACACCGATGCGGTGGAACCAGCAATCACAACAAGGCAGGTTTCATGCTTCTTTGCAGACAGACCACCTGCCGATGGACCCTGCTCAGGTTCTACTCCTGGCTCGTGCAAAGAGAGCTGAAGGGAACACAGATGTGTGGAGGGGAGTTTTCATCTCGTGGGTGGACTTCTGGGGGTATAATTGTTGACTTCTTTATATTACACACCATTCACCCCAAAGTATGCACAGCCCTGCTGACCCTTACCAGTGTGCATGTAGTGTCCCATCTACCGGGGTGGCCATACCTGGTACCACTCTAGGCCCCTTTCTGCCCTCTCTTTCATGCTCCTCACCTGCAGGAAGTGCTCAGCTTTGCAGCCCTTGTAGCGAAGCTGGTATTTGAGTCTATATGATTCTGGGAGGGGCCAAGACCCAGGGGCATTCCACTGCACCTGCAGATGATTCTCAGGGACCTGGCTCACATGCATGATCACCGGAGGGTCAGGTTTGACTGAGGGACAAGCAGAAGACATTCATTCAACCAACAAATATGTATTATTCACCCACTGCACCTTCAGTGCTGTCCCAGAGGCCAGAAACAGAACTAAGATAGAAACCACCCCAGCTCTGTCTTCCTGGAGCTTCTAGTCGTCAAAGAGGTGGCAAGGAACAGGAGAGGAAATAGCAGATCACACAGAGTAGGCAGCAGTTTGGTAGTGGGTTGTCCTTTTAAAAGCAAATTACATTTTAAATTGTAATTTTTTTAAAGCTGTGGTCAGCTTCACTCCCTCCTTCACACCTGACCCCTACCCTGGCAGCCCATAAGGATAATGAGTCTCCTCTTTCCCCAAAAATTACCCTTTTGTAGCATACAATTCAGGATATTACTTCCATTCATCAGGTTGTACAATCATCTCCAGTCTAATACTAGACCTTTTTCCATTTAGGTTTTTAAATTTATTATTAATTTCAGTAAAAATTTACAGAGACTTTGGAGTTCCATTCATTCATTGCTGCACTTTTCTCCCCACCCAACCCTTCCCTGTAATACACTATCATCATCTTGTAAAAGTAAAACAAAAATTCCTTCATTGTTTTACAAAACCTCCCCCAGTCCACTCCACCATGTAGCCTTCGCTCTAGACTCCTGTCGTGACAAAAATACCTAATTCCATATCCCCTTTAAACAGTGTTCTCCCTCATCTGTTTCAATGCAGCATACATTATTGAGCCCATCATTCTCAGTCTCCCACAAACCCTGATGTCAGTCCTGTTTTACAATAGTGGCACAATGAAGTATTTGTCCTTTTGTGACTGAGATACTTCACTCAGCCTAATGTCCTCCAGGGTCACCCATTTTGAATAATATTGCATGAGTGCCTTGCTTTTCAATGCAGCATAGTATTCCATTGTGTGAATATACCACAACTTCTCTACCCATTCATTTGTTGATGGGCACTTAGGTTGTTTCCAACTCCTTGCTCTTGTATACAAAGCTGCGATAAGCATGGGTGTGCATATATCTGCTTCGATGTCAGTTATGGTCTCTTTGCGGTATATTCCCAGTAGTGCAATTGCTTGATCAAACGGTATCTCTGTTTGCAACTTTTTGAGAACGTGCCAAACCGCCTTCCACAGTGGTTGCACCATTTTACACTCCCACCAACAGTGAATAAGGGTTCCAGTTTCTCCAAAATCTCACCAGCATTTGTTGCTTGCTGTTCTGTTAAATTTTGGTATTCTGACTGGGGTGAGATGATATCTCATAGTTCTTTTCATTTGCATCTATCTTAGAGCTAAGGATTTTGAACATTTCTTCAATGTGCTTGTTAGCCATCTACATGTCTTCTTCGGTGAAGTTCTCTGTTCATATCTTGTGCCTATTTTTCTATTGTATTATTTACCTTTATCTTGTTGTGGTGCTCAATAATTTTATAAATTCTGTATATAAGTCCCTTATCTGATTTGTCATTACCAAATACTTTTCCCCAGTCTCTGACTTCCCTTTTTACCCTGGTGAAGAAGGTTTTGGATGTGCACAGGGATTTGTTTCTTAGAAGATCCCATTCATCTATTTTATCTTCTCCTGGTTGTAGGTTTTCCAGGATACTTGGAAGACTGTTTATTTTGTGCATTAGGACTTCTAGCATTGTTCCTAGCTTTTCTTCAATGAAGTTTATAGTTCCTGGTTTAGTCCTAGGTCCATGACCCACCTTGAGTTGGTTTTTGTATATGGAGTGAGATGTGTGCATGAGTCTTTTGCAGATACTTTCCCAATTTTGCCCACACCATTTGTTAAAAAGGCTGTCGTTTCCCCACTTAACTGATCTCATCTCCTTGTCAAAAATCAGTTGACCTGAAATTAATAATAATAATAACAACAATAAAAAAACAAAAAAAAAATCAGTTGACCATAGATAGATGTGCTGATCTCCGGCTTCTCAATACAATTCCATTGGTCCCTGTGTTTGTCATTGTATCAGTACCATGCTGTCATTACCACTATGGCAGTGTAGTAGGATTTGAAATCAGGGAGTGAGATACTTCCTACCTTTCTTCTATTTTTAAGGAATGCTTTCCTTATTCGGGCCTTCTTTCCATTCCAAATGAAACTGGAGATTGCCTTTTCCATCTCCTTGAAGAATGGGATTGGTATTTCTATTGGGAGTGCATTAAATGTGTAAATTGCTTTTGGTAGTATTGCCATTTTCACAATATTGAGTCTTCCTATCCATGCGCAAGGGATATTCTTACACTTCACAAGGTCTCTTTTTGTTTCTTTTCTTTGATTAGATTTTTTGTGCTTCTGGTTTAATTTACTCCCAAGTATTTAATCTTGTAATTAGCTATTGTGAAGGGTATTGTTTTTCTTAATTCCAGCTCTGTATTCTCTTTGTC
>NW_006400124.1:167241-182325 GCF_000299155.1 Elephantulus edwardii
AGAACAATGTTGGCTCTCGGGTTTGCATATATACTTTTTACTATGTTGAAGAAATTCCTCTCTAGTCCTATTTTGTTGAGTGTTTTAAGAAATAAAGATGTTCAATTTTGTCAAAGGACTTTTGTGCATCAATTGATAGGATCATGTTGTTCTTGTTCTTCTTTGCTTTGTTAATATGATGAATTACATTAATTGTTTTTCTTATGTTGAACCACCTTTGCATACCTGTTATGAATCCCACTTGGTCATGGTGAATTATTTCTTTGATGTATCATTGAATTCTATTCACCAGTATTTTATTTAGGATTTTTGCATCAATATTCATGAGAGATATTGGCCTATAGTTTTCTATTTTGGTGGTGTCTTTTCCTTGCTTTGATATCAAGGATATGTTTGCTTCATAGAATGAATCTGGGAGGGTTCCATCTTCTTCTATTTTCTGAAATAATTTATGTAGAATTGGTAACAGTTCTTCTCTGAATGTTTGATAAAATTCACTTGTAAACCATCTGATCCAGGGCTTTTTTTGTATTACGTTTTTTTCGTTGTATTACGTTTTCAATTTCTTGTTTTATAATGGGTCTGTTCAAATGTTCAATTTTGGTTTGTGTCAGTTTAGGTAGGTTGTGCATTTCTAAGTATCTGTCCATTTTCTCTAGATTTTCATACTCATTTGAGTATAGTTTTTCATAATACTGTAATGTTAACTTTTTTATTTTAGTTGGCTCAGTGGTGGAGCTACCTGATTCATCTCTTATTCAGATTATTTGTGTCTTCTCCTTCTTTTCTTTTATGAGTTTTGCTAGTGGTTTATCCCCTTTATTGATCTTTTCAAAGAACCAACTCCTAGTTTTGTTGATAGTTTCAATTGTTTTTCTGTTTTCTATTTCATCTATTTCTGCTCTAGGTTTTATAATTTTCGGTTTTTTAGAGGGTATTGGGTTTTCTTGCTGTTCTTTTTCAATTTGCTGGAGATATTGGGCTAGAGAGTCAATGGTCCATTTTTCCTGTCTTTTGATGTGTTTGCTTATTCCTATAAATTGCCCTCTGATTACTGCTTTGGCTGTTTCCCAGAGGTTTTGGTAAGTGGTGTTTTCATTGTCATTTGTTTCAAGAAACTTTTTAATTTCATTTTTTATTTCTTTTAGTACAGTCATGTTCAAGCAAGGTGTTGTTCAGCTTCCAAATGTATGTTTTTTTCTCCTTTATCTTCCTAATATTAATTTCTAATTTTGAAGCATTATGGTCTGAAAAGATGCTTTGTATTATTTCTATGTTTTTTAATTTATTGATGCTTGCCTTGTGACCTAGAATGTGATTTTTTCTGGATAATGTTCCATGTACATTGGAAAAGAAGGTATACTATGTCTTTTTGGGGTGCATTAGCCTACAAATATCTATGAGATCAAGTTAGTTTATTGTGTGGTTTAATTCTTCAGTATCTCTGTTGAGTTTCTTTCTGGTAGTTCTGTCTTTTCCTGAGAGCTGTGTATTGAACTCTCCAAGCATTATAGTAGTGTTATCCTTTTTCAGTTTTGTTAATGTTTGTTTTATGTATTTTGCAGGTCTTTCATTTGGTGCATAGATATTTATTATTGTTATGTCCTCTTGTTCCATTGACCCTTTCAGCATCATGTAGTGACCTTCCTTGTTCTTTGTGATGGTTTTTCCATTGACATTTATTTTATCCGAGATTAATATCTCTACTTCTGCTTTTTTCTGGTTGCCATTTGTTTGGTATATATTTTCCTCCACCCTTTTATTTTTACTCCATCTTTATCTTCATTTTTCAGGTGTGTCTCTTTAGACAACATATTGATGGACTTTGCTTTTTTTATCCAATCTGCTACTCTTTTTCTCTTCAGCAGTGCATTTAAACCATTCACATTCAGTGTGACTATTGAGAGGCTAGGTTTTGTTTCTTTCATTCTGTTGAGTTCTTTTTGGTGTTGTTGCTAGTAACTTTGGACCATGCAGCTTTTTGTGGTATGTCTGTAAGAAAGACATCTCTGAGTCTCTCCTGCAACACCGGTCTTGTTTTTATAAACTCTCTTAGGTTCTGCTTTTCTGCGATATCTTGATCTGTCCTTCATAATTGATGGATAATTTTGCTGGGTACATATTCTTGGTTGGCTGTTATGTTCTTTGAGTGTTTGATATGTGTCCTTCCATTCTCTTCTTGCTTGCATGGTTTCAGCTGAGAAATCGGCACTTAATCTTATCTGTTCTCCCTTAGAGGTTACTCTTTGTTTCTCCCTTTCTGCTTTCAGTATTCTCTCCTTATCTTTGGTTCTGGCAAATTTAACTATGATATGCCTTGATGTTTTTCTTTTCAGGTCTAATCTATGTGGTGTCACGGAGCTTCTTGAATATATATTCTCTTGTTCTTCATTATGCCTGAGAAGTTTTCCTCTAGTTGTTCTTCTACAACTTTTTCAGTGCGTTTACTTGCTTCTTCCTTTTCTGGGATTCCAATGATGTGCATGTTATTTCTCTTGATGGTGTCCCACATTGTTTTTAGGTTTTCTTCTTTTTCCTTCTTTTTTGAGTCTTTTTTTTTTTTTTTGCTCTAGCAGATCAGTGGTGACAATTCTATCTTCAATTTCACTGGTTCTGTTTTCCATCTCTTCAACTCTACTCATGTGTCACTCCATCATGTTGACAGCCTCTGAAACATTGGAGTTTATATTTTGAATAGTGGATTCTCGTTTGTCCAGTGTTGCTAATGCCTCGTTTGTTTTCTCTGCAATGTTCTCCATTGTTGTTTTGAGCTCCTCCTGGTTTTTCTTGTAGTATCCTGTAATTCATCAAGTTTGTCTTTCATCCATTGAATATAGTCAATCACTCTTCTTTAAATTCTGTTTCAGAAAGTTCCATCAGACTTTCTGGATTTAGGAAATCCGCTGATACTGTGTCACCATTTGGGGGTGACATCTTTCTTTGCTCCTTTGTTTTGTGTGGGATAGCTTGCTCTCTTCGATACACTGATATGTTCTTGATCTGAAGACAATGCTCTAGAGATCAGCTGGGCAGCTACCCCACTTGTGTGTTTCTCTGAACTTCTGACTTCAGAGAAATGGCAGTTCAGAGCTTGTGAGAGCAAACTCTTGTCGGTAAGACAGGTCAAGTTGTTCCTGATTAAAGTCAAGTTGATTGTCCAGACGTGTAGGCACTGATATAGATCAAATGGGGTGAGGCAGGCACAGGGTTGGGGTGATCGTAAGGGTATGTCAAACCCTTGGAGAACCTCATTAGAACCTCAGCTGTCTGAGTGTGCTCATGATTGGGGTCTGTACTCAAATTCCCACTGTCCGTGTCCCACCTAGTGATTTTCACTCAGTGGTCCCTGCCCAACAGCACTTATGCAGGTACCCTCACAAAGTAGCCCCTGCCCAAGCAGGATCCTGGATCGAGTAGGACCTGAAAAGTCAAAGTCAAATTCCCACTGACACACTAGTCTGTGGCTGTTCTGCAGAGCCCACAAAAGTTCAGACAGATTACCAGTGGCTGGCTCATTTCTGGGCAGTCAGTGTGGCCCAAGAGAGCTTGGCCAAACTCCCCACCAGTGGGCACACCCTTGGTTACTCTCCTAGGTAATTGGCAGTGCCCCAGAAAACCCAGTCAGGATCCTACCAGCCTTTCTCCTTCCAGATTAGCTCCACAGCAGCTCAGCTGGTGGCCTCTGGTGATGACAGGATCCGAGGGAGCGCCCTGGGTCACAGGGCTGTGGATGGTGCTGATGCCATGGTTGTGGAGCTGACGGGGGGGGTTGGGGGGGCGGGGGAGTGGGTGAAGGCAAGGGGCTGTGGTGGAGTATGAGCAGGGGCTTGGGACACTACCACCAGGAGGCAGAGGCGGGTCTTGGGCACTGCTGGGGGTTTATGCAGTGGCACCCTCTGTGATGGGTTAACACCAGAGTGGGCCGCAGGGGAGTCACACAGTGGTGGGCCATTGCTTCTCAGGGGTCACAAGGTGGTCGCTCCTCTGGGGTTAAGTAGTGTCTGTCAGGCAGTGGCTTTTCCTGGGTCTCATAGAAGCTGGAGCCTTAGGTTGCTCCTCTGGAGTCACACGGTGGCAGGCAGTAACTCCCTGCTTGCTCCAGGTCACTGGGGGTTTGTTTGCTCCAGCAAGTACAGTTCAATAAAGCATGCCTTGTCTTGCATTAGCAAACTGCTGATGCTCAAGGTTGTAGGGTAGTTGCAATCCATGTAATCCCGAGGCTGACGGTAGGAAGACGCATGGCGGCTCTACTTCTAGAACATTTTCATCAGCACAAATGGAAATGCAGACCCACCAGCAGCCACTCGACACTCTCCATTGCCCTAAGACCCAGGCAGTCACTAATTACACTATGGGTTTTCCTGGTCTGGACACTATGAGCTAATGGATTCATACAACACATGATTTTTATGACTAGCTGCTTCTACTCCTCCTCCTCATCTGTGAAGCAGCATGTTGAAGAGTTTTCACCGTCTGCATGACTGAGTAAGTGTCCTTGGGGCAGCTGGAATCCATCATGTTTCTCCATAATCTAATGATCGACATTCAGGTTGCTTGTACATTTGGGTTTAGGATTAATGTTGCTATGAACACTCAGGTACATCCTTATGTGTGACCCTGTTTCAGTGTTCTATTACCACTTCCAGTGAATCAATTCTGACTGACAGCTACCCTTTAGGATGGAGGAGAACTGAAACTTAGGGTTTCCAAGGCCAAGCAAGGATGCCACCTCACTGACTAAGGTGCACGTACCTGACACCAATGTATTTTTACCCCACATAAACATGAGAAAGTCAGATATAAAGGAAAGTCAAGGGAAATTGATGCCTTTGAATTATGGGATTGATGTAAAATATTGAATACACCATGGACTGCCAGAAAGAACAGACAGATCTCTCTTGAAGGAAATGAAATCAGGGTGCGCCTTAGAGCAAAGATGGCAGGACTCTTCATCTTACAGATTTTGGGCATGTTATCTGCCAGGACCAGTCCCTGGGAAAGGATACAAACTTTGGAAAATTAGAGAGTCATCAAAAGGGAGGAAACCCCTTGGTGAGGTGGGTTGGAATGAATGACAGATGACTGCTAAAATGGGGTGAAGCACAGTGGCAGCTGTGGGGCTGGCTCAGGACCAGCCACAGTGTCCCTCAGTTGTACATTGGGTCTCTGTGTTAAAGCTGACTCAACAGCAAATAACGACAACTGATCATCTAAATTAGAGAACGTTTCTCCTGGGAAGGGGCTGGTGGGTTTGAACCATTAAGCACTGGGTTAGCAACCAGATTCTTGAGCAATTGTACTTTCAGGGCTCCTTCAGTGTTGCATAGAAGTCTGTGCTTAGTCTTCTGATGAACTGCCGACTCTTTCCTAAAGCTCTTACACCATTTTACTTTTCCTGCAGCAGTGGATGAGGGTTTGCAAGTTTTAATACGGTGCTCAGAGAAGGCCTCACGGAGGAAGTGGTATATGTGCAGATACCTGCAGCAAGTGCAGGGGAAGCCAGACTTTCTCTGTGGCAAAAGCCCTCCAGGCAGCGGGAGCAACCTCTGCATATACCCTGCTGGACTATGGGCTTGGCTAGTTTGAGGGAGAGGGAGGAATCCCTGGTGTCTGGAGTGGAGTGAAAATGGGAGAGAGGAGGAGAGGAGGGCGGGGGTTGGGGGAACATGGCAGGGCATGCGGGTTCCCTTGCACATGGAGAGAATTTGTCGTTTTACCCAAGAGTGGTGGGTGCCCTGGAGAGCTGTTGGCAGAGAGACCTGGGATGAATTCCCAGGCTCACGGGTGCCCTCTGGCTTTTGTGTAGAGAATAGCTTGAGGGGGTAATGAGAACAAGTCTGAATCAAGTGGAGGAGGATTGGGGACGAGGTGGTTACAACCTGCATACATTATAGAGGAGACAGGTTGGAGGACAGGTACAGAGGGGAGAGAGGAATAAGAACCCCCTGTTATCCCCCACCCCCACCCCACATACCCGCACTCACTGATATTATCAGGCACAAAGGTCAGGAGATTGGTGGTGATGCCCCCGGGGTGGATGGCTGTGATATTGAGCACGTGAGGTAACTTGGAGAAATTCATGAAGTCTGAGATGCTACAACTGAGGGAGCCAGGTATCGACTGATTGCAGGGCTTGCTGTCATCCATTCCGACCCTGCAGGAGATGGACACTGTGAGGGACTGGTGGTCTTCAACAGGGGACAGGGAAAAGGTGCTGTGTCCTCCTCTAGTGCTGCCGTGTGGCTGTACAGGCACTGGACCTCCCAGGGAGATGCTTCAGTGTTTGGATTCCAGGGGATTCTGAAAAGCATACACCCCACCTGTTGAATTCTAATAGTCCTGGGACCTAAGGCTCCCAGTCTTGAAACTGAAACAAGGACATCGCAGTCTATACCTTACTGTGACTCCTTAGATTTCAGAACTTAGAATTTTCTTAGAATTACATCATCACTATCAGGTAGAATTTTCTCGAATATTTCCATTGTTTTCGTTGGCAGAGGAGGAGGCACCACCCAGGCATGTATGGAACACTTGTGATGCAGTGAGTGCCTGTGGGTGTGACCACATTTCATCTCATTTTCCCTAATTTAAATTTAGCCACAGACTCTTAGCAATTCGTAAGCGAATCTCATCACTATGAGTAGATTCTGACTGTTGGAGACCCTGGAGGAGCCATGGGTTCCAAGTCCACCACCTGATTCTGAAATTTTAAATCATTAAGTAATGAATCTGCTTGTCTGTCTTCTGTGGAGCTGCTAGTGGACTTGAACCACAGACCATCCAGTTAGCATCCTGACACATAACACATTCAAAGCACACAAATAAAAAATATAAAACTGACTGCTGGCAAGACATGACAGTCCGCGGCCCCCAGGAGGTCTCTGAGCCTGTAAATCACATTTGAAGAGATTGCCTACTTTTGACCTTTGGAATCGCTGGTGGATTCGAACTTCCAGAGAGGCACGGCCTTTGTGTCAGCAGCGGCACTCCTTATGGACTATGCCACCAGTGCTCCATGCTTCTACTTTTTTTTTTTTTATGAAACATTTAAATTTCCTTTGGGACCAGTGCATCTGTATTTCAATGGCATGTGGTATGTGCTCAGAAGAAAATCAACAAATGACCCCACGCGTGTCAGTACAGAACTGGGCCCCACAAGGGACTGCATGCCTGATGGGTCAGAAGGATCATGAGGACTTTCTTCCAAGGCACCTCTAGGGGTAATGGAACCCAGCCTGCTCGCTGAACAATGGAGTCTCAAGGAAGAATGTTCTACCCTGTGGTTCTCTGACCTGTATGTGGTGATGAAGTGGGTGGACACGTTGGCCTCTGTCGCTGGGGAATGTGTCCAGGAGCAATCAATGCTGATAGGGTACCTGGAAGCTCGACACTGCACCTGCAGGCTCGGATCTGCTGGGAGAAAGGAAGGGGCATCAGGGTGAGACAGTTGGGAACAGGCTTTTTGCAAAGCAGAGCCGAACGTGGCTACTTTCTGCCTTTCTAGTTGCTTACATCCATGTCTGAGTCACTCTCATATGTCATTGTCTGTTGTTGTTATGGCCTGCGACTCATAGTAACCCTATGTATAAAAGCCCTAAACCCTGCTCTATCCTGTGCCAATCCGACTGTCTCTGACACTCATATACCAACTATCCCAGTACTGAAATCAATCCATCAAATCAAGTGTCTGCATCTCTGGCACTGTCTTTCCACACTACACGGTGTGCCTCTCCAAGGACTGGTCCCTTCTTGCAAAATGTTCAAAGCATGTCAGAATAAGCTTCACAATCCTTGCCTCCAAAGAGCAGCCTGCTTTCACCCTCTTTTGACCAACCTGTTTCTTCTCCTAGCCGTCCATGGTAAATTCAACTCTCTTCTCCAGCATCACAGCTCTAAGGCATCAATTCTCCATTCATCATCCCCAGTGATTGTCCAGCTTTCTGACACATAGTAACTATTTGCAAACAGTATGACCTTGATAGAGGGGAAATGAGCTAAGGTGGCCGAGGGACATGAAAGTCTCTCTGTAAGGACCAGAGCAAGTGAGAACACAGCACTTCCCAGCAGCAGAAGAGAATGCAGTTAAGAGTCCCTAGCTCAGCCTCACGAGTTTTAAAGCCACTGTAGAAACAAGACGTTTGTGTATCATTGCTGTCTTACAGACTCACAGTATGACTTTCGTGAGAATGTGGTTTATTAGGGAAGTAAGTCAGAAAATAGAGGTGGCAAAGAATATCATCCAATGCGACTCCAGATTTCAGCCTAAGATCCAAGGCATAATGCCTCAGTTAGATCAGGATCTGGTTTCAGTTCAACAGTTAAATACAAATCATCCAGCAAGGTTTGCCTTAGACCAATTATAAGTCAGCTTCTCCATTAAGCGTCTGGCAAGAATAGCAAAAACCTTTAACCGGCTCCTTTATGTCAGTGATTTTCTGCTCATACCTTGTCACCATTTCTCCATAATTATGTCACATTTTCTCCACAATTGGGGTTTCACTCTCACTATGATCTTGCTTTAGTGTCCTTCAAGACTTGCTGCCACAATACTTGCTTTCCTCATAACTTGCCATCAAATGTGGGAAACACCATTTCTCTTATCCTAGGCCCACAGCTGTTAGTGATTTCCAAGACCAAGTGTCTACAGTTAAGGTAGCTGGAGACCAGCAGAAGATAATTGTAATAGCTAAGAAAAAAACCCCAATTTAAGGTTAACATCACAATCACCTATAGTGATGGCGTAGACTCTTTGGAGCCCTGGCTCTGAGCTCCTGCTGGGTGGCACTGACACACAAGTTTGCCCTGCCACTGCCCAGAACTTTGCCTCTGAGTATGTTTAACCTTAAGAAACTCCCACATCAGCATCTCTGAGCCCCCTGCCTCTTTCGTTGTTCTGTTAACACCTTAGGGCAAATGTCAAGTTACTTGTCCATGGCCACATACGGGTTCATCCTGAGACTCTCAGAGCTGTGCTGTGAGCCCAGCCTTGCATGAATCCAGCAATGCCTGAAATATGAGCAGGTGTCTAATCCCCACAGCTGAAGAAATAAACTCATTCACACAATTATTCATCTATAGGAGCTATGCTGCCAACACAAAGTCACACGGTTTGAGTCAACAAGCTACACCTTGAGAAAAAGATTGGCAATCTCTTCCTCTAGAAGGTCAGCTATGGGTCATTCAGCTCAGTAGTGCTTAACCACTTGCAAGTTAGAGCAAAGTTCAGTCTGTTGTTCTTGGGGTCACCATGAGTCAGACACAACTGGAAAACATGTAGCATCAACAGTATTTCAGTTATGAGAGCCAGGCCTTTCCTCTTAGTCTCTCTTGATCTGGAAGGTGCTGAAACCTGCCTGCTATGGGTGACCCCCTGCTATTTGTGTCAGTGGTACAGCTTCCAGCATCACAGAAACACACAAGCCACCACAGCAGACACAGAGTAGATGGTGGTGGACATGAGGATGGAGCAGAAAGGGAAGGGTCTCCTTCTGCTGAGGGCAGGGCCTAGGGGTCAGTGTGACTTCACCAGCAACAGGACACCAGCTCTGATTTAGCCTACAGTCTCCAATCCCACTGCCCTCAACGTTCTGCTGACATTACCCCCCTCCACTGCACTTCCGAGGTTATAAATCTTTACAGGAAGACACTGCCTATCTTTCTCCTGAGGGTCAGCTGGAGGATCAGAACTGCTGACCTTAGGCACAGAACTGATGAAACACTATGCCATCAGAAGCCCTACATCCCACGAAGGCAGGAGTTGTCAGCCCATTTTCTGAATGGCTAAACTGAGATTCGGGAGCCACAGAGGGAAACAGAGTTGCAGGCATGCAGTTGGCAGGGACACAGATGGGTGTATCTTGATAGTGCCTGTTTAGTGTTCAGGCACATGACAGTTTCTATTTTAAAATGAGTGCCTACAGTGAAATCATGACTAAATCAGCGTACCCTGGCTATGGAGTGAACCTTGGTCGTAGAATCCAGTGCCCCCCACACGCTGTCATCTTAGTATTGACAATTCAGAATTGACCCATAGCACATCCTCCAGTAGGGTTTTATAGGCAGGAAATCACAAGGGAGTTGACGGTACATTTTTCTTTGGCAGAGCAGCTGTTGGATTTGAACTGTGTGCCTTTGGGTTGGCAGGGCAGCTTGTTATCAACTAAGCCACAGCCGTCCCCTATGGCGGAGGGAACCCCATCGCAGAGGATCTAGATTGAGGAGGACGGCCCAGGCTTGGCCCCGGATCAGCATTCATAGGTGGATCACCGTGAGTCGGATTTGACTCCTGGGCACCAAGTGGGAGCAGATGACCAGGCCTTTCTCCTGTGGGGCCAATGGCTGGATTCGTTTCCCATCTTTTGTTCAACAGTTTAATGCAACACCTGGGCTCCATATCCTGGGAGGCTGACCCCTCCATGTTTGTATCCACATCTGCATCTGTGGTGACAGCCCAAGGCTGCTGTTGTTAATGGGGAGAAAACAGCCTCATTTCCCCACGGAGCAGCTGGAGGGGTGAAATGGCAAGTTTCAGGTCAGCCAGCAGCCCTGTCTCCTCACCCCATATTTCACCTTCCCCTCTGGCATTCTATGTGTTTGTGTCTGTCGTGCCCCTATCTATGCCGTTTCCCATCTGTAAGATGAGGAAAGTGACCCTTGCCAAATATTGGTACATTCTGTGAGTTAGTCTACCCCATCCCACTCCGTATGTTCAGACCTGATCTAAGGGTCAATGGCAAGCTCTTTGCTCAAGCCCTGCCTGGGGGACCCCTTTCCTTAACCACCACAGGGCCCTTTGCACCTTTACTTCCACTGCAGGACATGCAGTTGGCTCAGAGGATCAAGGTCCGGAGAAGGTTGGGGACCATGCCAGTGCTTCCTGGTGCTGAGAGGGGTGCATTGGAGACTCGCTGGCCAGGCCTCTCTCTGACTCATGCAGGGTCTGATAGCAGCCAGCACTAGGCGGGAATCTGACTTTCTTTAAATAGTGCTGAGGGTCCTGCAGCCTTTTTACAGCCCCTCCTTCGGATCGGTGGGTGGTGGGGAAGGGCTGGAATGTCCACAGCAGTGGGGTAGAGGTCAGGAACAGAGATGTGGGGACCCTAAGGCTGATGATTCCCAGCATGTCCAGTCCTTCCATCCTGCCTTCTTGATGGGAAACACAGGTGAGGGGAAGCAAAAGGTCACAATTCTTGACACTCTATTTCCGGAAAATGCTCATATTTTGTTCATCATTGCTTATTTTCCCCCCACTTCATCTCAATTTTATAACCAATTTATTGATAATATGCTTCATCATGGAAGCAGGACCGGCATCCACATCCTAAATAACATGCCTCCAGAAACTTTATGAACTTTGAAAATAATCGATAGTTGTAGAGACGCTTCAAGCCTTTAGTTCATAGGCTCGCTATGAGTCATGCTCGACTTGAAGGCAATCAGCAACAAGAAGTCCAACATACTTTATCTACATGACCGAGTTTTGCGTGCCCCTTTAAAGCTTTCCATGGTGGATTATGCTCATTAGAGGTGCCTCTGAAGACAGGCCTGGGAATCCACTTCTGAAAACTCTGAGCCACTGAAAACCCAATGGAGAACAGTTCCGTTCTCACACATATGGGGGTGCTATCAGCTCAAGGGCAGCTGTTGCACAGACCAGGTCACCGCTGACCCCCCTGGACCACGTTCTGTCTGCATGATGCTCACCAAAGGACAGAGTTTTAACTGACAGCCCACCCCACACTGCTGCCAGCCAAATAGGAACCACTCAAGTGTGCTCAAGTGCCATGGAATAAAGCCTGGCTACCTACTTGCAGAAAACCATCGATTGACAAGCTTACAGAGCCCGGTTCTATTCTGATGTACACAGAGGTAATGTAAGTTACAGCAAGTGGTTTAGTGTCAGTTTTTTTATAAATTTGTAATCCCTCGCTTACCCCACTCAGGGCCCTGTCTTGCTTGCACACACTCTCCCTTGCCCACAGGGTTATCCAGTAGCTGGGTTATGAGCTTTGCTTTCTGGCCGTTGGCAGAGGGATGTTTCAGTGCTGGGTGGGGTTTGGTGACAGGTGGACGGGAAGTTGGATGGCCACAGACTCTCCAGTCAGGTGGGGACAAGGTAGGGGTGCAGTCAGGTGATGATGTTCAGGAAGGGGTCCCACATTCCCCCCAGGTTTGAAAGGGCAGTGTAGAGTCTCAGTGTGTGAGTGGACCTGGTCCACTCAGATGGGCAGAGTCATGGGGAGGGGATGTTGGAGCAGAGACCTCTGAGGAGTAGCACACAACTCCTGCCTTCAGCAGCCCTGTGCTTGGAGCCTCTTCATTTGCAGAATCTGATTAAGGATTCACTGAAAGTCTTTTTCCATTTGGCCCTGGGGATATAGGGAATAGAGGGTCTGGGATCCTGCCCAAAGCCCCATTCTTCTTCCACAGCCTTAATCTAGCCAGCCCACCTGGAGGATGAACACAAAAAGTTTACAACAGGCACAGGGACTCTGTCAAGGTCAGAGTTTCCAGAAAGATATGGAGAGACTGAGGCCCAGCTAGCTGCATGGGCTGGCCTAAAGCCAGATGGGCATTGTGTCAAAGACCAGGTAGTGAACTCACTCTTGTTAGACTCACCTGGATCATGTAGTGCTGGTGACTCTGGTACAAGGCCATGAAAGTGCTGTGGTGCCTGGCCGTCTGAAAGGAGAAATAGATAACAGCAGGAGACTTCAATAAACCACTCTTAAGAAAAGATAGAGCTACCAGAAAGAACTCAACAAACATGTGTAAGAATTAAACCACACGATAGATGAACTCAACGTCACAGATGTATACTGGGTAATGAAAAAAAAAAAGCAAAAGCAAAAGCAACAGCTAAGCATACCTATTTCACCAATGTGCATAGAATACTCTTCAGAACATATCACATTTTAGGTAACAAAGAAACCATCAATAAATTAAAAAAACACAGAGAAATAATACATAGTACTTTCTCAGACCACAGTGATACAAAACTAGAAATTAATAACAAGAGAGTCCAGCAGGACCAGAGGACAGGAGACAAGCTGGCCAGCCATGACTGTGAGAGAGCACACAGAGGTGATATTGACGGGACCTCAGTGGGTAACCACTGGACCAGGCGAAGAAGGAGCCCTGGTGTCTTAGCAACTTGAGTAAACAAAAAGCCACTACAGAATCTTTTCCATTTTCAATCTATGTTTTCACACAGACAAAATTATATCTATTCATCAGCTCAATCCGCCGCATAGGCACACAACACATGGATGGCGATTAATTAGGGAAAAAACTAAATTTACACCACCTTCAAGAAAGAGTGAACTGAGCTGGGAGTTCTGACACACTGGAAACTGTGGCCCATGGGTAATAAGCGACCCACCAGGACCCAACAACTTGCTGCAACACACAGTGACCCTCTGGGACCTTCTGGGACCCACCTGTACACACCTCATCCCTTCACAACCCACTGAACAGCTGGGAGCGAGCAGGACAGCTGAAATTTAAGTGAGAGAAAATCAAAGCCTGAGACCAACACTCCAGTCCTGACACTGATGCCCCTCTGCCCCTGCTGGTAACATGGCCTGGGCCATGCTGAGAACTCTGGTCCCAACGCCTTAGACCTGGGTCATGCTGAGAACTCAGGCCCTGATGCTGATGGCCCTGGCAGGAACAATGCTGACCTTGAGCGAGGTACTTTTCTGAGAGCCAATGTCTTTGGTTGGATCACGTGGGTCCACTTAAGCTCAAGCAGATGAGAGTTCCTTCTCACAGGGAAAACCGAGGCTTGTAGGTTTTCCATCATGTCTCCGCATTCTGCCTTGCATCTCCTCACAACTAATCCATCAACTGCCTTTAACACCTGGGGCTACTCTAGCTGCAGATGTTGTCGGGCACAGAAGGCATCTTTCACAGGCCTTTTGTTCTAGTGAACTGAAGCAGATCTTCTCTTGGGTCAGAATGCAGAGAAAAACCCAGGCAGGGTAGCTGCTCCACCTTCTTTTGGAGCAGTGAGTTCAGATCAAGAAACTGCTATGGCCTCAGACAGGAAAACTCCTGTTATTGTGGTGTATTTATGTGCTGTCGAGTTGTTTGCGACTCATAGCGACCCTGTGTACAACATCCCTAAAACCTGCTCTGTCCTGTGCCAATCGCACTGCCTCTAACACACCCATCCCGATTGTCCCAGTCATTGACTCGAGCCACCATATAGAGGGTCTTCCCCTTCTGTTCTGTCCCTCCACCCTCCCAAGCATGATGTCCCTCTCCAAGGCCCGGTCCCTCCTTACAACATGTCCAAGTTATGTCAGACGAAGCCCAGAATCCTTGCTTTCAAGGGGTAGCCTGACTTAACCCTTTCCAGGATGAATCTGTTTGTTTTCTTGGCAGTCCAGGGTACATTCAATACTCTTCTCCAGCCACACAGCTCAATGACATCGATTCTCCTTCTATCCTCCCTAGTCATTGTCCAACTCTCTAATGCCTTACAAGTGATTGCAAAGACCATGGCCTGTATCAGGTGCACCTTAGTGTCCAGAGAGAAACCGTTGCTATTGAGTACTTTAGAGAGGTCCCTAACCGCAGACATTCCCATCACAATACGTTTTTTGATTTCATGGCTGCTGGTGCCAAGAGTGTTGACCATGGACCCAAGCAAACTGAAGCTGTGAAAAATCTCAATCTCTTCGCCATCCATCCTGATGCTACCTGTTGGTCCAGTGGTGAGAATCTTTGTCTTCTTGACATTGAGCCTCAGTCCATACTGAAGGCTGCAGTCCTTGAACCTCTGCAGCAAGGGCATGAGGTCCTCCTCAGTTTCAGCAAGCAGGATTGTATCATCTGCATAATGCAGATTGTTAATAGATTTTCCACCAATCCTGACGCCACACTTCTCCTCATAGAGCCCAGCCACTCAGATAAATTGCTCTGCATACAGGTTGAAGAGGCATGGAGATAGGACACATCCCTGGCAAAAAACCTTCCCAATTTTAACCATGCAGTGTTACCCTGCTCTGTTCTGACAACTGCCTCTTGGTCCAAGTATAGGTTTCGCATTAGCACGATTAAATGTTCTGGGATTCCCAT
>NW_006400124.1:182850-185392 GCF_000299155.1 Elephantulus edwardii
GACTCCATTCGCTTGGCTCCCCACGGCCCAAGAGATCCTGAGCATTGACCTGGATGCAATAATTGCCCTTTAGGTGCATCGACTCGATCATTAAAGTGGTATTTTCAGTGGGGCCCACCTGAGAAAAGAGAGGGGATGGGTTATTTGAACAGCAGAGCATGAGACAGTCTTCTGTCCTCCCCTCTATGGGATCTGGCCTCATTCTAACCAGCATTACACACACACACACACACACACACACACACACACACACACACACACACACACTCCACTTGGGCCTCTCCTTCCTAACCTATTCACCGTCCAGTGTCCCCCTTCACCCACACATCTCAGCTGTACTTGAGCCCATTGCTGCACCCACTGTGTCAATCCATGTCAATGAGTGTCTTCTTCTTTATTGCTGACCCTCTGTTTTTCACGTACGATGGACTTCTCCAGGGAACGGCCTTTCCCGATACCATGCCCCACGTGTGTGTGATGATATCTCACCATCCTTTCTTCTAAGGAAAATCGGAGTTGTACTTCCCTGGAGACAGATGTGTTCATGCTTTGGTCACGATAAAGGCGTATTCAATATTCTTCTTCAGCACTCCAGTTTAAAGGTGTCAATGCTTTTGCCTTCCTTTTTCATAGTCCACCTTTCACATGCATAGGGATTAGTTGAAATCCCATGGCTTGTGTCCAGCACATCGTAGGCCTCAAAGAAACATTCTTGTGCTCTATCACTGTAATCTGTTTTCTCTCTTTATGGGTTTACCTACTCTGGCTATTTCACATAAAGGGATTTTTACAGCATGCCATCCGTCTTCTGCGTCTGGCTGTTTTCACTTGACATCATGTCTCAAGCCCAAGCATGTATCAGGACTTCATTTCTTTTAATCACCAAATAGCAATCCTCTGTATAAATGGAGCACACTGTGTAAAACCACTCTCCACTGAATGGACAGTAGGTTGTTTCCACCTCTCAGGCACCATGACTCGTGCTCTTCTGAACACGCTCGTGCATGTGTCTGAGTCCTTCGGTTATTCTGAACACACTCCTGGGAGTAGAATTATTCTGAGGATGTTATCAGGAGGGGTCAGGCCCTGGAGGAAGACTTCATGATGGTGAAATAATGTCAGTCAATGAGAGAGGAGTCGCTTAGTGAGATGGGTCAACCAGGTGACTTCCAGGATGGGGACGCAGAGCAGATTGTGAAGAGGGCCGAGGCCTGGATGGGGCTGGTGTCAGAACCAACCCCAGACAGTAATACGAGAAAGATCTGCAATGAAGTGGACGACACCATGACTGGCCATTGGGTTCAAGCACAGCGGCGCAGGTGAGGGCGGCACGGGAAAGCACACACGGGTCATCAAGAGTCAACACCGATGCCGTGGAACCAACAATCACAACCGGGTGGGCTTCATGCTTCTTTGCAGACAGACCACCTGCTTATGGACCCTGGGCAGGTTCTACTCTTGGCTCTCACAAAGAAAGCTGCAGGGCCATCGATGTGTGGAGGTAGATTTTTATATTGTGGGTGTACTCCTGGGGGTGTAATGGCTGAATTTCTTTATATTACACACCATTCACCCCAACGTGCGTAGAAGCCCTGCTGACCTTTCCCAGTACGCATGTAATGTCCCATATAGCAGGGTGGCCATACCCGGTATGACTCCAGACTCCCTTTTGCCCTCCCTCTTGTGCTCCTCACCTGCAGGAAGTGCCCAGCTTTGCAGCGCTTGTAGCGAAGCTGGTATTTGAGTCTGTATGTTTCTGGAAGGGGCCAAGATCCAGGTGCATACCACTGCACCTGCAGATGATTCTCAGGGACCTGGCTCACATGCATGATCACCGGAGGGTCAGGTTTGACTGAGGGACAAGCAGAAGACATTCATTCAACCAACAAATATGTATTATTTACCCACTGCACCTCCAGTGCTGTCCCAGAGGCCAGAAACAAAACTAAGATAGAAAACACCCCAGCTCTGTCTTCCTGGAGCTTCTAGTCATCAAAGAGGTGGCAAGAAACAGGAGAGGAAATAGCAGATCACACAGAGTAGGAAGCAGTTTGGTAGTGGGTTGTCATTTTAAAAAGAAATTATATTTTAAAATGTAATTTTTTAAAAAGCTGTGACCCAGCTTCACTCCCGCCCTCACACCTGCCCCCCGCCTCTGGCAGCCCATAGTGATAGCGAGTCCCCCTCCACCCAAAATCACCGTTTTGTAGCATACAATTGAGGATATTACCTCTATTCATCAGGTTGTACAATCATCTCCAGTCTAATTCTGGAACGATATTTATTTATGCTTTTAAATTTAGTATTCATTTCAGCAAAAATTTACAGAGACTTTGGATTTCCATTCATTCATTGTTGCACTTTTCTCCCCTCCCAACCCTTCCCCCTAATACACTACCCTCTTGTAAAAGTAAAACAAAAATTCTTTCATTGTTTTACAAACCCTACCCCCAGGTGCACTCTACTATGCAGCCTTCGCTCTAGATTCCTCTCATGACAAAAATACCTAATCCCATATCCCTTTTAAACAGTTTTCTCCCTC
>NW_006400124.1:187088-187845 GCF_000299155.1 Elephantulus edwardii
TCTTATCAGATGCTGAATTTTGGTTTGTGTCAGTTTAGGTGGTTGTGCATTTCTAAGTATTTGTCCATTTCCTCTAGGTTTTCATATTTGTTTGACTATAGTTTTTCATAATACCCTAATGTTAGCTTTTTTATTTTAGCTGGCTATGTTGTGATGTTGCCTGATTCATCTCTTATTTGGATTATTTGTTTCTTCTCCTTCTTTTCTTTTGTGATTTTTGTTAGTGGTTTATCTATTTTATTGACCTTTTCTAAGAACCAACTCCTAATTTTTTTGATAGTTTCAATTGTTTTTCTGTTTTTTATTTCATCTCTTTTGGCTCTCGTTTTTATAATTTCCTTTTTTTGGGGGGGGATGTATTGGGATTTCCTGCTGTTCTTTTTCAATTTACTGGAGATATTGAGTTAAAGCATCAGTGGTCCGTTTTTCCTGTCTTTTGATGTGTTTGCTTATTGCTATAAATTGTCCTGTGCTTACTGCTTTGGCTGTTTCCCAGAGGTTTTGTAAGTGGTATTTTCATTGCTATTTGTTTCAAGAGAGTTTTTTTAATTTAATTTTTTATTTCTTCTTGTACCCAGTCATGTTCAAGCAAGGTGTTGTTCAATCTTCTATATGTGTGGGTTTTTCTCCTTTATCTTCCTTATATTAATTTCTAATTTTGAAGCATTATGATCTGAAAAGATGCTTTGTATTATTTCTATGTTTTTTAATTTATTGATGCTTGCCTTGTGACCTAGAATGTGATCTATTCTGGAGA
>NW_006400124.1:212884-220412 GCF_000299155.1 Elephantulus edwardii
GTTTAGCACAGCGGCATCTATGGGGCTGGCTCAGGATCAGCCACAGTGTCGCTCAGTCTAACATGGGGTCTCTGGGTTAAAGCTGACTCAACAGCCAGTAATGACAACTGAGGATCTAACTTAGACACCCTTTCTCCTGGGAAGCTGCTGGTGGGTTTGAACCATTAACCATTGGGTTAGCAACCAGGTCCTTGAGCCACTGCATTTTCAGGGCTCCATCATTGTTCTATAGAAGTCTGTGCTTAGCCTTCTGATGAACTGCTGACTCTTCCCTAAAGCTCTTACACCATCTTACTTTTCCTCCAGCAGTGGATGAGGGTTTGCAAGTTTTAAAACAGTGTTCAGGGAAGGCCTCATGGAGCAAGTGACATATGTGCAGATACCTGCAGCAAGTGCAGGGGAATCCAGGCGATATCTGTGGGAAAAGCCTTCCAGGCAGTGGGAAAAACCTCTGCAAAGTCCCTCCTGGACTATGGGCTCGGGTAGTTAGAGGGAGAGGGAGGAATCCCTGGTATCTGGAGTGGAGTGAAAAGGGGAGGGAATAGGAGAGGAGGGAAGGGAGGGATTGGGGCAGGGAGTGCAGGGTCCCCTGCACATGAAGAGCACTTTTGGTTTTACCCAAGAGAGGTGGGTGCCCTGGACAGCTGTTGGCAGAGAGACATGGGATGAATTCCCATGTTCATGGACGGATGCCCTCTGGCTTCCGTGTAGAGAATAGCTTGAGAGGGCAGTGAGAACAGGTCTGAATCAAGTGGAGAATGATTGGGGATGAAGTGGGTACAATCTGTATAGATTTTAGAGAGGAGAGGTTTGGAGGACAGGTACAGAAGGGAGAGAGGTGTAATAACCACCTGTTTTCTTCCAACACCACCCCACAAACCCCCACTCACTGATTTCATCTGGCACAAAAGACAGGAGGGTGCTGTTGATGCCCCCGGGGTAGATGGCTGTGACATTGAGCACGTGAGGTAACTTGGAAAAATTCATGAAGTCTGAGATGCTGCAACTGAGGGAGCCAGGTATTGACTGGTTGCAGGGCTTGCTGTCGTCCATTCCGACCCTGCAGGAGATGGACACTGTGAGGGACTGGTGGTCTGCAACAGGGGACAGGGTAAAGGCACTGTGTCCTCTCTAGTGCTGTTGTGTGGATGTGAAGGCACTGGACCTCCCATGGAGATGGTTTAGTGCTCAGATTCCAGGAGATTCTGAGAAGCATACAACCCACCTGTGGAATTCTAATAGTCCTGAGGCCTAAGATTCCCCGACTCTTAAAACTGAAACAAGGACATCCCAGTTTGTACATTACTGTGATTCCTTAGATTTCAGAACTTGGAATGTTCTTAGAATTACCGCATCACTATCAGGTAGAAATTTCTGGAATATTCCCCTTGTTTCCTTTGGGCAGAGGAGGAGGCACCACCCAGGTGTGTATATGGAACATTTGTGATGCAGCGAGTGCCTCTGGATATGACCTCATTTCATCTCATTTTCCCTAATTTAAATTTAGCCACAGACTCTTAGCAATTCCTAAGCAAAACTCATCACTATGAGTAGATTCTGACCGTTGGAGACGCTGGAGGAGCCATGGGTTCCAAGTCCAGCACCTGATTCTGAAGTTTTAAAATATTACGTAATGAAACTGCTTGTCTGTCTTCTGAGGAGCTGCTAGTGGACTTGAAACACTACCCTTCCAGTTAGGATCCTGACACATAACACATTCAAAACACACACACACACACACACACACACACACACACACACACACACACTATAAAACTCATTCCTGGCTAGACATGACAGTCCCTGGTCCCCAGGAGGTCTCTCACATTTGAAGAGACTGTCTATCTTTGACCTTTGGAATCGCTGGTGGATTTGAACTTCCAGAGAGGCATGGCCTTTGGGTCAGCAGCGGCACTCCTCATGGACTATGCCACCAGAGCTCCAAGCTTATACTTTTTTTGCTTTTGTATAATATTTAAAATTCCTTTGGGACCTGTGCATCTGTATTTCAGTGGTATGTGGTATGTGCTCAGAAGAAAATCAGCAAACGACCCCATGAGTGTCAGTACAGAACTGGGCCCCACAAGGGACTGCATGACTGATGGGTCAGAAGGATCATTAGGACTTTCTTCTGAGGCATCTCCAGGAGCACTCGAACCCAGCCTGCTCTCTGAACTGTGGGGTCTCCTAAAAGACTGTTCTACCCTGTGGCTCTCTGACCTGTATGTGGTGATGAAGTGGGTGGACACGTTGGCCTCTGTCGCTGGGGAATGTGTCCAGGAGCAATCAATGCTGATTGGGTACCTGGAGGCTCGACACTGCACCTGCAGGCTCGGATCTGCTGGGAGAAAGGAAGGGGAATGACGGTGAGACTGTTGGGAACAGTCTCTTTGCAAAGCAGAGCTGAACATGGATACTTTCTGCCTTGCTAGTTCCTTACATCCATGTCTGAATCACTGTCATGTATCATAGTCTGTTGTTATGGGCCATCGAGTGGCCTGAGACTCATAGTACCCCTATGTATAAAAGCCCTAAACCCTGCTCTATCCTGTGCCAATCGTATTGTCTCTGACACTCATATACCAACTATCCCCGTACTGAAATCAATCCATCAAATCAAGTGTCTTCATCTCTGGCACTGTCTTTCCACACTGCACGGTGTGCCTCTCCAAGGACTGGTCCCTTCTTGCAACATGTACAAAGCATGTCAGAATAAGCTTCACAATCCTTGCCTCCAAAGAGCAGCCTGCTTTCACCCTCTTTTGACCAACCTGTTTCTTCTTCTAGCAGTCCATGGTAAATTCAACTCTCTTTTCCGGCATCATAGCTCTAAGGCATCAATTCTCCATTCATCATCTCCAGTGATTGTCCAGCTTTCTGATGCATAGTAAGTATTTGCAAACAGTATGGCATTGATAGAGGGGAAATGAGCCAAGGTGGCTGAGGGACATGAATGTCTCTCTGTAAGGACCAGAGCAAGTGAGAAGAACACAGCCCTTCCCAGCAGCAGAGCAGAAAGCAGTTAAGAGCCCCTAGTTCAGCCTCACGGGTTTTAAAGCCACTGCAGTACAAGAAGTTTGTGTATCATTGCTGTCTCACAGACTCACAGTATCAGTTTACTGATACAGTTTATTAGGGAAGTAAGTCAGAGAGTAGAGATGACAAAGAATATCATCCAATGTGACTCCAGATCTCAGCCTCAGTTAGATCAGGATCTGGTTTCAGTTCAACAGTTAAATACAAATCATCCAGCAAGGTTTGCCTTAGACCAATTATAAGTCAGCTTCTCTATCAAGCTTCTGGCAAGAATATCAAAAACCTTTAACTGGGGACTTTATGTCAGTGATTCTCTGGTTATACCTTGTCAGCATTTCTCCCATAATAATGTCACATTTTCTCCACAATTAGGGTCCCACTCTCACTATAATCTTGCTTTAGTGTCCTTCAAGACTTGCTGTCACAATACTTGCTCTCCTCACAACATCCTGTCCAATGTGGGAAGCACTCTTTCTCTTATCCTAGTCCCACAGCTATTTGTGATTACGAAGACCAAGTGTCTACAGTTAAGGTAACTGGAGGCAAGCGGAGACTAATTGTAATAGCTAAGCAAAAAAAGCCAACTTTGAGGCTAACATCATAATCACGTAAAGAGATGGCATAGACTCTCAGGAGCCCTGGCTCTGAGCTCCTCTGGGGACCACTGAGACTCGAGTTTGCCCTTCCACTGCCCTGGGCTTGGCCTCTGAGTAAGTATAACCTTAAGAAACTCCCACATCAGCATCTCTGAGCCTCCCGCCTCTCCTTGGTCCCTTAGCACCTTAGTAAAAATGTCACATTACTAGTCCATGGCGCATACGAGTTCATCCTGAGACTCAGAGCTCTGCTGTGAGCTCAGCCTTGCATGCGTCCAGCCAATGCCTCAAAAACAGCAGGTGTCTAATCACCACAGGTGAAGAAATAAACTCATCCATACAATTGTTCATCTATAGGAGCTGTGCTGCCAACACAAAGTCACACGGTTTTAGTCAACCATCTGCACCTTGAGAAAAAGATGGGCAATCGCTTCCTCCAGAAGGTCAGCTGTGGGTCGTTCCTGCTCAGTAGTGCTTATTCACATGCAAGTTAGAGCAAGGTTCAGTCGGTTGTTCTTGGGGTCACCACGAGTCATACTCAACTGGACAATACGTAGCATCAACAGTATTTCATATGATAGCCAGGCCTTTCCTCCGAATCTGTATTGATCTGGAAGGTGCTGAAACCTGCCTGCCATGGGTGACCCCCTGCTATTAGTGTCAGTGGCACAGCTTCCAGCATCACAGCAACACACACAAGCCACCACAGCAGATACAGAGATAGATTGTTGGTGGACATGAGGATTGAGCAGAAAGGGAGGGGCCTTGCTCAGCTGTGAGCAGAGTCACTATGGGTCAGCGCTACTTCACCACCAACAGGACATCAGCTCTGACTCAGCCTACCATCTCCAATCCCACTGCCCTCAACATTCTGCTGACATTACCACTCTGCACTGCACTTCCGAGGTTATAAAGATTTACGGGAAGACACTGCCCATCTTTCTCCTGAGGATCAGCTGGAGGATCAGAACTGCTGACCTTAGGAACATAACTGATGAAACACTATGTAGTCAGAAGCCCTACATCCCACCAAGGCAGGAGTTGTCAGCCCATTTTCTGAATGGCTAAACTGAGATTCAGGAGCCACAGAGGGAAACAGTGTGGCAGCATTACAGTTGGCAGGGACACAGGTGAGTGTATTTTGATCTTGCCTGTTTTGTGTTCAAGCACATAACAGTTTTCTATTTTAAAATCAGTATCTACGGTGAAAACATGACTGAATCAGCGTACCCTGGCTGGGGAGTGAACCTGAGTCTCAGAATTCAGTGCCTCAAACATGCTGTCATCTTCGTGTTGTCAATTCAGAATAGACCCCTAGCTGACACTCCAGTGGGTGTTTAGAGGCAGGAAATCACATGGGATTTGACGGTACATCTTTCTCTGGCATAGCAGCTGTTGGATTTGAACTGTGTGCCTTTGGATTGGTAGAGCAGCTTCTTATCCACTAAGCCACAGCTATCCCCTGTGGCGGAGGGAACCCCATCACAGAGGATCTAGATTGAGGAGGACGGCTCAGGCTTGGCCCCGGATCAGCATTCATAGTCGGATCACTGTCATTCGGATTTGACTCATGGGCACCACGTGAGATCAGATGACCAGGCCTTTCTCCTGTGGGGTCAATGGCTGGATTTGTTTCCCATCTTTTGCTCAGCAGTTGAATGTACCACCTGGGCTCCACATCCTGGGGGGCTGCCCCCTTCATGTTTGTATCCACAACTGCATCTGTAGTGACAGCCTAAGGCTGTTGCTGTTACTGGGGAGAAAAAGCCTCATTTCCACACATAGCGTCTGGAGGAGTGGCACTGCAAGTTTCAGGTCAGCAGCCCTGTCTTTTCACCCCATATTTCACCTGCTTCTCTGGCGTTCCATGTGTCTGAGTCTGTCATGCCCCTATCTATGCCTTTTCCCATCCGTAACATGGGGAAAGTGACCCTGGCCCAATATTCGTACATTCTTTTAGTGAGTCTACTCTGTCCCACACCGTTTGTCCACACCTAATATAGGGGATAAAGTCAAGCTCTTCGGTCAAGCCCTGCCTGGGGGACCCCTTTCCTTCCCACCACAGGGCCCTTTGCACCTTCACTTTCACTGCAGGATATGCAGTTGGCCCAAAGGATCAAGGTCAGGAGAAGCTTGGGGACCATGCCAGTACTTCCCGGTGCTAAGAAGGGTGCATTGGAGACTCGCTGGCCAGGCCTCTCTCTGGCACATACAGGGTCTGATACCACCCAGCACTAGGCTGGGAACTGACTCCCTTTAAATAGTGCTGAGGGTCCTGCAGCCTTTTTAAAGCCCCACCATCGGGCCGGTGGGTAGGTGGGGAAGGGCTGGAATGTCCACAGTAGTGGAGTTGAGGTCAGGAACAGAGACGTGGAGATTCTGAGGCTTATGATTCCCAGCATGTCCAGTCCTTCCATCCTGCCTTCTTGATGGGAAACTCAGGTGAGGGGAAGCAAAAGGTCAGGAGAGACAGAGAGGAGGGAAATGAGAGAGACAGAGAAACACAGCTACAGAGACAGCTACGTGATTGATTGTTGTTAAGTGCCTTAGAGTCAGCTCTGATTCATAACAGCCTGTGAAAAATAGATCTGAATTCTGTCCTATCCTTCCTCATCACACTCCACACCCTTGACCCCATTGCTGCAGATACTGTATCAATCCATCTCATTAAGGGTCTTCCTGTATTTTTTTACCCTCTGAATTTCCAGGCATGATAAGACTTTCCAAGAAATAGCCTCTCCATAAAATATGTCCAACATATTCGCAATAAAGCAACACCATATTTGCCTCCAAAGAGCTCTCAGACTGCTTCTTCTCCAAGACCTATCTGTGTGTTTTTTCACAGTCCATAGAATGCTCTCTTCTCCAGCACCACCACTCCATAGCATTCATTTTGCTGTCATCTTTATTCATTGCCTAGCTCTCCGATGCAAAGCAGGTGATTGAGAAAACTGTGCTTGCATCAGATGCATCTTAGTCTTTAAGCTGACATCATTGCCTTTCAGGATTTTGAAGAGGTCCCTGACTGTCTCAATTTTCTATGTCTCCCAATCTCTTGACTGCTTCTACTAAAGGTGTTGACTGTGGATCATAGTAAGATGAAATAGGGAACAGTTTCAGTCTTTCTCCTTGGGTCATGATATTGCCTATTGTTCCATCCAGTAGTGAAAAATATTTGTTTTCTCTAGGTTGAGATGTAATCCATACTGAAGGCTACAGTCTTTGATCTTGTGCAGCAAGTGCTTCAAGTTCTTCTCATTTTCAGCAAGCAAGGCAGTGTCATTGGCATGATGCAGATTCTTGACGAGTCTTCAACTGATCCTGATGCCATAATCCTCTTTACTGATTCAAGCTTCTGGAATCACATTCTCAGCATACAGATTGAATAGGTTTATAGAGATGATACAGCCCTTATATACACCTTTCCTGATTTTAAAGCATGCAGGGTTTCCTTGCTTTGTTGCTCAACACTTTTTAGTCTAGTAATAGATTTCATATAAAAACAATAAAATAGTCTGAATTTTCCGTTCTGCTCAATGTTAGCCACAGAGTTTGTTATTATCCACACAGTCAATTGTCTTTACACAGTCAGAAGAACACCAGCAACCATTCTCCTGGAGTCCTTTATTTGAGCAAGATCCACGTGGGGCAACAATTATCACCTGGTGTCATGGCCTCTTCTCAAGTCAGCTTGAACCTTTCCTAGTACTATGCCAATGGAATATTCTGCCCGTATTTTTATGATCTTCAACAATATTTTTCGTGAATGTGATATTAATTATGTTGTTGTTGTTGTTATGTGCTGTCGAGTCAATTGCGACTCATAGCAACCCTATGCACAACAGCCCTAAACCCTGCTCTATCCTGCGCCAACCGCACTGCCTCTGACACACCCA
>NW_006400124.1:223632-227500 GCF_000299155.1 Elephantulus edwardii
CCCATTCTTCTCAGAGTCAGCCACAGTTTGTTATGATCCACACAGTCAAATGCCTTTGCATAATCAATGAAACACAGATAGACATTCTTCTGGTATTCCTTGCCTTCAGCCAAGATTCATCTAACATCATCAACAATATCCCTAGTACCACGACCCCTTCTAAACCAAGCCTGGACTTCCGGAAATTCTCTGCTGATGTGCTGTGCTAATCATTTTTGGATAATCTTCAGTAGAATCTTGCTTGCATGTGAAATCAATGACACTGTTCTATAGTTTCCACACTCAGTTGGGTCACCTTTCTTTGGAATGGGAACAAATATAGATCTCTTCCAGTCAGTTGGCCAAGTGGTTGTTCTCCAGATTTCTTTAATAATTTCCACATTGTGTTGGATAATCTTCCTTGGGCATGGGAACACATATGGATGTCTTCTTGTCAGTTGGCCAGGTAGCTGTCCTCCACATTTCCTGGCATAGACTGTTGTACACTTCCAGGGCTGCATCCATTATTTTGAACATGTAAATTGGTATCTCATTGATTTCTGGAACCTTATTTTTGTTTTTTCACTGCCTTCAATGCAGCTTAAACATTTCCCTTATCACCAGTGGCTCTTTATCATATGCTGCTTTCTGAAATGTTTTAGTGTTGCCATTTCTTTTTTATACAGCGATCCAGTGTCTTCATTCTAAGTTCTTTTGATGCTTCCTGGGTCATTCAAGGTTTTTCCAATAGCATCTCTCAGTATTGCAAATCAAAACAACCATACAGATACAAATAGGGACATATTGAGTTGGGCAGAGAGCCAAGAGAAGAGTCACAGAGATGAGAGACAGATATGGATACAAAGAGACACCAATAGATAGACTGACCTAAAGAGATACAGATACACAGAGAGATCTACAGATATTGAGGCAGACACAGATGCAGAGACAGGGTGGAGACAGAGAGAGTCATGGGGAGCAGAGACACAGCAGAGAGATAGAGGAGGAGGAGATAGCCAGAGCCACAGGTCCCACCACAAGGAGATACTCAGTGGAGAAAAGACAGGAAGGGACATAGAGGGACAGGGTGACCTACAGAGATGCATTGTAACAAGAGATGGCTACCGAGGGGGACCCGCACACTAACTCCTCACATTCTCACTCTGACACATGGAGATTTGTGGGGTTCTGGGTCTGTAACTTTTCTAAAAGGCCCTGTCATCAGCTCAGGGGTGTGTGGGATTAAGGGCACTGCACCCCACCCTCAACCCTTTCTCACCTGCTTGACTGAACAGTGGTTCCATTACATACCAGCTGAAGCACCAAGACTCCTCACTCAGACAGACTGACATGTATTTCCAGGAGACACAATCAATCCTTGACACTGTGTTTCTGGAAAATGCTCATATTTTGCTCATCATTGCTTATTTTCCCCCCACTTCATCTCAATTTTCTAACCAATTTACTGATAATATGCTTCAACATGGAAGCAGGAGTGGCATTCACTTCCTAAATAACATGCATCTGGAAACTTTATGAACTTTGAAAATTCTCGATAGTTGTAGAGACGCTTCAAGCCTTTTGTTCATAGGCTTGCTATGAGTCGTGCTCGACTTGAAGACAATCAACAACAAGAAGTCCAACATACTTTTATCCACATGACCGAGTTTTGCGTGTCCCTTTAAACCTTTCCATGGTGGATAGTGCTCTTTAGAGGTGCCTCTGAAGACAGGCCTGGGAATCCACTTCTGAAAACTCTGAGCCACTGAAAACCCAACGGAGATCAGTTCCGTTCTCACACATATGGGGGCGCTATCAGGTCAAGGGCAGCTGTTGCACAGATCAGGTCACCGCTGACCCCGCTGGACCAGGCCCTGTCTGCATGGTGCCCACCGAAGGATAGAGTTTTAACTGACAGCCCACCCCACACTGCTGCCAGCCAAGTAGGAACCACTCAAGTGTGCTCAAGTGCCATGGAAGAAAGCCTGGCCACCTACGTGCACGAAACCATTCATTGAAAATCTTATGAGCCTGGTTCTACTCTGGTGTACACAGATGTAATGTGAGCTACAGCAAGTGGTTTAGTCGAAGTTTTTATAAATTCCTAATCTCTCGCTTGCCCCACTCAGGGCCCTGTCTTGCATGCACACACTGTCCGGTGCCCACATGGGTACCCAGTAGCTGGGCCACATGCTTTGCTTTCTGGCTGGGAGCACAGTGATGTTTCAGTCCTGGGTGGGGTTTGGTGACAGGTGGCGGGGAAGTTGAATGGCTCAGACTCTCCGGTCAGGTGGGGTCTGGGTAGGGGTGCAGTCACGTGATGACATTCAGGAAGGAGTTCCACAGTCCCCCCAGATTTGAAAGGGCAGTGTAGGGTCTCAGTCTTTGAGTGGACCTGGTCCACTCAGATGGGCAGAATCATAGGGAGGGGATGTTGGAGCAGAGGCCTCTGAGGAGTAGCACCAACTGCCGTCTTCAGCGACCCTGTGCTTGGAGCCTCTGCATTTGCAGAATCTGACTGAGGTTTCACTGAAAGTCTTTATCCATCTGGCCCTGGAGTTATGGGGAGTACCGGGTCCGGGAGGTCCTGCCCCAACCCCCATTCTTCTTCTTCCACAGCCTTGATATAGCCAGCCCACCCAGAGATGAACACAAAATGTTTACAACAGGCAGAGGAACTCTGTCCAGGTCAGAGTTTCCAGATACAGATCTGGAGACTGAGGTCCACCTAGCTGCAGGGGCTGGCCTAAAGCTACATGGGCATCGTGTCAAGGACCAGCAGGTGAACTTACTCTTGTTGGACTCACCTGGATCGTGTAGAGCACGTGACTCTGGTACAAGGCCACCACAGTGTTGTTTTTCCTCACCATCTGAAAGGAGAAATAAACAACACTGTAGTAGTAGGGGTCTTCAATAAAGCACTCTCAAGAAAAGATAGACCTACCAGAAAGAATTCAACAAAGATGTGTAAGAATTAAATCACACAATAAATCAACTCAACCTCACTGATGTATACTGACTACTGAAAGAAAAAGGAAAAAAGCAAAAGCTAAGTATACCTTTTTCTCCATGTACATAGAACATTCTCCAGAACAGATCACATTTTAGGTCACAAGGAAGCCATCAATAAATTTTTAAAAAAGTAGAAATAATACAAAGCAACTTCTCAGACCACAATGTTACAAAACTAGAAATGAATAACAAGTGAGTCCAGCAGGACCAGAGGACAGGAGACAAGCTGGCCAACCATGACTGTGAGAGAGCAGACAGAGTTGATATTGATGGGACCTCAGTCGGAGAAACACTGGACCTGACACAAAGGAGCCCTGGTGGTTTAGCAGCTTTAGTAAACAAAAATTCCCTGTAGAATCTTTTCCATTTTGGATCTATGTTTTATTCACCATACAAATCCATTTGAGTATATGAATGACACACACAACATTAGATCTAGGCATCAGCTCAAACCGCCACATCAGCACACAACATATGGATGGCTATTAATTAGGGAAAAAACTAAATTTACACCACCTTCAAGAAAGAGTGAACTTAAAACAACTATGAGATATCATCTCACCCCAGTCAAAATAGCAAAATTTAACAGAACAGCAAGCAATAAATGCTGGCGAGATTGTGGAGGAACTGGAACCCTTATTCACTGTTGGTGGGAGTGTAAAATGGTGCAACCCCTGTGGAAAGTGGTATGGCGTTTTCTCAAAAAGTTGCAAATAGAGACACCATTTGACCCCGCAATACCACTACTGGGAATAAACCCAGAAGAGACCATAACTGACACCTAAGCACACCCATGTTTATTGCAGCTTTGTTCACAATAGCAAGGAGTTGGAAACAACCTAAGTGCCCATCAACAAACGAATGGCTAGAGAAAATG
>NW_006400124.1:228502-237315 GCF_000299155.1 Elephantulus edwardii
AATGAATGAATGAAAACCCAAAATCTCTGTAAATGTTCATTAAAACTAATAAAATTTAATAAAAGAAAAGAAAAAAAAAAGAAAGAGTGAACTTATCTGGGAGCCCAGACACAGCGGAAACGCTGACCCATGGGGACGCAATGACCCACCAGGACACAAGAACTTGCTACAACACACAGTGACCTTCTGGGACCCTCCGGGACCCACCACAACCTACCTCATCCCTTATCAACCCAGTGAATCGCCAGGAGTGAGCAGCACAGATGAAATTTGAGTGAGAGAAAAACAAAGGCTGTGACCAACACTCCAGTCCTGAAACTGATGCCCCTTTGCCTGTGCTGGTAACATGGCCTGGGCCATGCTGAGAACTCTGGTCCTGATGCCTCTGACCTGGGCCATACTGAGAACTCTGGTCCCAAGGCCTCAGACCTGGGCCATACTGAGAACTCTGGTCCCGGTGCCTCAGACCTGGGCCATACTGAGAAATCTGGCCCAGAGATCTCAGACCTGGGCCACGCTGATAACTCTGGCCCTGATGCTGATGGCCCTGCCAGGAGCAATGCTGAACTTGAGTAAGGTACTTTGTGGAGGCCACTGCTCTTTGGTTGGTCACGTGTGACCCCTTAAGGTCAATCAGAAGGGAACAAGACAGCTGGAGCTAGTTCTCACAGGGAAAACCAAGGCTTTGGATTTTCCAGTCAGGCCTCCGCACTCTGCCTTGTGTCTCCTCACACCTAATCCATCAACTGCCTTTAGTATTTGGGGCTACCCTACCTGCGGCAATTGTCTGTCTCAGGAGGCAGCTTTCACAGGCCTTTTTTTCTAGTGAACTGAAGCAGATCTTCTCTTGGGTCAGAAGGCAGAGAGAAACCCAGGCAGGAAAGCTGCACCACCTTCTTCTGAAGCAGTGAGTTCAGATCAAGAACCTGCTATTGTCTCAGACATGAACACTCCTACTATGTTTAATAAAGTGATGAAGACTCTCACCTCACATTTTACTGTCCACCACTGTGGGACAAAGGCGAAGAACATCCCCATTTCACACATGAGAAAACTGAGGCTCATGTGGGTTAAAGTCATGGGTCTGAGGTAGCCCAGCAACACAGCAGCGAGGTCAGGGACTTGAATAGAGGACAGCGTGGTCCCATGAGCACCTTTGTGGGGGTGCTGGGAGGAAGGGCACCACTACTTGCCTGGAGGGATGGAGTAAACCGTGTAAGGACTCCATTCGCTTGGTTGCCCATAGCCCAGGTATTCCTGAGCATTGGCCTGGATGCAGTAATTGCCCTTTAGGTGCATTGCCTCGATCGTTAAGGTGGTTTTATGACCTGGGTCCACCTGAGAAAAGAGAGGGGATGGGTGACTTGAACAGCAGAGCATGAGGCAGCCTTCTGTCCTCCCCTCTATGAGAAAAGACACACACACACACACACACACACACACACACACACACACTCCCATTGGGCTCTTCCCTTCCTAACCTCTTCACCCTCCAGTGTCCGCCTTCACCCACACATCTCAGCTATACTTGAGCCCATTGCTGCATCCACTGTGTCAATCCATGTCTTCCTCATTTTCTTGACCCTCTGATTTTCATGCATCATGGACTTTTCTGAGGAATGGCCCTTCATGATACCATGTCCCAGTTGTGTGATGTGAAAACTCACCATCCTTTTCTAAGGAAAATTTGAACTGTAATTCCCTCGAGACAGATGTGTTCATGCTTTGGTCACCCCATGGTGTATTCAATATTCTTTGTCATCACAGAGTTCAAAGATGTCAATTCTTTCGTTTTCTTCATTGTTCAGCTTTCACAAATATAGGGTACCATTGACGTCCCATGGCTTGGGTCAGGCAAATCTTAGTCCTCAAAGTAACATCCTTGTTTTCTAACCTTTGATCTGTTTCCTGCGTCTATGGGTTTCCAAGTCTGCATATTTCATATAAATGGACTCATTGAAAATGTCATCCGTCTTCTGCATCTGGGTGTTTTCACTTGGCATCGTGTCACAGTCCCCAGCATATCTCAGGACTTCATTTCTTGTCATGGCCAAATAGCAATCCTCTGTGTAAATGGAGTGCTCTGTGTAAAACCACTCTCTGGTGAATGGATAGCCGGTTGATTCCACCCGATTGCCACAGTGACTCGTGCTCTTGTGAACACGCACATGCATCTGTCTGAGTCCTTTGGTTATTCTGAGCACAACCCAGGAGTAACATTATTCTGAGGATGTCATTGAGAGAGGCCAGGCCTTGGAGGAAGAGTTCATGATTGATGAAGTAAATTCAATCGATGGGAGAGGAGTTACTCAGAGAGCTGCGTCAACAAGGCGATTGCCAGGATGGGGGTGCAGAGCAGGTTGTGAAGAGGGTACAGACGTGGACAGGGCTGGTGTCAGAACCAACCTCTGACAGTAACATGAGATGGAGAAAGAGCTGCAGTGATGTGGACGACACCGTGACCGTGACAGACCAGTGGATTCAAGGACAGTGACACCAGTGAGGGCAACACGGAGAGGGCACCGACAGGTCATCCAGAGTCGACACCGATGCAGTGGCACCAACAATCACATGGTGGGCTTCATGCTTCTGTGCAGACAGACGACCTGCTTATGGATCCTGGGCAGGTTCTAATCCTGGCTCTGGGAAAGAGAGCTGCAGGGGACACCGATGTGTGGAGGTGCGTTTTCATCTTGTGGGTGAACTGCTGGGTGTGAAATTGCTGACTAACTTTATATTACATACCAGTCACCCCAAAGTGTGCACAAGCCCTGTTGACCCTCCACAGTTTGCATGTGGTGTCCCATCTACCAGGGTGGCCATACCCGGTACCACTCCAGGACCCTTTTTGCCCTCCCTTTGCTACTCACCTGCAGGAAGTGGTTAGATTTGCACTCCTTGTAGCGAATCAGGTATCTGAGTGTGAAGACTTCTGGGAAGGGCCAAGACGGGGGTGGATCCCACTCCACCCGCAGCTGATTCTCAGAGACGAGGCTCACACTGACAATCACGGGAGGGTCCGGTTTGACTGATGGACAAGCAGAAGGCATTCATTTATCCATTGTTCAACAAGTACATATTGAGCACCCACTGCACGGCCAGTGCTGTCCCAGAGGCCAGACACACACTAAGTCAGAAACCACCCCAGCTCTGTCTTCCTGGAGCTTCTAGATGTCAAAGAGATGGTGAGGAACAGGAGAGGATACAGCAGCTCACACAGAGCTGGCAGCAACGTTTGGGAGTGGGTTGTCGTTTTAAAAACAAATTACATTTTAAAATGTAATTTTTTTAAAGCTCTGACCCATCCTCATTCCCACCCTCACACATGCCATCTGGTGGCCCATAGGGACAGCGGTTCCCTACTCCCCTAAAAGTTACTCTTTTTTGTAGCATACAATTCAGGGTATTACGTTCATTCACCAGGTTGTACAATCATCCGCAGTCTAATTCTAGAACATTTTCATCAGCTGCAAATGAAATGCAGAACCACCAGCAGCCATTCCCCATCCTCCTTTGCCCTAGGCCACAGGCAGCCACTAATCACTCTATGGGTTTGCCTGTTCTGGACTCTGCCAGTAAACCGACTTGTACAACATGTGGTCCTTTGTGACCAACTGCTTCTCCTCCTCCTCATCCATGGAGCAGCGTGTTGCAGAGCTTCGCCCTCTGCACGACTGAGTCACAGTCCACGGGGCAGCTGGGACCCATTGTGTTTCTGCATCATCTGATGATGGACATTCAGGTTGCTTGGACACTTTGAATTTTAAGAGCAATCTTGGTATGGACACTCAGGTACATACTTGTGTGTGACCGTGTTTCAGTGTCATATTACCACCTCCAGTGAGGCAATTCTGCCTGACAGCTGTCATTTACAATGGAGGATAACTGAAACGTAAGGTTTCCATGGCTGAGCAAGGATGCCACCTCACATACTAAGGTACACTTCGCCCACACCAGTGTATTTTCAACTGTCCCATATAGCTGAGAAAGTCAGATAATAAGGAAAATCAAGGGAAATTGATGCCTTTCAATTATGGGATTAATGAAGAATATCGAATACACCATGGACTTCCAGATGGAACAGACAGATCTGTCTTGGAGAAAGTGAAGTCAGGGTGCGCCTTAGAGCAAAGATGGCAGGAGACTTCATCTCACAGACTTTGGGCGTGTTATCAACCACGGCCAGTCCCTGGGAAAGGACACCAAACTCGGGAAAACAGTCGGTCGGCAAAAGGGAGGAATCCCTTAGCGAGGTGGGTTGGAATGAATGGCAGATGACTGTGACAATGGGGTGCAGCACAGTGGTGGCTGTGGGGCTGGCTCAGGACCAGCCACAGTGTCACTCAGTTGTACATGGGGTCTCTGCGTTAAGGCTGCCTCAACAGCAAATAACGACAACTGATGATCTAAATTAGAGACACTTTTTCAAGATAAGCTACTGGTGGGTTTGAACCCCTAACCATTGGGTTAGCAGCCAGGTCCTAGAGCCACTGTGCCTTCAGGGCTCTTTCATTGTAAAAGTCTATAATTAGCCTTCTGAGGAACTGCTGACTCTTCCCTAAAGCTCCTTCACTATCTAACTTTCCCACCAGCAGTGGTGAGGGTTTGCAAGTTTTAACACGGTGGTCAGGGAAGGCCCCGTGAAGGAGGTGGCACAAGTGCAGATGCCCGCAGCAAGTGCAGGGGAAGCCAGGAGATATCTGTAGGAAAAGCCTCCCAGGTAGCGGAACCCTCCTGTGCAAAGTCCCTCCTACACTATGTGCTGGTCAAGTTAGAGGGAGAGAGGAATCCTGGGTGTCTGGAGTGGAGTGAATAGAGGAAAGATAAGGAGGAGAGGGCTGGGAGGGAACAGGACAGGAAGTGAGCCCCCTGCACACAGAGAGGACTTGGATTTTCCCCCCAAGGGAGGTGGGTGCCTTGACGGGCTGTAAGCAGAGAAAACAGGGAGGGATTCCTACGCCCTCTGCCGCCCTCTGGCGGCCGCTTGTGAGGACAGTGAGAAAAGGGCTGAAACAAGTGCAGGGAAGGGTGGAGATGAAATGGGCTGAATTTGCATAGATGATAGAGAGGACAGGTAGAGAGAAGAGAGGAGCAAGAACCCCTTGGTAGCCTTCACCACCACCCCATATGCTCTCACTCACTGATTTTCGCAGGCACAAAGGACAGGAGGGTGGTGTTGATGCCCCCGGGGTGGATGGCCGTGACATTGAGCACATGAGGCACATTGCAGGACATTACGAAGTCCAAGATGCTGCACCTTGGGTTGCTGCGTCGCCACTGGTAGCAGGGCTTGCTGTCTTGTGTTCCGATCCTGCAGGAGATGTACACTGTGAGGGGCTGGAGGGCTGCGATTACCAGGGGAAGGGGACAAGGCACTGTGTCCAGCTCTAGGCCTGCCTTGTGGCTATGCTGGCACCAGATATCCCCAGGAAGATAGATGCTGGAGAGTTTGAATTCTAAGGGATTCTGGAATGTCTATCTCTCACTTGTGTAATTCCAATAATCCAGAGGCCCAGAGATTTCCAGACTCTGGTAACTGAAATGAGAGAACCCTGGTCTGGACGTTTCTGTGCCTCCTTAGATTTTTTAACTTGGAATGTCCTTAGAATCAGAATTTTCTGGAATGTTCCCATTGTTTTCTTTGAGCAGGGGAGGAGGCACCACCCAGGCGTGGGTATGGAACACATGTGATACAATGAGTGCCTCTTGGTGTGACCTGATTTCATTTCATTTTCCCTGGACAATGACCAAGGAGGATAGAAGGAGAATTGATGCCTTTGAGCTGTGGTGCTAGAGAAGAGTATTGAGAATACCATGGACTGCTAGGAAAACAAACAGATTTGTCCTGGAAAGGGTTAAACCGGGTGGCTCCTTGGAGGCAAGGATTCCGAGGCTCCGTCTAACTTATTTTGGACATGTTGTGAGGAGAGACCGGTCCTTAGAGAGGGACATCATGCTTGGGAGGGTGGAGGGACAGCGCAGGAGAGGAAGGCCCTCTATGAGGTGGATTGATTCAGTGACTGGGATAATTGGGATGGGAGTGTCAGAGACAGTGTGATTGGCACAGGACAGAGCGGAGTTTAGGGCTGTTGTACATAGGGTCGCTATGAGTCGCAGGTGACTTGACGGCACATAACAACAACAACAACAAATTTTGCCACAGGCTTTTAGCAATTCCTAAGCCAAACCCATCACTATTGAGTTGATTCTCACCCTTTGAGACCCTGAAGGACCCTGTCCATCTGGCAGCTCCATGGGTTCCAAGCCCACCACTCCATTCTGAAACTTTATATCATTAAGGGAGGAAACTGCTCATCTGTCTTCTGTGGAGCAGCTTGTGGACTTGAACCACTGACCTTTCAGGTAGCCTCCAGACCCATAACACATTCAAAACACACAAACAAAAATATCACACTCATTCCTGGAAAGAAGTGATAGTCCCCCACCCCCAGCAGGTCTCTGAGCCTGTAAATCACATTTGAAGAGACTGCCTATCTTTGACCTTTGGAATCGCTGGTGGATTTGAACTTTCCAGAGAGGCATGGCCTTTGGGTCAGCAGCGGCACTCCTCATAGACTATACCACCACACCTCCAAGCTAGTACTTTGTTTGTTTTTGTAAACATTTAAAATTCCTTTCGAACTTGTTCATCTGTTTTTCAACAGCACGTGGTATGAGCTTAAAATAAAACCACTGGCAGACCCCATGTGTGTCAGTAAAGAACTGGGCACATAAGGTACTGAGTGGCTGATGGGTCAGAAGGATCACCAGGACTTTCTTCCAAGGCACCTGTAGAGGTACTGAAACCCAGCCTGCTCTCTGAACTGTGGGGTCTCCAGGAAGACTGTTCTACCCTGTGGCTCTCTGACCTGTATGTAGTGATGAAGCGTGTAGGCGTGTCGGCCTTTAAAGCTGGGGACTGTGTCCAGGAGCAATCTATGCTGAGCGGGTACTTAGAGGCTCGACAGTTCACCTTCAGGCTCGGATCTGCTGGGAGAAAGGAAGAGGCACAAATGTGAGACAGCTGGAAACAGGGTTTTTGCAAAGCAAAGCTGAGCATGGCTATGTTCCCCCTTGCTGGTAGCTTACTTCCATAGCCAAGGCACTGTCATGTATCACTGTCTATTGTTGTTGTTATGTGCAATCAAGTGGCCTGCAACTCATAGTAACCCTATGTATAAAAGCCCCAAACCCTACTGTATCCTGTGCCAGTCTTATTGTCTCTTACACTCCTACTCCAACGATCCCAGTTACTTGTATCAATCAATCAATCAAATCGAGGGTCCTCCTCTTCTGCACTGTCTCTCCACCCTCCCAAGCATGACGTTACTCTCCAAGGACTGACCCCTCCTTGCAAAATATTCAAGGTATGTCAGAAGAAGCTTCAGAATCCTTGCCTCCAAAGAGAGGCTTGTTTTCACCCTCTTTATGACAAACCTTTATCTTCTCCTAGCAGTCCATGGTATATTCAACACTCTTCTCTAGCACCACAGCTCAAAAGCATCAATTCTACTTCTCAAAAGCATCAATTCTCCTTCTATCATCCCTAGTCAGTGTCCAAGTGTCCAGCTTCCTGATGCATAGCAAGTAATTGCAAACAGTATGGTCTTGATAGAGAGGAAATGAGCCATGGAGGCAGAGGGGCATGAACGTCTCGCTGTAAGAAACAGAGGGAGTGAGAAGAACAAAGCCTCACCCAGCAGCAGAGCAGAAAGCAGACAGAGCCCCTTTAGACAGCCCCACTGGGTTTCTATAGCCTCAGCAGCAGCAAGAGGTTTGTCTATTTGTTACTGACTCACAGACTAACAGCCGTGGTACTGAGAATGAGGTTTATTAGGAAAGTAGTCAGAGAGTAGAGGAGGCAGCAAATATACAAGCAACTCGAGGTTTCAGCCCAAAATCCAAAGCACAACGCCTCAGTTCAGGATCTGGTTTCAGTTCAACAGTTAAATCTAAATCATCCAGCAAGGATTGCCTCGTAACAGTAGAAGTCAGCTTCTCCTTCAAGCATCTGGCAAGAATAGCAAACACCTTTAGCTGGGGCCTTTATCTCAGGGGCCCTCTGCTTATATCTGTTCACCGTTTCTCCCACAACAATACTACAGTTTCTCCACCATCAGTGTCTCACTCTCACTATGATCTTACTCCAGCCTCCCGCAAGTTTTGCAGCCACCTGTCTTGCTCTCCTCACATCTTGCTTTCCAAAGTGGGAAACACTCTTTCTCTTATGCTAGTCCAACAGCTGTTCATGATTTCCAAGACCATGTGTCTACAGTTAATGTAGCGGGAGACTAGAGGAGGCTAATTGTAATGGGTAAAAGGGGGGAAAAAAGGCCAACTTTGAAGCTAACATCACAATCACGTATTAGGATGGCATAGACTCTCTAGAGTCTGGCTCTGAACTCCTGCTGGGGCCCACTGAGACTTAGGTCAGCCCTGCCACTGCCCAGGGCTTTGCCTCTGAGTAAGTCACCCCTTAATAAACTCCAATACAGGTATCTCAGAGCACCCTGCCTCTATCCTTGATCTGATTGGGACATGGAATGTGAGAACCATGAATGTAGGAAAATTAGATATTGTTAAAAAAGAAATGGAATGCATAAATATTGACATACTAGGCATTGGTGAGATGAGATGGACTGGCATGGGCATTTTGAGTCGGATGACCATATGATACATTACTCTGGAGATGAAAAAGTGAGGAAAAATGGAGTTGCTTTCATAGTTAAAAAGTCATTGCTAGATCTGTCTTGAAGTACAATATTGTCAGTGACAGGATAATATCTATACACATACAAGGAAGTCCAGTGAAT
>NW_006400124.1:239715-268458 GCF_000299155.1 Elephantulus edwardii
AGGCCCTCTATGAGGTGGATTGATTCAGTGACTGGGATAATTGGGATGGGAGTGTCAGAGACAGTGTGATTGGCACAGCACAGAGCGGAGTTTAGGGCTGTTGTACATAGGGTCGCTATGAGTCGCAGGCGACTCGATGGCACATAACAACAAACAACAGGGCGTATGTCAAGTTACTAGTCCATGGGAAGATACGGATTCCTACAGAGACTTAGGGTTGTGCTGTGAAATGAGCCCTGCATGCTTCCAGCCAATGCCTAAAAAAAAACCAGGTGTCTAATCACCATAGGAGAAGAAATAAACTCATTCATGAAATCATTCACCTATGGGAGCTGTGCTACCAACCCAAAGGCATGCAGTTTGAGTCAAATAGATGCACCTTGAGAGAAAGATGGGAAAGTGCTTCCTCTAGAAGGTCAGCTGTGGGTCGGTTCCAGCTCCGCAGTGCATAACAACATACAGGATAGAGCAAGGCTCAGATCTGTTGTTCTTGGGGTTACCATGAGTCATACTCGACTGGGCAACACCTAGCATCGACAGTATTTCATACAGGATAGCCAGGCCTTTCTTCCTAGTCTGTCTTGATCTGGAAGATGCGGAAACCTGTCCACCATGGGTGATGCCCTGCAATTTGTGTCAGTAGTACAGCTTCCAGCATCACAGAAACACACAAGGCTCCACAGCAGACACATTGAAAGTGGATGTGAGGATGGAGCAGAATGAGATGGACTTTGTTGTGCTGTGAGAAAGACCACTATGAGTCAGCACCATCTCGTTTACAACAGGATACCAGCTCTGATCAGCCTACCATTTCCATGCCCAATGCCCTCGACTTCCTCCTGACATTACCACCATCGACTGCACGTCTGAGATTATAAATCTTTTGGGAAGACACTGCCCATCATTCTCCTGAAGATCAGCTGGTGGATTAGAACTGTTCACCTTAGGAACACAACTGATGAAACACTATGCCATCAGAATCCCTACATCCCACAAAGGCAGGAGTTATCAGCCCAGTTTTTGAATGGCTAAACTGAGGTTTAAGGAGTCACAGAGAGAAACAGAGTGGCAAAAGGGCAGTTGGGAGGGGCACAGGTGGGTGTATCTTGGTCTTGTCAGTTTTGCGTGCAACCACATGACTGGGTTCTATTTGAAAGTTAGTGCCTTCAGTGGAAACATGACTCAATCAGGGTGCCCTGACTGAACAGTGAACCTGAGTCTCAGAATTCAATGCGCCCTCCACTCCAATGCTGTCATCGTCATATTGTCAATTCTGAATCACTCCATAGCAGACCCTCCGGGGAGATTTCAGAGGTATGAAAACACACTGGAGTTCACTGTCCATCTTTCTCTGGAAGAGCAGCTGTTGGATTTGCATTTTTTCCCTTAGGGTTGGCAGTGCTGCTTTTTACCCACTTGGCCATAACAACCCCCTGTGGTGGCAGGAACCCCATCACAGATGATCCTAGATTGAGGAGGACGGCCCAGGCCAGGCCCTGGTTCGTCATTCATAGTAGGATCACTGTGAGTCAGACTTGACTTGTGGGCACCACTGTGGGAGCAGATAGACGGGCAGGCATTTCTCCCCCAGGACCACTGGGTGAATTCCTTTCCCATCTTTCACTCAGCAGGAGAGCGCATCACCTGGGCACCACCACCAGGTGTTCTGCCAAGTCCTCTGTATTTGTATCTATGTCTGTATCTGTGGTGACAGCCCGAGGTTCTTGGTTTTAGCAGGGAGGAAACAGCCTCATTTCCCTACAGAGCAGCTGGTGGAGGGGAACTGCCAGCTTCAGGTCAGAAGCCAGCTCTCCTCACCCCATATTTCACCTGCTTCTCTGGCGTTCTACATTATCTGTGTCTGTCATGTCCCTGTCTATGTCTTTTCCCATTCATAAGATGGAGAATGTGACCCTGGCCCAATATTTGTACATTCTGTGAGTGAGTCTACCCAGTCCCACACCGTATATCCTGACCTGATATAGGGGTCAAAGCCAAGTTCTTTGGTCAAGCCCTGCCTGGGGGATCCCTTTCCTTCCCACCGCAGGGCCCTTTTCACCTTCGCTTCCACTGCAGGACATGCAGCTGGCCCAGAGTGTCAATGTCAGGAGAAGCTTGGGGACCATGCCGGTGCGTCCTGGTGCTGAGAGTGGTGCACTGGAGAATCACTGGCCAGGCCTCTTTCTGGCACATGGAGTGCCTGATATCACGGAACACTTGGCTGGGACCTGACTCGCTTTAAATAGGGCTGAGGGTCCAGCAGCCCTGGTTTCAGCCCTCCCTCAGGCTTGGTGGGTAGGGAGGAAGGGCTGGGGTGTTCACGGTAGTGAGACAGAGGTCAGGAATGGAGACGTGGGGAGCCTGGGGCGTGTGATTCCCAGCACGTCCAATCCTTCCGTCTTTCCTTCCTGATGGGAAACTAAGGTGAGGGGAAGGCAAAGGGTCAGAAGAGACAGAGGAGGGAAAGGAGGGAGACAGAGAGACACAGCTACAGAGATAGCTACGTGATAGATTGTTGTTACGTGCCTTAGAGTCAGCTCTGATTCATAACAGCCCTGTGAATAATAGATCTGAACTCTGCCCTACCCTTTCTCATCATCCTCCACACACTTGACCCCATTACTGCAGATACTGTCTCAATCCATCTCATTGAGGGTCTTCCTCTCTTTTGCTGACCCTCTGCCTTTCCAAGCATGATCTGACTTTCCAAGAAATAGCCTCTTCTTACACTATGTCCAAACTATGTGCAATGAAGCGTCACCATCTTTGACTACAAAGAGCACTCAAGCTGCTTCTTCACCAAGACTTCTCTGTTCTTTAATAGTACATGGGATACTCTATTCTCCAGCACCACCACTCAATCACATGAATTTTCCTATCTTCTTTATTCATTGTCCAGCTCTCAGATGCATCACAGGTGATTGAGAAAACTGGGTTGGAGCAGACACATCTTAGTATTTAAATTGACATCATTGCTCTTCAGAATTTTGAAGAGGTCCTTCACAGCAGACATTCTCAATTTTTATGTCTCCCTGTCTCCTAACTGCTGGTACCAAGGGTGTTGACTGTGTATCCAAGTAAGATGAAATAGTGGACAGTTTCAGTCATTTCTCTATCTGTCGTGATATTGCCTATTGGTCCATCCAGTAGTGAGGATCTTCGTTTTCTTAAGGTTGAGATGTAATCTGTACTGAAGCCTGCAATGCAGCAAGTGCTTCAAGTCCTTCTCATTTTCAGCAAGCAAAGTAATGTCATCTCCATAACACAGGGTGTTGATGAGTCTTCATCTAATCCTGATAGCACAATCCTATTCATAGAGTCCAGCTTCTGGAATCACGTTCTCAGCATACAGTTTGAATAGGTTTGGAGAGATGATGCAGCCCTTATGCACACTTTACCTGATTTTGAAACACGCAGTGTTCCCTTGTTATTTTGGACAACAATTTCTGGTCTAGGAATAGATTTCATATAAAAACAATGAAATATTCTGAAATTTCTGTTCTGTTCAATGTTAGCCACAGAATTTGTTATTATCCACACTGTCAATTTCCTTTACATAGTCAATAAAACACAAAGCAGCTATCCTCCTGGAGTCCTTTAATTAAGCAGGATCCTGATGGGATAATAATGCTTCTCTTGGGTCATGCCTCTTCTCAACTCAGGTTGAATGTCTTCCAGTTCTCTGTCAATGGAATACTTTTACCATATTTGTATGATGCTCAAGAATATTTTGCTTGAATGTGGTATTAATGATATAGTCCAATAATTTCCACATTGTGTTGGATCATCTTCCTTGGGCATGGGGACAAATATGGATTTTTCCAGTCAATTGGCCAGGTAGCTGTCCTCAAATTTCCTAGCATAGACTGGTGTGCATGTCCAGGACTAAATCTATTACTTGGAACCTGTCAATTTTTGGTTTGTTGTTGTTTTTGTTGTTGTGTGCCATTGAGCCATTTGCGACTCATAGCGACCCTATGTACAAGAGCTCTAAACGTTGTTCTATCCTGTGCCAACCTAGCCATCTCAAACACACTTATTCCCAGTGCTCCAGTCACAGAATCGAGCCATCTCATCGAAGGTCTTCCTCTCCTTCGCTGCCCCTCCACTCTGCCAAACATGATGTCCCTCTTTGAAGCATTGCTGGAAAAAGGTTTTTGGGAATCAGGGAGGAGAAAGAGGCGGAGCTTTTCAGATCTCCAAATTCTAACCCAGGTCACCTCAGGCCACATTTGCCAGTGCGTGTACCCTGAAGCATTGCCAGAAAAAGAGTTTTGGGCCCAAGGGCCACAGGCCCTTGGGCCAAGAAAATTCGCATCAGCACCTGGCTTCAAATGGAAGACAGGTGGTATTAACCCATGAGAAGGAAATCCTGGAGTACATTACAGTTGTACTTAACAACTTTAAATTGAAGTCATATTGGCTACCTCATAAGAGAACCACAGCAGCATCATATGTTCAGAATCAAAATGACAGAAATCCTGATGGCTTGGGACTTAGGCCATCACATCAGGGGCTGGTCAATGGGAGAGGGATATTGAATGCTGTAGGCAAAAGTAGGAAGGGATAGTGATGGAGTAAGGAAACTTGGGTGGGCAGCAACATTGAATCTATTGGTCATTGCTATAACCGGGCACTTGTTTTTCATCTGCTCTTTTCTGTGCAATACTTGTCTGCCAGATACTATTATATAGATTGAGACAGACTAGGAAGAAGGATTGGCCAGCCACTTCCAAAAAGAGAGGCCTTTGAAAACCTTATGTACAATTTTTGGTATCCCATTGATTTCTGGAACCTTATTTTTCCCCCCAGTTCCTCAAAGCAGCTTAAACTTCTTCCTTCAGCACCACTGGCTCTTTATCTTGTGATGCTTTATGAAATTTTTTAGTCTTGTCCATTTCTTTTTTGTACAGTTCCCCGTGTCTTCTTTCTACCTTCTTTTGATGCTTCTTGAAACATTCAAGCTTTCCCCCATAGCGTCTCTCAATATTGTAACTTGAAACAACTATACAGATACAAATAGACACAGATCAGAGGCAGGGGAGAGAGACAAGGAAGGAGTCACAGAGAGGAGAGACAGACATGGATACAGAGAGACACCAATGGAGAGACTGAGATAGAGAGATATAAAGACACAAAAAGACCTACAGATTAGAGGGGGACACAGAGGCAAAGACAGGGTAGAGACAGAGAGAGTCATGGGGAAGAGAGACACAACATACAGAGAGAGATAGAGGGGGAGGAGAGAGTTAGAGACACAGGAAGGACCACAAGGAGACACTCAGGGGAAGAGAGACAGGCAGGCACACAGAGAGACAGGATGACCCACAGAGATGCATTGGCCACTGAGCGGGACAAAGCAAACCCACTGTCTCTGACTCAAGGAGACTTGCGGCGTTCTGGGACTGTAACCTTTCTGAAAACCCTTGCCATCAGCTCAGGGGCTTGTGAGATTAAGGATGCTGCACTCCACCCTCACCCTTTCACCCCTGCTTAACTGAATAGTGGTGACCATTACATAACAATTGAACAAACAAGACTCCTAGCTCAGACAGACTGACACATTTCCAGGGAACACAGTCAATCCTTGACAATGTGTTCCTGAAAAATGCTCATATTTTGTTCATCATTGATTTTTGCTTTCCCACATTAATCTTAATTTTTTAACCAACTGCCAGATAATATATTCTATCATGGAAACAGGAGTGGCATCCACTTCATAAGTAACTTGCCTCCAGAAACTCTATGAACTTTGAAAATGCCTATAGTTGTAGAGGGGCTTGCCTTTTGTTTGTAGTCTTGTTATGAGTCAAACTCGACTAGAAGGAAATTAACAATGACAACTTCCATATGTTTTATCAACATGACCGAGTTTTAATTCCCTCTCTAAACTTTTCCATGGTGGTTTGTGCTCACTCAGAGTTGCCTGGGAAGACAGGCCTGGGAATCCACTTCTGAAAGCTCTGAGCCACTGAAAACCCAATGGTGGACTATTCTGTTGTCACATTCATGAGGGTCCTAAACCCGACTCTATTCTGTGCCAATCTACTGTCTTTGACACTCCTATTCCAGTTATCCCAGTTACTGAAATCAATCCATCAAATTGAGGGTCTTCCTCTCCTGCGCTATCTGTCCACCATGCCAAGCATTATGCCCCTCTCCAAGGACTGGTCCATCCTTACAATATGCCCAAAGGATGTCAGACGAAGCCTCGAAATTCTTGCCTCCAAGGAGAAGCCTGATTTCATCCTCTCCAGGTCAAACCTGTTTGTTCTCCAGGCCATTCATGGTATTATCAATACTCTTTTCCAGCACCACAGCTCAAAGGCATCAATTCTCTTTCTGTCATCTCTTGTCATTGTCCAATTTTCTGATGTGTAGCAAGTCATTATGAAGACTATGGCCTGGATCAGGTCAACTTAGTTTCCAGACTGAGTCGTTGCTCTTCAGTACTCTGGAGAGGTCCCTGACAGCAGACACCCAATGCAATTTGTCTTTTTATTTCCTGGCTGCTGGTATCATGAGTGTTTATTGTGGAGTGAAGCAAACAAAAGTTGTTAACAATCTCAATCTCTTCACATTTCATATTCTATCATATTTCTGACAGGCATGATGTAGAAAAGATTAAAGTTGCTAATGACTTCTTGTTTGGATCTGTAATGGGCAAAAGACAGGGAAAGAATTTTCACAGAGGAAGACATTCGCATGGCAAACAGATACATGAAGAAATACTCTGAATTACTGGCAATAAGAGCGATGCAAATCAAAACCACAATGAGGTACAATCTTAATCTAGCAGCAGTGGCAAAGTTAAACAGGGCAGCAAGTAATAGATGTTGGAGAGGATGTGGTGAGAAAGGAACTCTTATACATTGTTGGTGGGATTGTAAAATGGTGCAACCATTCTGAAAGGCAGTATGGTGTTTCCTCAAAAAGCTGAACACAGAAATTTCATATGACCCAGCTATTCCACTACTTGGAATATACCCTGAGAATATGAGAACTGAGGCACAAACTGAGATTTGTACACCAACGTTCATAGTAGCATTATTCACGATTGCAAGAACATGGAAACAGCCCAAATGTACAACCACAAATGAATGGATTGAGAAATTATGGCACATTCACACATTGGAATACTATGTAGCACACAGGAGCAATAACTTTGTAAATTATTACCTAACTAGGGAGGGACTGGAGAGCATTGTGCTGAGTGAACTAACTCAGTCCCATAAGGATAAATTTTGTATAAAACCGTTATTGTAGAACGAGTATAAGGATCCAGGAAATTTGTGAGAGGCTGGAAGCAGAGGGATATGGATGTGCAGGGGGAAGGGGGGATTAATCATTACGTTGAACAATTTGATGTGGAGGGGTGAGGGAAATTGAAAGAATTTGTTCAAATTTGTATTTGAATTTTGTAAATAAACTAGTAGAAAAGGAAAAAAGGGAAAAGACTCATTAGAAAAAAAATAAAGAAATCAAAAGTCAAGCTGCATTAGGGAAATATGCTATTAGAGGCCTTTAATATTATCTTGTGATATAGCACAAGGTGTTAAGGAGCAACAATACCAGTTTAAGGACTAGGGTGCACCTGATTAAACCAGTATCTTTTCCGTGATTTGTTCTGCACAAGAAAATAGAACAATGAACACAAATGACAGAAGATTGGATGCCTTTGCATTGTGATGTTGGAGAAGAGTTCTGAATATTCCATGGATTGCAGAAAGAACAAACATGTTTTGGAGAAAGGGCAAGCAGGGTATTCCTTAGAGGCAAGGACGGTGAAACGTTGTCTCTCTGGGCAGGTTATTAGGACGTATTTGCCCCACCATTCTCCCATGGAGCAGCTAGTGGTTTCAAACCACTGTCCTTTTGATTAAAAGCTCCATACTCTGGCATTATGCCACCAGGTCTTGTTAGGATCTTTTCAGGGGATAGTAAATAGTATGGTAGTCCAACCAAAAGGTTGACTGTTCTGAGGGGAAAGACCTGGAGATGTGCTTCTGTAACAACCTTTGTTCTTAGGTTCCAATGAGTCAGTTTACACTCTTCATGTTCATCACAATGCTGTGCTGGCTGCTCCTGCACCGTCCTCACAGCTGTTGCTGTTCTACCCCATCGTTGCCTAGACTGCCTCGCTCTGCCTCACTGAACATCTTTCTCTGCATAACCAAGCACGATGTCTTTCTCTAGGCACAGGTCCCTCCTGGTCACATGTCCAAACGTCCATGAGATGAAGTCTCATGACCCTTGTTTCTGAAGAACATTCTGATGGTCCTTCTTACAGAAACTTTCCTCCATCATATAGTTGTGAAGAAGTAATCTACTTGATTCCAGTGTATTCCACCCAGCAACATCCATGGATAAAGTAGCCATTTATATCATTAAAAAAGATATTCCTAATGAATACAGTAATTGTAGCTGAGAAAACCTGTGTCAAATGGAATATTATGAGTTGAAATTGCCACAATAGCAACTGACAACACAACAACAACTAAATACTCTAGATAATAAATAAAGGTGATGTACATGAAGTTCTGGGCAGGGTCCTGTGTTACACAGTGTATGAGCTGCCGACTGCCTTTGTAACAAATCACCAAAAATGTAGTGGCTTCAAAGAAAACAAAACTTCAATCTTACAAAGTCAGAGGTCAGAGCCTGAAATGTCTAGCTTGAGCTTTATTCTTATAGTGGCTACATGGTGGATAAATGTCCTTGTGTTTCTTACGGTCTAAGAGCTCCTGATTTCCTTGGTTTATGGTTCTACATGGTTTTTGTCTCTGAGTTCTTGCTCACATTTCCTGCTCTGACTTACATTGTATCCAGGGCACTGACTCGAGGGAAGGCTTTCTCTCTCCCGCAGCCCTAGGGGACATCCTTGTCTTCTTCCAACATCTATAGACTCAGCATTCCTTGGAGATTTGTGTGACTTGACATTAGTCTTCCCTTGGGTCGAGAAGATTCTCAGCACAGGATCTCTTAGTCTAAAGATGCACTCTGCTTCCAGCTCTTCTTTCTGGTGGGCCCTCCTTCTCTGCTCACTTCCCTCTCCTTTAATCTCTTGTTAAATAGGAGGTGATGCAGACCACACCCAGGGAAGGGCCCCTTACAAGGCTGTGACCTGAATGAGGGGGTTGCAACTTACCCCAGTCCTCTTATGTTCAGGACCATATCAGCTCATCAAAGGAGAGGACTACAGCATTGCTTCACTGCTGCACCACTGGAAATCACAGCTCATCCTCATTGACATGTATTTGGGGGGATATAATTCAATCCATGACAAAACCTCTTGTCTCCCTACTATAGGAGTCTGTGATTACATCATCTGATAATCCATAATAACTGCTGTACCAAGAATCTCACTTTAATCACATTAGCAGAGTCCCTTTTGTCTTGCATGCAGGTTCTGGGGACAATGACAAGGACATCTTTGAGGGGCATTATTCTACTGGCCAAGATGGATACTTAGGGCCGGCCTCTCTTCTAGTTGGACATAAATGAAATGCAGACAAACCCTTGGACATTCTCTGATTTTCAAAGCCTTTCTGTCCCATCTTCTCCCCAGAGAAACCTTCGGAGCCCAGCTCCTCAAGCCCAGGTCTCCCTCCCCCAGCCCCCATGGTCCGCACTAATCCTATGAGAGCAGAAATTGGTTGTGTCTTTGTCTTCTTTGTCCCTGTCTTCTCAGCTTCCAGAGGACAGAGCCCAGGTCTGAGAGCCCTGTGGATTCTCATTTGTGTGCACTGAATGAAAGGAGGAAGACTCTGGATTTGTATAACAATTATTTTTTAATAAAGCCATGAAGACTCTCCTATTCCCATCTCCCTGTCCACCACTGTTGGACAAAGAGGAAGAACATCCCCATTGCACAGATGAGAAACCTGAGGCTCAGAAAGGTTAAAGTCACTGGTTGAGGTAGCCCAGAAACACAGCAGCAAAGTTAGGGTCTTGAATCCAGGTAGGCGTGGTCTCATGAGCACGTCTATGGGGGCGCTGGGAGGAAGGACACCACTAGTTGCCTAGAGTGATGGGGACAATGGCTGAACGACTCCATTCGCTTGGCTCCCCGTAGCCCAAGGGGTGCTGAGCATTGACCTGGATGCAGTACTTGCCCTTTGGGTGCACCACCTTGATCGTTAAGGTGGTTTTTTCAGTGGGGCCCACCTGAGAACAGAGAGAGGATAGTTGACTTGAACAGCAGAGCATGAGGCAGCCTTCTGTCCTCCCCTCTAGGGGATTTGGTCTTATTCCAAACAGCACTACACACACACACACACACACACACACACACACACACACATTCACACTCACACTCACACTCACACATTCCACTTCTCCACTGGGGTCCTTCCCTTCCTAACCTACTCACCCTCCAGTGTCCTCCTTCACCAGCACATCTCAGCTGTCCTTGAGCCCATTGCTGCACCCACTGTGTCAATCCACATCAATGAGGGTCTTCCTCTTTTTTGTTCTGACCTTCTGCTTTTCGCGCATAATGGGCTTCTCCAGGAAGTGGCCTTTCATGATACCATGTAGGAAGTGTGTGAGATGAAACCTCACCATCCTTTCTTCTAAGGAAAATTTGAGCAGTACTTCTCTCGAGACAGACGTGTTCATGCTTTGGTCACTCCTACGATGTGTTCAATATCCTTTGCCAGCACTCCAGTTCAAAGGCGTTGATTCTTTAGTCTTCCTTATTCCTTGTCCAGCTTGCACATGCGTAGGGGGCAGTTAAAGTCCCATGGCTTGGGTCAGACAAAACTTAGGCCTCAAAACACCATTCTTGTTTTCTATTCCTTCAATCTGCTGTCCCTATGGGTTTACCTGCTGTCCCTATGGGTTTACCTACTCTGCATATTTCACATAAATGGACACTTACACCATGCCATCCGTCTTCTGTGTATGACTGTTTTCACTTGGCATCGTGTCTCAGGCCCTAGCATATTTCAGGACTTCATTTCTTTTCATGGCCGAATAGCAATCCTCTGTATAATTGGAGTGCACTGTGTAAAACCACTCTCCACCGAATGGACAGCCAGTTGTTTCTACCTGTTAGTCACTGTGTCTTGTGCTCTTCTGAACACACACGTGCATGTGTCTGAGTCCTTCAGTTATTCTGAGCACACTCCTGGGAGGAGAATTACTTTGAGGATGTTATCAGGAGGGCCAGGCCCTGAAGGAAGACTTCATGATCAATAAAGTGAAGTCAGTAAGTGAGAGAGGAGTCGCTGAGAGATATGGGTCGACAAGGTGACTTCCAGGATGGGGGTGCAGAGCAGGTGGTGAAGAGGAGGCAGGTCTGACGAGGCTGTGTTCAGAGCCAACTCCCAACAGTAACACGAGAAAGAGCTGCAGTGAGGCGGGCAAGACCGTGCCTGAGCAGTGTGTTGAAGCACAGCAACACCGACGAAGGCAGCAGGAGGAGGGCACACATGTGGCCAGGATGCGTCAACAATCGCAACAAGGCGGGCTTCATGCTTCTGTGCAGACCGACCACCTGCTGATGGACCCTGGGCCGGCCCTCCTCCTGACTCTCACAAACAGAGCTGAAGGGGATGCTGATGTGTGGAGGTGAGTTTTCATCTCGTGGAAGGACTGGTGGGAGTGAAATTGCTGACTTCTTTTATATTACACACTTGGCACCCCAAAGTGCGCACAAGCCCTGCTGACCCTCCACAGTTTGCATGTGATGTCCCATCTACCAGGGGTGGCCATAGCCAGTACCACTCAAGGCCTCTTTCTGCCCTCCCTCTCATGCTCCTCACCTGCAGGAAGTGGTTAGATTTGCAGCGCTTGTAGCGAAGCTGGTATTTGAGTTCAAAGATCTCTGGAAGGGGCCAAGACCCAGGGGCCTTCCACTCCACCTGCAGCTGATTCTCAGAGACGAGGCTCACACGGATGATCACGGGAGGGTCCGGTTTGACTGATGGACAAGCAGACAGCATTCATTTATCCATTGTTCAACCAACAAATATGTATTGAGCACCCACTGCATGGCCAGTGCTGTCCCAGAGGCCAGACACACACTAAGTCAGAAACCACCCCAGCTCTGTCTTCCTGGAGCTTCTAGTCGTCAAAGAGACGGTGAGGAACAGGAGAGGATACAGCAGCTCACACAGAGCTGACAGCAACGTTTGGGAGTGGGTTGTCATTTTAAAAACAAATTACATTTTAAAATGTAATTTTTTTAAAAGCTGTGACCCAGCCTTATTCCCGCTCTCACATACCCCTTCAGGCAGCCCATAGCGACAGTGAGTCCCCCACTCTGCCAAAAGTTACCCTTTTGTAGCATATGATTAAGGGCATTACGTTCATTCACCAGGTTGTACAATCATCTCCAGTTAAATTTTAGAACATTTTCATCAGCCCCTAAGGAAATGCACACCCTTCAGCAGCCACTGTCCACTCTCCATTGCCCTAAACCCCAGGCAGCCACTAATCGCTCTAGGGGTTTGACTGTTCTGGATGCTGCGAGGAAATGTACTCATACAACACGTGGTCTTTTTTGACCAGCTGCTTCTACTCCTCCTCCTCATCCATGGAGTAGCGTGTTGCAGAACTTCCGCCCTCTGCCCTACTGAGAAACAGTCTATGGGTCAGCTGGACACATCGTGTTTCTCCATCATCTGATGATGGGCATTAAGATTGCTTCTACACTTTGGGTTTTAGGAATAATGTTATGAACACTCAGGTACATACTTGTGTGTGACTCTGTGTCATTCTTCTATCACCACCTCCAGTGAGTCAATTCTAATTGACAGCTACACTTTAGGATGAAGAAGAACTGAAACTTAGGTCTCCCAAGGCTGAGCAAGGATGCCACCTCACAGACTAACATGCACCTTGCAGACACCAATTATTTTCAACCCCTGCATATGTATGAGAAAGTTTTATAATAAGGAAAATCAAGGGAAATGGATGTATTTGAATTGGGAGATTAGTGAAGAATATTTAATACACTACGGACTGCCAGACAGAACAGATAGATCTCTCTTGGAGAAAGTGAAGTCAGGGTGTGCCTTAGAGCAAAGAAGTCAGGAGACTTCAACTCATAGACTTTGAGAGTGTAATCAGCAAGGGCCAGTCCCTGGGAAAGGACACCAATCTTAGAAAAATAGCGGGTCAGCAAATGGGAGGAAACCCCTTAGCTAGGTGGATTGGAATGAATGATGGATGACTGTGGCAATGGGGTGAAGCACAGCGGTGGCTGTGGGGCTGGCTCAGGACCAGCCACAGTGTCGCTCAGTCGTACATGGGGTCTCTGTGTTAAGGCTGACTCAAGAACAAATAACGAAAAAAAAAAGAACCAATAACGACAAATGACGATCTAAATGAGAGTCACTTTGTACGGGGAAGCTGCTGGTGGGTTTGAACCATTAACCATTAAGTTAGCAGCCAGGTCCTTGAGCCACTGGGCCCTCAGGGCTCCTTCGGTGTTGTATTGAAGTCCATGCTTGTCTTCTGAGGAACTGCCAACTCTTCCCTAAAGCTCTTGCAACATCTTACCTTTCCTCCAGCAGTGGATGAGGGTTTGCAAGTTTTAACACAGTGTTCAGGGAAGGCCTCACGGAGGAGGTGGCAAACGTGCAGATACCTGCAGCAAGTGCAGGGGAAGCCAGAATTTCTCTGTGGGAAAAGCCTTCCAGGCAGCAGGAGCAACCTCTGCAAATTCCCTGCTGCACTATGGGCTGGGGGAGTTAGAGGGAGAGGGAGGAATCCCTGGAGTATGGAGTGGAATGAAAAGAGGAGAGAGGAGGAGAGGAGGGCAGGGAGGGAATGGGTCAGGGCGTGCAGGGTCCCCTCCACATGGAGAAGACTTGGGGTTTCACCTAAGGGAGATGGGTGCCCTGGAGGGCTGTGGGCAGAGAGAGCTGGGACGGATTCCCACGCTCACTGGTGCCCTCTGGCTTCCTTCTGAAGAAGAGCTTGTGGGGCCCATGAGACCAAGTCTGAATCAAGTGAAGGAGGAATGGGGATGAAGTGGGTAGAAATTGCATAGATTATAGGGATGACAGGATTGGAGAACAGGTAGAGAGAGGAGAGAGGAGCAGAAACCCCCCTGGTAGCCTCCACCCCCACCCCATACACCGCTACTCACTAATATCATTAGGCACAAAGGACAGTAGGGTGGTGCTGACATTCCCGGGGTAGATGGCCGTGACATTGAACACGTGAGGCAACTTGGGGTACTTCGGGAAGCCCAAGATGTTGCAGCTGAGGGAGCGGGGTCTCGGCTTGTAGCAGGGCTTGCTTTCTTCTGTTCCCATCCTGCAGGCAATGGTCACTGTGAGGGGATGGGGGTCTTCGGTAGCCAGAGGATGGAGACAAGGCTCTGTGTCTGGCTCTAGCCCTGCCGTGTGGCTGTGCATTCACCGGACATCCCCAGGGAGATGCTGGAGTGTTCGGATTCTAATGGATTCTGGAATGTCTAGCCCCCAACCTGTGGAATTCCAATAGTCCAGAGGCTTAGGGATTCCCAGACTCTGGAATCTGAAACAAGGGCATCCCGGTATGTACATTTCTGTGACTCCTTAAGTTTCAGAACCTGGAATGTTCTTTGAATCAGACCTCATCACTATCAGGTAGAATTTTCTGGAATGTTCTCGTTGTTTTCTTTGGGCAGTAGAGGAGGCACCACCCAGGCATGTGTATGGAACACTTGTGATGCAGCGAGTACCTCTGGGTGTGACCTCATTTAATCTCATTTTTCCTAATTTAAATTTGGCCACAGGCTCTTAGCAATTCCTAAGCCAAACTCATCACTATTGAGTTGATTCTGACCCTTTGAGATCCTGGAGGACTGTGTCCATCTGGCTGCACCATGGGTTCCAAGCCTACCACCTGATTCTGGAGTTTTAAATCATTGAGGGAGGAAACTGTTCATCTTTCTTCAATGGAACTGCTTGTGGACTTGAACCACTGATCTTCCAGTTAGCACTGAGACACATAACACATTCAAAACACACAAACAAAAATTATTAAACTCATTGCTGGGGAAATAGAAGGAACTCAGAATTGACAGCCCCCCATCAGGTCTCTGAGCCTTTAAATTACGTGGGAGGAGACTGCTTATCTTTGACCTTTTGAATCGCTGGTGGATTCAAACTTCCAGAGAGCCATGGCCTTTGGGTCAGTAGCGGCACTCCTCATGGACAATGCCACCAGACCTCCAAGCTATAATGTTGTTGTTGTAAAACATTTACAGGTTCCTTTCTGTTTTTTAATGGCAAGTGATTTGAGCTCAGAATAAAACCAGCAGTCGACCCCATATGTGTCAGTACAAAACAGGGCCCCACAAGGATCTGAGAGGGTGATGGGTCAGAAAGGTCACCAGGCCTTTCTTCTGAGGCACCTCCAGGGGCACTGGAACCCAGCCTGCTCTCTAAACTGTGGGGTCTCCAGGAAGACTGTTCTACCCTGTGTCTCTCTGACCTGTATGTGGTGATGAAGTTGGCGATTTTGGTGCCATTTGTAGCTGGGGGCCGTGTCCAGGAGCAATCTATGCTGACCGGGTACCTGTTGGCTCGACACTGCACCTGCAGGCTCGGATCTGCTGGGAGAAAGGAAGGGGCACAAATGTGAGACAGCTGGGAACAGGCTTTTTGAAAAGCAAAACTGAGCGTGGCTACGTTCCTCCTTGCTAGAAGCTTACTTCCATCTCCAAGTCAATGTCATGTATGTTGTTTGTTATTATGTGTCATTGAGTTTCCCATGACTCCTAGCAAGCCTATGTACAAAAGCCCTAAACCCTGCTCTATCCTGTGCCAATCTTATTGTCTCTGACAATCCTACTACAACAATCCCAGTTACTTGTATCAATTCATCAGATAGAGGGTCTTCCTCTCCTGTGCAGTTCCTTCAACCTCCTAAGCATGACGTCCCTCTCCTAGGACTGATCGCTCCTTGCAACATGTTCAAAGTGTCTGACAAAGCTTCTGAATCCTTGCCTCCAAGGAGCAGTGTGTCTTCACCCTCGCTTGGACAAAGCTGTTTCTTCTCCTAGCAGTCCATGGTATACTTAACACTCTTCTCCAGAACCACAGCTCAAAAGCATCAATTCTCCTTCTATCTTCTTTAGTGATTGTCCAGCTTTCGGATGCATAGCAAGTAATTGCAAACAGGATGGCCTTGATAGAGGGGAACTGAGCCATGGAGCCAGAGGGACATGAATGTCTGTCTGTAAAAAACAGAGGGAGTGAGAAGAACACAGCCTCACTCAGCAGCAGCAGAGCAGAAAGCAGATAAAGAGCCCCTAGACTGCCCCATGGGGTTTTTACAACCACAGCAGCAGCAAGAGGTTTGTCTATTTGTTGCTGACTCACAGACTCACAGCTGTGGTACTGAGAACGGGGTTTGTTAGGGAAGTAAGTCAGAGAGTAGAGGAGGCAGCAAATATCATCCAAGCAACTCCAGGTCTCAGCCCAAATTTCAAAGCACAACGCCTCAGTTCAGGATCTGGTTTCAGTTCAACAGTTAAATCCAAACCACCCAGCAAGGTTTGCCTCAGAACAGTTATAAGGGAGCTTCTCTTTAAAGCATCTGGCAAGAATAGCAAAAATCTTTAACTGGGGCCTTTATCTTAGGGGTCCTCTGCTTATACCTGTTCACCGTTTCTCCCACAGCAATACTACAGTTTCTCCACCATCAGTGTCTCACTCTCACTATGATCTTGCTCCAGCCTCCCACAAGTCTTGCTGCCATCTGTCTTGTTCTCCTCACATCTTGCTTTCCAAAGTGGGAAGCACTCTTTCTCTTATCGTAGTCCCACAAAGCTGTTCGTGATTTCCAAGACCATGTGCCAATAGTTAATGTAGCTGGAGACTAGAGGAGGGTAATTGTAATGACTATAAAAAAAAAAAAAGAAGCCAACTTTGAGAGTAACATTACAACCACCTATAAGAATGGCATAGACTCTCTGGAGACCTGGCTCTGAACTCTTGCTAGGGGCCACTGAGACTCAGTCTGTCCTGCCACATCCCAGGGCTTTGCCTCTGAGAAAGTCACCCCTGAAGAAATCCCCCACATCAGCATCTCTGAGTCCCCTGCCTCTTTCCTTGGTCTCTTAGCACCTTAGGGCAAATGTCAAGTTACTAGTCCATGGCCACATACAGGTTCATTCAGAGACCCTCAGAGCTGTGCTGTGAGCCCAGCCCTGCATGCTTCCAGCAAATGCCTAAAACCAAGCAGCTGATGAAATACACTCATCCATACAACCATTCATCAGTAGGAGCTGTGCTCCCAACCAGAAGCACATGGTTTGAATCAACCAGCTGCACCATGAGAAAAAAGATGGCCAAGCGCTTCCTCTAGAAGGCCAGCTATGGGTCGTTCCGATTCAGCAGTGCACAACAATATACAAGATCGAGCAAGGTTCAGATTGGTTGTTCTTGAGGTCATCATGACTAGTACTGTACTGGACAACAGGTAGCATCAACAGTATTTCAGATTCCTTTTAGTCTGTCTGGATCTGGAAGGTGCTGAAACCTGTCCACCGTGGGTGACCCCTTAGTATTTGTGTCAGTGGCACAGATTCCAGCATCACAGCAGGACACACTGAGAGCCTGGTGGTGGACGATGGAGCAGAAAGGGAAGGGCCCTGTTCAGCTATGAGCAGGATCACTATGGGTCAGCGCCACCCCGTCGGAAACAGGACACACCAGCTCTGACTCAGCCTACCATCTCCAAGCCCACTGCCCTCCAGGCCCTGCTGACATCACCACCCTCCACTGCTCTTCTGAGGTTGTAAATCTTTACAGGAAGACACTGCCCATCTTTTCTGAGGATCAGCTGTTGGATCGGAACTGCTGATCTTAGGAACACACCTGATGAAACACCATGCCATCAGAGCCCCTACGTCCCATCAAGGCAGGAGTTGTCAACCCATTTTCCAAATGGCTAAACTGAGGTCCAAGGAGCCACAGAGGGAACAGGGTGGTAGAAACTCAGTTGGGAGGGACACAGGTGGTTGTATCTTCATCTTGTCAGTTTTGAGTTGAAGCACATGACTGGGTTTCTATTTTAAAATGAATGCCTAGAGTGAAAACGTGACTGAGTTGGGGTGCCCTGACTGGATAGTGACCTTGGATCTCAGATCAATGCCCCCTCTATGCTGTCATCGTCATATTGTCAATTCAGAATTGACTCATTGCTGACCCTCCAGTGGGTTTCCAGAGGCAGAAAATTGCACAGGAGTTGACTTTCCATCGTTCTCTGGCAGAGAAGCTGCTGGATTTGAACTGTGGGCCTTCAGGTTGACAGTGAGGCTTCTTACTCACAAGGCCACAGCCATCCCCTGTGGCGGAGGGGACCCCATCACCGACGATCCTGGAAGAGGAGGATGGCTCAGGCCAGGCCTGGGATCAGCCTTCATACTAGGAGTCGGACTTGGCTAGAGGGCACTGCTGTGGGAGCAGATGGCCAGGCCTTTCTCCCGCGGAGCAACTGCGCAGATCCATTTCCCATCTTTTTCTCAGCAGCTGAGTGCATCACCTCAGCACCACCACCAGGGGTCCTTCCCCCTCTGTATTTGTATCCACATCTGTATCTGTGGTGACAGCCTGAGGCTGTTGGTGTTAAAGGGGAGAAAACAGCCTCATTTCCCCACGGAGCAGCTGGGGGAGTGGAAATGCCATCTTCAGGTCAGCAGCCTGGTCTCCTCACTCCGTATTTCACCTGCTTCTCTGGTGTTCTAATGTGTCTGTGTCTTCTTGGTCCCTATCTATGCCTTTTCCCATCTGTAAGAAGGGGACAATGACTCTGGACCAATAGATGCACATTCTGTGAGTGAGTCTACCTCTGTCCCACACGATATGTCCAGACCTACTAGGGGTCAAAGTCAAGCTCCTAAGTCAAGCCTTGCCTGGGGGAACCCTTTCCTTCTTACCACACGGCCATTTGTACCTTCACTTCCATAGCAGAACATGCAGCTGGCCCAGAGGACCAAGGTCAGGAGAAGCTTGGGGACCATACTGGTGCGTCCTGGTGCTGAGAGTGGTGCACTGGAGAATCGCTGGCCAGGTCTCTCTCTGGAACATGCAGTGCCTGATACCACTGAACACTAGGCTGGGAACTGACTCCCTTTAAATAGGGCTGAGGGTCCAGAAGCCTTGGTTGCAGCCCCTCTCTCGGGGATGGTGAATGGGCGGGAAAGGGTTGGAAAGTTCAGGGCAGTGGGACAGAGGTCAGGAACAGAGATGTAGACAGCCTGAGGCTGCTATTCCCAGCATGTCCAGTCCTTCCATCTTGTCTTCTGGAGGTGAAGCCCCTGGGAAGGGAAGGCAAAGGGTCAGGAGAGACAGAGATGAGGGGGAGGAGAGAGACAGAGACACAGCTACAGAGACAGCTATGTTACTGCAGTTGTTACGTGCCTTAGAGTCAGCTCTGTGTCATAACAGCCTGTGAATAATAGACCTGAACTCTGTCCTACCCTGTCTCATCATCCTCCACACATGACCCATTGCTGCAGTTACTGTACCAATCCATCCCATTGAGAGTCTTCCTCTCTTTTGCTGACCCTCTACATTTCCAAGCATGATGTTCCTTTCCAAGGAATAGCCTCTTCTTACATGTCCAAAATACGTGCAATGAAGAGTCACTATCTTTGCCTCCAAAGAGCACTCAGGTTGCTCTTTCTCCAAAACCTATGCTTATTTTTAACAGTCCATGGGATCCTCTATTCTCCAGCACCTCCACTCAATTGTACTAATTCTCCTGTCACCTTTATTCATTGTTGAGCTCAGTTGCATAGCAAGTGACTGAGAAAACTGTGGCTTGGATCTGGTGCATCTTAGTCTTTAAATTGACATCATTGCCCTTCAGGACTTTGAAGAGATCCCTGAAAGCAGACATTCTCAATGTTCTATGTCTCCCAATCTCCTAACTGCTGGGACCAAGGGTGTATCCAAGTAAGCTGAAATAGGGGACAGTTTCAGCCTTTTCTCCATCTATGATATTGCCTATTGGTCCATCCAGTAGTGAGGATCTTTGTTTTGTTAATGTTGAGATGAAATTCATACTGAAGCCTGCATTGCAGCAAGTGATTCAAGTACTTCTCACTTTCAGCAAGGAAGGTAATGTCATCTGTATAACACAGGTTGTTGATGAGTCTTCATTTGATCCTGATGCCACAATCCTCTTCATAGAGTCCAGATTCTGGAATCACTTACTCAGCATACACTTTGAATTGGTATGTACACCTTTTGTGATTTTAAAGCATGCTGTGTTTCCTTGCTCTGTTTGTACAAGTTTCTGGTCTAGGAATAGATTTCATATAAATGTTATTTAATATTCTAAAATTTCTGTTCTTCTCAATGTTAAACACAGCTTGTTATGGTCCACATAGTCAATTACCTTTACATGGTCAATAAAACACAAGCTGCCATTCTCCTGGTGCCCTTTAATTCAGCAGGATCCACCTGGTGCCACAATGATCTCCTGTGTCATGGCCTCTTCTCAACTTAGTTTGAGCTTATCCCGGTTCTCTGTCAATGGAATGTTCATTCAGTTGGCCAGGTAGCTGTCCTCCTAATTTCCTGGCATAGACTGGTGTTCATGTCTAGGGTTGCATCTATTCTTTGGAGTAAGTAAATTGGTATCCCATTGATTTCTAGAACCTGATTTCCAGACCCGCCCCCAAGTGCCTTCCATGCAGCTTAAATGTCCTCCTTCAGCACATTGGCTCATTATCATATGCTGTTTTCTGAAATGTTTTAGTGTTGCCCATTTCTTTTTTGTATAGTGGCCCCATGTCTTCTACCTTCATTTGATGATTCCTGGATCAGTCAAGGTTTCCCCCATAGCATCTCTTAGTATTGCAACTCAAAATAACTATACAGATACAAATAGACACAGATCAGAGACAGGGGAGAGAGACAAGGATGGAGTCATAGATAGGAGCCACAGACATGGATACAGATAGACGCCAATATAGAAACTGAGATACAGAGAGAAATATAGATATAGAGAGATATACAGATATAGAGGGAGACACAGATACAGAGACAGAGTAGGGATATAGAGTCAGGGGGAGGAGAGACACAGCAGAAGGAGAGATGGAGACAGAGTAGTGGAGGGGAGGGAGCCAGAGACACAGACAGACCACAAAGAGTCACTCTGGGAAGGCGAGACAGGCAGGGACACAGAGAGACAGGATGGATGGCAGAGATGCTTTGTACTGAGAGATGGCCACTGAGGGGGACCTGGATACCAGCCCCAAGCTCACTGACTCACAATTATGGAGACCCATGGGGTTCTGCAGTTGTAACTTTTCTGCTGGGTGTACACCATCCACCTGTCAGTCAAGACGCAACTAGTAGATTCAAACTCCTAACCTTTGGGTTAGAAGCCCTCACATGAGGCACTTCACCACCAAGCTTTCTTCTAGGGACCCAGGTGTCACTGTCTATTTGCTGGCTGGAAGCAGTGACACCCTGACAGTGCTAGGTGTGACGAAGACACGCCACTCCGGGAGTGCTTTAAAGAGTCAACTCAACTTTATTGGGGGCTACAGTGCACAGGATGGGATGGATTCGGGTAAGAAACATTTTATGGATGAGAAAGAATTGAAACAAGTCAACTCCCTTATACTCATAAACTGTGCTTTCATATAGTTGCAACATTTTATCAAGATCATTCTGCTTCTCTCCTTTAGGGAGTTATGTGTTCTCAGGAATCTCAAGGCCATTAGCACTCCTTTTTCTTGGCACGTCTTGCCTGCAAGTCACATAGACAAGTCCTAAAGACACATACTCTTTACTCTGAAGTAAGCCTATATTAACACCACACCTGGGTGCATTATTCCCCCATGGAATCCCCTTTAAGGACTTGGACCCGCCATTTGCCAGCCATGTCACAACTCTAAGCTATCATCAGAAGCGTCAAGGTTAGGGGCAGCCCCTGCCCTCTGGGATTCTCCATTATAGGGATGCCCAGGATATGCTGAGGCCTCTGTGGTGCAGACTTTACCCTGGCCACCCTGGAAATCCAGAGTGAGAAGCTGGACACATGTGGATTTCTTCCCACAGCCCTGCCTCTCAACCTCTCAGCTGGAAAGATTCCAGAATCCCCAGAGGCTTCAGAGGGAGGCACTGGCAGGAGAGAGCCTGAGGGGCAAGCTGCAGTCAGGGCCATGTGGGGTGAGTGAGCATGGGGTCCGCATGTGCATGGTGGGAGCCAGGGCTCCAGGGCCGCTGTAACAGACATGCCATGCATGGAGGGCTGGAATTCACAGGAGTTTATTCTCTCGCTGCCGGGAGGCCTGAAGTCAGGATTCAGGTCTAGGGGAGGGTGTCTGCTCTCAGCATCTGTGAAAATTTCTGGGAGATTTCCATGTGTCTTGATGTCACTGTACTCCTGGATCTAGAGGCTCCAAGTGCAGGACCTGTGTGCAGAGGCTCCCCTCCTGATCCTTCGTCTTTGGTGGGACAGGTGCCCTCTCTCTGCATGCTTCTCTCTAATCTCAGGCCACATGCCAGGGAAGACCCTGCCATCAGCCCAAGGGATTGTGGGATTAAGAATGTTCCAACCCACCCTCAACCCTTTCACACATGATTGACTGCATAGTGGTGCCTGTTACATAACAGTAGAAACACCAACTTCCTTGCTTAGACAGGCTGACATATATTTCCAGGGGATACAATCAATCAATGACACGATCTTTCTTGAAAATGCTGATATTTTGTTAGTCATGGTTTTTTATTCTCCCACCTTCATCTTGATTTTTTTAACCAATTGCTGGGCAATATGTTTTATGAACATGACTGAGTTTTGAGTGCCCCTTTAAACGTTTCACAGTGGTTTATGTTCACTCAGAGGAGCCTCAGAAGACAGGCCTGGGAATCCACTTCTGAAAGCTCTGAGCCACTGAAAACTCCACGGAGCACAGTTCTGCTCTCACACACATAAGGGCACCATTGGCTCAATGGCAGCTGGTGCACAGCTCAGGTCACTGCTGACCCAGCAGGACTGGGCTCTGTCTGCATGGTGCCCATAGAAGGACAAAGTTTTAACTGAACAGCCCATCCCGCACTGCAACATCCAAACAAGGAATCACTCAAGTATGCTCAAGTGCCATGAAAGAAAGGTCTGGCAAGCCCAGTTCTATTCTGTTGCATACAGAGCCACTGTGAGTTGCAGCAACTGGTTTAGTCTCAGTTTTTACAAATTCTTACTCCCTCACCTCACCCCACTCCAGACCCCGCCTTGCATGCACACCCTCCCCTTATCCATAGGGAATACCCAGCAGTTGGGCACAGGTTTTGCTTGCAGTCCGTGGGCACAGCGATGTTTCAGTCCTGAGTTGACATTTAGTGACAGGTGAAGGGGCAGTGGTCCTCACAGACTCTCCAGTCAGGAGCGGGCCTGGTGGGGATGCAGTCAGGTTAAGATTTTCAAGATGGGGTTCCACAGTCCTCCCAGTCTGGTCCCAGGTTTGAAGGGACAATGCAGAGCCCTGGGGCCTGAGCGGAGCCAGTCCAAGCAGGGCTTAGATGGGCAGAGACATGGGGATGGGATTTTGGAGTAGAGGACTCTGAGGAGTAGCACCCATCTGCCAGCTTCAGCAGCCCTGTGCTTGGAACCTCTGCATTTGCAGAATCTGATTGAGGATTCACTGAAAGTGAATTTCCATCTGGCCCTGGAGATATGGGGAGCAGAGGGTCTGGTAGGTCTTGTCCAAACTCCCATTCTTCTCCTTCCTCATCTTTGATCTAGACAGCCCACACAGAGGATGAACACAAAAAAGTTTTAACAGGCAGAAGAACTCTGTCAAGATCAGAGTTTCCAGATACATATGGGGGAGACTGAGGCCAAGATAGCTGCAGGGACTGGCTTAAAGCTGGATGTGCATCATGTCAAGGAACAGGTAGTGAACCACTCCTGTTAGACCCACCTGGATAGCATAGAGCAGGTTACTCTGGTACAAGGCCACTACAGTGCTGTGGTCCCTGGAAGCCTGAAAAGAGAAACAGGCAACACTACAGTAATAGGAGATTTCAATACACCACTCTCAAGAACATTTAACATCCTCCCACAACTCATCTGGTCTTCGCTCATTAGTGTTCAAGGCCTCAAACCTGTTCCTGAGATGATTCTGAAATTCAGGTGGTATGAAATTAAAGTCATATTTTGGCTCCTGTGGATTCGGTTTAATTTTCCTCAGCTTCAGCTTGAACTTGCATATGAGTAGTTGGTGGTCTGTTCCACAATCAGCTCCTGGCCTAGTTTTCACAGCTGATATTGAGCTTCTCCAGTGGTTTTTTCCACGGATGTAATCGATCTGATTCCTATGCATACCATCAGGTGAAATCCATGTGTATAATCTACGTTTATGTCTCTTAAAAACGTATTTGCGGACATAATTGGGGCCTCCTGGAAGCAGGACTTCGGAATCACAAAGATGCCTGGGAGGCTTTGGTGCAAAGCCACTTTTGCTGGCTATAAACGAGGTCTCCGGAACCAGAGGGAGTACACAGCTCTTCTTAAAATTGAAGGCGTTTCTGCCCGAGATGAAACAGAACTCTATTTAGGCAAGAGATGTGCTTATGTTTACAAAGCAAAAAACAATACAGTGATTCCTGGTGGCAAACCCAATAAAAACAGAGTAATCTGGGGAAAGGTAACTTGAGCCCACGGAAACAGTGGCATGGTTCGGGCCAAATTTCGGAGCAACCACTTGGCCAACTGACTGGAAGAGGTCTATATTGTTCCCATCCCAAAGAAGGGTGACCCAACTGAGTGTGGAAACTACAGAACAATATCATTGATTTCATATGCAAGCAAAATTCTACTGAAGATTATCCAAAAATGACTGGAACAGTACATCAGCAGAGAACTGCCAGAAGCCCAGGCTGGGCTTAGAAGGGGTCGTGGTATTAGGGATATTGTAGCTGATGTCAGATGGATCTTAGCTGAAAGCAGAGAATACTAGAACAATGTCTATCTGTGTTTCATTGATTATGCAAAGGCATTTGACTGCGTGGATCATAACAAACTGTGGCTGACTCTGAGAAGGATGGGAATCCCAGAACATTTAATCGTGCTAATGCGAAACCTATACTTGGACCAAGAGGCAGTCATCAGAAGAGAGCAGGGCAACACTGCACGGTTCAAAATTGGGAAGGGCTTACGCCAGGGATGTGTCCTATCTCCATATCTTTTCTGGTTTTTTTTCCCTTTTCATATCTTTTCAATCTGTATGCAGAGCAGATTATCCGAGAGGCTGGGCTCTATGAGGAGAAGTGTGGCATTGGGATTAGTAGACAATCTATCAACAACCTGCGTTATGCAGATGACACAACCCTGCTCGCTGAAACTGAGGAGGACCTGATGCACTTACTGCAGAGGGTCAAGGACTGCAGCCTTCAGTATGGACTTAGGCTCAGTGTCAAGAAGACAAAGATTCTCACCACTGGACCAATTGGTAGCATCAGGATGGATGGTGAAGAGATTGAGATTGTTGACAGCTTCAGTTTCCTCGGCTCCACGGTCACCACTCTTGGCACCAGCAGCCAGGAAATAAAAAAAAACGTATTGCGATGAGAAAGTCTGCTGTTAGGGACCTCTCTAAAGTACTCAAGAGCAACGGTGTCTCTTTGGAGACGAAGGTGCGCCTGATACAGGCCATGGTCTTTGCAATTACTTGTTATGCATCAGAGAGTTGAACAATGACTAGGGAGGATAGAAGGAGAATTGACACCTTTGAGCTGTGGTGCTGGAGAAGAGTATTGAATGTACCATGGACTGCCAAGAAAACAAACAGATTCATCCTAGAGAGGGTTAAAGCAGGCTGCTCCTTGGAGGCAAGGATTCTGGGGCTTCGCCTGACATACTTCGGACATGTTGTAAGGAAAGACAGGTCTTTAGAGAGGGACATCATGCTGGGTAGAGTAGAGGGACAGCAGGAGGGGAAGATCCTCTATGAGGTGGATTGATTCAGTGACTGGAGTAATCGTGATGGGTGTGTCAGAGGCAATGAGATTGGCACAGGATAGAGCACGGTTTAGGGCTGTTGTACATAGGGTCACTAAGAGTCGCAAACGACTCGACGGCACATAACAACAACAACAACAACTCTCAAGAAAAGATAGAACTTCCAGAAAGAAACTCAGCAAAGATGCTGAAGAATTAAGCCACAGAATAAGCCAATTTGATCTCGCGCGCGTGCACACACACACACACACACACACAAGCTAAGTATACCTTCTTCTCCAATATGCATAGAACATTCTCCAGAACAGATCACATTTTAGGTATCAAGGTCAGCATAAAAAAATTAAAACACGTAGAAATAATACAAAGCATCTTCTCAGACCACACTGCTACAAATCTAGAAATTAAATAATAAGAAGATAAAGGAGAAAAAAAATAATCCATTTAGTATTTGAGCAAAACCTTGATTGAACATGAGTGTGTAATGTTGTTATTGATTGCTGTTGAGTCAAGCATGACTCATAGTGACCCTATGAACAAAAGGTGTGAAGCCGTTCTGTAACTCCTGTCGTTTATCAAAGTTCATATAGTTCCCAGAGGCATGTTGTTTAGGAAGTGGATGACACTCCCATTTCCAATGAGTGGGTAATAGAAGAAATAAAAAAGTGAAATTTAAAAAGTTTCTTGAAACAAATGACAATGAAAACACAACTTGTCAAAATCTTGGGGCAACAGCCAAAGCAGCAAGTAGAGGTCAATTTATAGCAATAAGCAAATACATCAAAAGGCAAGAAAAAAAAAAGGATAATTGACTCTCTAATCCAACATATCCTACAAATTGAAAAAGAACAGCAAGAAAACCTGACATCATCTAAAACACTGAAATTATAAAACTTAGTGCAGAATTAAATGAAACAGAAAACAGAAATAAACCAATTGAAACCATCAACAAAAGCAGGAGCTGGATCTTCAATAAGGTCAATAAAATTGACAAATCACTAGCAAACAGAGGAAAAGAAAGAAAAGACACAAATAATTACAATAAGAGATGAAAGGGGCAACGTCACAAAAAAATAAAATAAAAAGGTTAACAATGGACTGTTATGAAAAACTATACTGAAACATATACGAAAATCTAGAAGGAATGGACAAATACTTAGAAACTCAAAACCTACCGAAACTGATGTAGATTGAAATTAAACACCTGCACAGGCCCATTTAAAAAGAAGATATTGAAAATGGAATAAAACAACTTTCAACAACAACAATAACAAAAAGTCCCAGACAATATGGTTTTACAAGAGAACTTTATCAAACATTTGGAGAAGAATTCACCAATTCTACATAAAGTATTTCAGAAAATAGAAAAAGATGAAATTCTTTTAGACCCATTCTGTGAAGGAAACATATACTTAATATTAAAACCAAGTAAAGACATTTACATTATAAAAAACTACAGTCAATTTCTCTCATGAACATAGATTAAAAAATCTTGAAAAAATCTTGGCCAATAGAATCCAAGAGCACCTAAAAAAAAATAATTCACCATGACCAAGTAGGATTCATAACACATATGCAAGGATGGTTCAATATAAGCAAAACAATCAGTGTAATTCATCACATTAACAAATCAATGAACAAGAACCACATGATCCTATCAATTGATGCAGAAAGGGCTTTGATAAAATCCAAAACCTTTTCCTGATTACCCCCCATAAACAACACTTAATAAAATAGGAATAGAGGGGAATTTCCCCAACATAAGAAAACATATATAAGCAAACCCAAGAACCAACATCATTCTCAATGGAGACAGATTAAAGACATTCCCTTTGAGAACAGGAAATGGCAAGGGTACTCACTATCATCTCTCTTATTCAATATTGTATTGGAAGTCTTTGCAACAGCAATAAGAAAAGAGAAGGAAATAAGAATTATTCAAATTGATAAAGAGGAGGTACAATTATTTCTATATTCAGATGATATGATAGTATAACTAGGAAATCTTAAAGACCCAGTGAGAAAACTACTGGACATAGTCAACCAATTCAGCAAAGTTGCATGTTACAAGATACAAAAGTCCATTGGATTTGTCTACAGTGACAAAGAGAATGTAGAACTGGAGCTAAGAATAACAATGCTCATCAAAATAGCTAATCACAAGATTAAATACTTGGGAGTAAATAAAACTAGAAACACAAAAGACCCATTCAAAGAAAATAACAAAACATTACTCCAAGAAACAAAAAGAGACCTGGAGAAATGGAAGAATATACCATGCTCTTGGATAGGAAGACTCAATACTGTGTAAAAGACGATTCTACCAAAGGCAATCTGTATGTTCAATGAAATTCCAGTACAAATACCAATTCCATTCTTCAATGATATGGAAAAGGCAATTTCCAATTTTATCTGGAATGCAAAGACACCTTGAGAAAACAAAGCGCTCCTGGAAAAGAGAAACAAGGTAGAAGGCATTTCACTCCAAGATCTCAGATTCTACTACACAGCCATGGTTGTCAAGACAGCATGGTATTGGTAGAGGGAAAGAGACATAGATCACTTTCCAGCTTTGTTCCGGCACTATGGCCCCCGCAAAGAAGGGTGGTGAGAAGAAGAAAGGCCATTCTGCCATCAATGAAGTGGTGACCAGAGAGTACACCATCAACATTCACAAGCGCATCCATGGAGTGGGATTTAAGAAGCGTGCTCCTCGGGCACTAAAGGAGATCCGGAAATTTGCCATGAAGGAGATGGGCACACCAGATATTCGCATTGACACCAGGCTTAACAAAGCTGTCTGGGCCAAAGGAA
>NW_006400124.1:292768-297308 GCF_000299155.1 Elephantulus edwardii
ATATATATATATTAGGATATTTAGGCAGCTATTCTTTTTTTTTCAATTCAGTAAACATAATTTATCCAGTTTTTCTCAGTCTTACCCTGACCCCAATGTCAGCCTCATTCTATAACCGTGGCACCATATAATATTTTTCCTTTTGTGACTGGGATATTTCACTCAGCATAATGTCTTCCAGGGTCACCCATTTGGAATAATATTGCAAGAGTTCCTTGTTTTTCAAAGCATCATATTATTCCATTGTGTGAATATACCACAGCTTCTCTCTCCATTCATTTGTTGATGGGCTCTTAGGTTGTTTCCAATTCCTTGCTATTGTGAACAAAGCAGTGATAAACGTGGGTGTGCATATATCTGTTTGGATGGTGGTTATGGTCTCTTTAGGGTATATTCCCAGTAGTGGAATTTCTGGGTCAAATGGTATCTGTATTTGCAACTTTTTGAGAAAGTGCCACACTGCTTTCCACAGTGGTTGCACCATTTTACACTCCCAATGACAGTGAATAAGTGTTCCAGTCTCTCCACAACCTCGCCAGAATTTGTTGCGCGCTGTTCTGTTAAATTTTGGTATTCTGACTGGGGTGAGATGATATCTCATATTTGTCTTGATTTGCATCTCTCTTAGAGCTAGGAATTTTGAACATTTCTTCATGTGCCTGTTGGCCATCTGAGTGTCTTCTTTGGTGAAGTGTCTGTTCATATCCTGTGCCCATTTTTTGCTTGGATTATTTACTTTTATCTTGTTGTGTTGTTCAAGCATTTTATAAATTCTAGACATAAGTCCTTTATCTGCCATGTCATTACCAAATACTTTTTCCCAGCCTGTGGCTTCCGTTTTTACCCTGTTTGAGAAGTTTTTGAATGTGCATAGGGATTTGATTCTTAGAAGGTCTCATTCATCTATTTTATCTTCTCCTGGTTGTAGGTTTTTGAGGATACTTGGAAGACTGTTTATGTTGTGGATTAGGACTACTAGAGTTCTTCCAAGCTTTTCTTTAATGAAGTTTATAGTCCTTGGATTTAGTCCTAGGTCCATGATTCACCTTGAGTTGGTTTTTGTGTATGGAGTGAGGTGTGAATCTTGCTTAAGTCTTCTGCAGATATTGACATCTCTCTGTATAATTTTTTTTGGCCTATGAGTACAATCCTACACAGACATTGTTATTATTTATATCAAGGCCCATACATGCCAAATATGAATAGGGATCTGATGTGGTTTTTGTAAAACTCTCATAACTGTACGGTCATAAGATCATGTACTCACAAAAGGGACCAGAATATAGGAAAGCTTAAAGGCAGATTTATTAAGGGAGCTCCTAGGTGACATTCCCTGATCTGGAAAGGGAGGTTGAGGAAGTCATGCTTAGGGTATATTTGGCTGGGTTTTTATAGAAGGGCCTTCAGGGAGGGGTAGGGTTTTTGAAGGACATTCCATTGTGTTTTATGGTTCAGCTAGGTGGGTGAGGCTATTACATTCTTTTCAGTTCTTATTCCCCCTTGGCTTCTGTTTTGGCCTAACATCCTAGCCTAAGAGGTGAGGCATTTTGGTACTGGCTATTTCCTGTTGAACAAGGAAGGATATCTGGGGCTGTACTGTATTGAGTTGGTGCCAGAGTCAGTTGTTAGGGAGGAATATTGTTGTAATAGTAGCTGGTTCACAGTTAAGTAGGTCATTTCTTTTATCCCAAGAAATAAGAATTTAAAAAGACAGGGAGCGACTAGTAACAATATCCTTATGTTTATTATTGGTCCTAGAAAAGTAAAAACCCAGGCTAGAAATGGGTTCTTGAGCCAACTGGGGAGAAAGCTTGTGGGTTTTGTCTGTGCTTAATTCTTTAGTTAATTTTGTCAATTTAGGAACAAGTTCTTCTACCATTTCAGATTTATTTATATAATAGCAATATACAATGGCCGAATTAATTCGTCGTAAATCCTGAACTAGGTGGTATGATCCAACAGCTTTTTTTAACTGGTAGGGTTAGTGTATTGCATGGAGAGTTTGTGGGAGTAAAAAGCGTATTTGAAAGTAGGTGAGTAATAATGAGTTTCAAGCCCATGCGATGTTGTGTGGAGATAGAGAATTGGAGTCTATCAGGAAAAGAGGAGAGGTCCTTCAGAGTAACAAGAACAGGTTGGTTGTGAGAGGCTACAGACGGAGTGGTAAGATCCTATACAATGGAGTTTCAATGTCTAATGATAGAGACAGTGTAGGAAGGTGCTCAGAGGGAAGGAAGGCTAATAGAGATAGAACAAAAGGCTGGTCAGGCAAACTGGGTCCATTTGACTCCAGAGAAACACAGACCCAAGTTTACATAGGACATCTCTAGCTAGCAACTGAGTTGGACATGTATGAATAATTAGAAAGGAATGAGTGAGTATTCTTTTGTTGAAGGCAATGAGAAGGGGTTGAATGGTAAGAGGCTTGGAAGAGAGGCCATCAATCCCTATTACTGAGACCTGGGTAGGGAAAACAGGACCCGAGAATGAAGGAAGCACTGAAAAGGGAGCCACTGTCAGAAAGGAAATTGTTTTACCTGCTACCGGAATGTTTACCTTGGGCTCGGCAAGGGCAACAGAGATGTCAAGCCTGTGTATCTTCAATCTTCAACAGTCAGGCCCAGAGGTCGGCTGGGATGGGCACCTGGTTTGGTGCAGGGAATGCACTACTATGGCTATTTGCCAAAAAGCAGTCAGCCTTACAATAGTCCAGTGGTTCACAGATAGGGCAAGCCCGTGTCTGAGGGCAGGAGTTACAGCAGCAGTTGGCCCAAGACCCTCTTTGCCACATTTGAAGCGTGACCAGGAGGTAACCAGCTCATTGAACAAGGAAATGTTTTCTGACTATTCACCACAGCCAGCCATAAATTATCTATCAGAGGTTGGCATGCGGATTCACTTTCTGTCACGTGTGAGTCTCCTTATCAACCTCTGCCTGTTCCTCTCAGGCATTGAAAACTTTAAAGGCCATGTTTACCAGGTTTCAAATGGGTGTGTGGGGGCCATCCTCAGCCGTTTTGAGTTACCTTTTGATATAAAGGGCTGATTAAGTGAGAAAATGAATGGCTAGGAGGGTGGCCCCCTGCTGGGGAGGTAAGGTCTAGGTAGTTATACTGAGTCAGGGCTTTGGTGAGACAGTTAAAGAAAGCAGATGGGTTTTCATCCTTAGCTTGGGTAATTTATCTAAGCTTATTAAAATTGACTACTTTATGGGAGATGACATGTAGACTGGATAAAACATACGCTGAATCATACAGCCACATCTGGCTTGACCATCTCTTCCTGCACAGCTTGGGGGCCAACTGGCATGGGTTCATCTATTAAATGCACTTGGTCTGCATACTTATGAGTAGCAGTGAGAGTATACACTTTTTCATCTGGTGTCAGGGTAGAGGACAGAACAACAAAAAGGTCATGCCAGGTGAGATCATAGGTTTGGGTCAGGTACCTAAATTCTTTGATGTAGGTTGTTGGGTCTTTGGAAAATGAGCCTAAATGTTTTTCAGCTTGGAAAAGATTGGACAGAGAGAAAGGCATGTGGATGTAAATGGGACCCTTAATTGCCTACAACTTCCAAAAGAAGACAGACAAGAGACTAGGTCTGGTGAGACCAGGTCTGGCTAGCAACCAGAGATGTGATGGTGGGTGTAGTCTATGAGCTACTCAATGCAGAAGGAGGGTCAGGTTCTGGAAGGGACAGCGGGTAGTGTGCAGAGGGAAGCTAAGAGCGGAAGTCTAAAAGGTATACAAAGGCAGAGCCACTTGGAGGGGATGAAGATGAGTCCTGGAAGGGAGAGAGTAAGGGGATGGGGTGATTAGGTCTTTGGAGACTTAATCAGTGAAGGGTTTTGGACTAAGATAACTTGCACAAGTTGTCAGGTCTTGCAAAGTGGGGCAGGGAGGGGAGTGTAAGTAAAAGAAAACTTGGACATATGGGATTTCTGGCCATTTCTGAATCCATCAGCAGAAATTGTCAAGATTGAAGGGTACTGAAATCAAAGGTTCCATTTTTAGGCCATTGAGAGTCTTTATCTAGCTATTATTGTGGCCATGCCCAGTTACAGTAAAAGATAAGGCTCTTGGGGTGAAAGTCCTCAGCCAGACCCAGGTTTGAAAGATTCATGGTTGGGGGGGAAGCCTAAAAGACTGTCCCTTAAAGGCTTAGACATGTGGCTACCCATGGTTTTCAGGTCTATGGATGAGGCAACTGAGACTTCAGAGCATCCCTTGGAAACCAGGAGTCTCAGATATGGAGAGAAGCGAAGGATGGTGTGGGTGTTCCTTATCATAATCAATAGCCCGAGAAGAAGCATCTGGCCCTACTTGGTATGTGTGGAACTCCTGACACAGATCTCTGATTTTTCTGTGTATGCGCAGATAGGAGTCCAGTAACAGACGTGAATCCAAAGGGAGCTTAAAACATCTGGAAGTAAAATGCCTGAGGACTATTATGAACAGTGCCTGGGAAATTATGAGAAAATGGGCTTTTCTGAGGGAAAGAGAGAAGTCAGAAAAGAAGTCTGACAATGGAGAGGAAGAG
>NW_006400124.1:297408-299960 GCF_000299155.1 Elephantulus edwardii
AGAAAGGCTTGGAAGAAATCAAGAAGCCCTAATCCACAACATGAACTGTCTTCCAAACATCCTGAAACACCTACAGCCAGGAAAGAATAAAATAGATGACTGAGATCTTCTAAGATTCAAATCCCTATGCATGTCCAAATACTTTACCAACAGGATTAAAAGGAAAGCCACAGACTGGGGAAAAAATTTGGTAATGCCATATAAAATGATGCTACCAAGGCAAAGGTGGGTGACTTTAATCGGCGGCCCTTGGGCCCGTTTTCAATTGTTTTTGGTCAAACATTCTTCTAAGTTGTATAGCCCTATTCTGTCCACTTGCCATACAGAGGTAACTTGTGGTTGCTGTGAAGCTGAACACTGTGACACTGATGTGTCAAATGCGATAATGTTTACCCATGGTGGACAGTGTTTGATGGAGCTCCTGATTAAAACAAGCGTGGAAGCAGGAGTGGCATCCACTTCCAAAATAGCTTGCCTGTGGAAACCCTATGAACCTGGAGAAAGGATGAAAGTTATACTAGTTTTGGGGACTTTCATTCACTATGAGTCACCTACGAATCGACGGCACTTAACAACAATGACATATCTGGAATTTATAGAGTACTCCAGCATCTCAAGAAGATAAAGATAAACAACTCAATCACAAAGTGGGCAATTTTATGAACATTTACTTCACCAAAGAAGGCATTCAAATGGTGAACAAACACATGAAGAAATGTTCAAAATCCCAATCTCTAAGAGGGATGCACATAAAAAGAAAAAACAAACTATGAGATATCATCTCACCCCTATTGTTGAACAATAGCCAAGTTCAACAGAGCAGCAAACGACAAATGCTGATGATGTGTGGAGACATTGGTACCCTTCCTTACTCACTGTTGGTGGAAGTTTAAAATGGTGCAACCACTCTGAAAGGCAGTATGGTGCTAGAAAGAGAAATACCATTTGACTCAGCAGTTGCACTACTGGGAATATACCCTAAAGAAACCAGAACTGCCACACAGACATATATGCACACCCATGTTTATTGCTGCATTGTTCACAATAGCAAAGAGATGGAAGCAACCTAAGTGCTCATTAGCAAATGAATGGATAGGGAAGCTGGTATATTCATGCAATGGAATATTTTGGCAACATTAAAAACCAAGGAACTCATAAAATATTATACAAAATGAGTGACCCTGAAGGATGCTATGCTGAGTAAAAGATCTCAATCACAAAAGGATAATGTCAAAGTTATAAAACAGTACTGACATGGGGGTTGGGGAAAACAAAGGGGGAAAAAAAGATAAATAATGTACACTGCATTGAAACAGATGAAGGAAAGAACTATCTAAAAGAAATATATGATTAGGTATTATTTGCATGACAACAGTCCAGAATAAGAGGTGCATAGTAAAGTGGACTGAGGGGCAGGAGGGAGGCAGGAAAATGCAACAATGAAAGAATCTTTTAAAAAAGAAAAACAAACTGGGGTTGTTGTTGTTAAGAGCCAGTGAGTTGTAGATAACTCATTCTGACCTTATGAAGAAAAGACCTGAACGCTTGTATAACTTCCATAGTTTCTCCACATTCATAGAGTTTCCTGGAGACAAGCTATTTTGGAAGTGGGTGCCACTCCTGCTTCCAAGCTGGTTTTAGTCGTGGATCTCTACCAAACACTGTCACCATGGGTAATCATTATCACATTTGACAGATCAGTGTCACAGTGTTTAGCATCACAGCAACCATGAGTTACCTCTGTACAACAAACGGACAGACCAGTGTTATAACACTTAGAAGAATATTTGCCTTTAAACTCCTCTCTCCCTTGTCCATTTCAATGCAGTATACATAATTCATCCAGTTTTCTCATTCTTACCCCAACCCTGATGTCAGTCCCATTCTACATCAGTGGCACTATGCAGTGCTTGTCCTTTAGTGACTGAGATATTTCACTCAGCATAATGTCCTCGAGGGTCACCCATTTTCAATAATATTGAATTTTTTTTTTGCATGTGGTGAAGATTTAATCTAGGACTGTACAAATCTATTTTGAGTCATTTCAATAGTGGTTAATTTCATGGAAATACAATTGTTAGCATAAAGTGCCAAAATAGTTCACAAAGTATCATTGCTGGAGCAGTATCGCCTGGATGCCATCAGGTCAGCTATGACTCATAGCAACCCCATGAGCAACAGAGCGGACCCTGGCCCCAGCCTATACCATCCTCATGATCTCTGCTGTGCTGGAGCCCATTCATACAATCACTGTGTTAATTGAGGGACTTCCTCTCTTTTACTGACCTTCTGCTTTTCCCATCTTGGATCCGACTGTTACAAGAAGTTGTCCCTCCTTCTCTAGCAGAGCATTTGGTGGATTCAAACCTCATGCCTTTGGGATTGCAGAGCAGCTTCTTGCCAGTAGGCCACCAGAGTTCAGAAACTACAGAACAATCTCACTTATTTCACATGCAAGCAAGATTTTACTGAAGATTATAAAAAACGACTGGAACAGCACATCAACAGAGAACTACCAGAAGTCCAGGCTGGGTTTAGAAGGGGTCGTGGTA
>NW_006400124.1:300847-301838 GCF_000299155.1 Elephantulus edwardii
AGTGAGGTGTGGGTCTTGCTTGAGTCTTTTGCAGATATTTTTCCAATTTTGCCAACACCATTTGTTAAAAAGGCCGTAGTTTCCCCAGTTGACGGGTTTCATCTCCTTGTCAAAAATCAGTTGACCATGGATAGATGGGTTGATATCTGGATTCTCAATTCTATTCCATTGATCTATGTGTCTGTCATTGTACCAGTACCATGCTGTCTTTACCACTACAGCAATGTAGTAGGATTTGAAGTCAGGGAGTGAGATACCTCCTACCATTCTTCTATTCTTAAGGAGTGCTTTGCTTATTCGGGGCTTCTTTCCATTCCAAACGACACTGGAGATTGCCTTTTCCATCTCGTTGAAGAATAGGATTGGTATTTGTATTGGGATTTCATTAAATGTGTAAATTGCCTTTGGTAGTATTGCCATTTTCACAACATTGAGTCTTCCTATCCATGAGCAAGGGATATTCTTCCACTTCTCAAGATCTCTTTTTGTCTCTTGTAGTAATGTTTTGTAATTTTCTTTGAAAAGGTCCTTTGTGCTTCTGGTTAAATTTATTCCCAAGTATTTAATCCTGTGATTAGCTATTGTAAAAGGTATTGTTTTTCTTAGTTCTGGCTCTGTGTCCTCTTTGCCACTGTAGAGAAATCCAACTGATTTCTGTATGTTGATCTTGTATCCTGCCACTTTGCTAAATTGGTCCACTGTGTCCAATAGTTTTCTTGCTAAGTCTTTAGGGTTTTCTAAGTACACTATCATATCATCCGCATAGAGGGATAATTTTTACCTCCTTGTTGCCAATTTGGGTACCTTTTATTCCCTTCTCTTGTCTTTTTGCTATCATTAAGACTTCCAAAACAATGCTGAATAAGAGAGGTGATAGTGGGCATCCTTGCCTAGTCCCTGGTCTTAAGGAGAATGACTTTAACCTCTCTTCGTTGAGAACAATGTTGGCTCTAGGGTTTTCATAAATACTTTTTACTATGTTGAAGAAATT
>NW_006400124.1:305996-324206 GCF_000299155.1 Elephantulus edwardii
GGAGGGTGGAGGGACAGCGCAGGAGGGGAAGACCCTCTATGTGATGGATTGATTCGGTGACTGGGGTAATCGGGATGGGTGGGTCAGAGGCAGTGCGGTTGGTGCAGGATAGCAGGATAGAGTGGGGTTTAGGGCTGTTGTCCATAGGGTCACTATGAGTCGCAAACGAGTCGACGGCACATAACAACAACAACAACAACAACAACAACAACTACAGGTCTGGTAGTTAGAAATTCCCTTAATTCCTGTTTATTTGGGAATATCTTAACTTCACCCTCAATTTTGAATGACAGTCTTGCTGGGTATAGTATCCTTGGCTGAGAGTGAAATTCTTTCAAGACTCTGTATATGTCACCCCATTCCCTTTTTGCTTGCATAGTTTTAGAGGAGAAATCAGCACTTATTCTTACTGGGATACCTTTGTATTTGATATTTTGCTTTTTTTGAGCTGCTCTCAAAATTCTTTCTTTATCTTTAGTTTTGGGAAGCTTAATTATCATATGTCTTGGTGTTTTTCTCTTAGAATTGAACCAAGATGGGGTTCATTGAGCTTCTTCAATTAAAAAATCTTGTCTTTCATCATATCTGGGAAGTTTTCTGCCATTATTTCTTCAAAAAATTTTTCTGGACTTCCTCTCATTCCTTCTGGAATTCCCATTATGCGTATATTGTTTCTCTCGATGGTGTCTTGCAAAACCGTTATTTCGTGTTCAGTTTTCTTTGGTTTTTGTTTTTTTTTTTCTAAAAACGTGTAACCTCAATTTTGTCTTCTATTTCACTAACTCTTTCTTCCATTGCCTCGACTCTACTTGCATGTTCTTCTATAGTGTTGTTTATTTCTGCTATTTTATCATAAAACTCTGGAATTTCTGTTTCTTATTTAAGATTTCTACATCTTTAATGAATTTTTAATTTTGTTCTTGTATTGTTTTCCTGAATTTTTCTAAAAATTTTTCCGTGTTTTCCTTTATTTCATTGAGAAAACTTAGTAATAGTTTTTTGACGTCTTTGTCAGGAATTTCATAGTGACATATGCCTGAAACATTAGGCTTGTTTTTCACTGCAGAATAAACAGAAAACATCCACTGTCCTGATGATTCCCAAACCTCCATATCTTTTATAGTTCCTTCTAGAAGTTTCTTTTCATCTTTCTTCTCATCAGAGTTAAGTGAAGTAAGTGACCTCAGAGATAATCTCAAATCTCCACTGCTGCTAGTTGAAGTTCCAGAACCAAGAGTGCTGCCTGATGTATTCACTTGATCTCTGCTGTCCGCTAATGGCGAAGACTTGGAGAAACTGGATGGCTGGATCACACTGGAGGATCTCTGATTACTATCATTCCACCGTCTGGTACTATCTGAGGCCTGCTGCTGAGGTTGCTTCTGCGCTCCGTCTGCACTCCCGGTATGAGGATGCTCATTCCAGCACTGATCTCCAAAGTGGCACCAGCCTTGAAGGAAGAACTGACAAATGGCCATGGCAATGGCTCGCCACCGAGCGATCTTCACTCCGCACACCAAACAACAGTCTCAACAATTGCTCTTTTTAATAAAGCGATGAAGCCTCTCACATTCTCATTTCACTGTGCACCACAGTGGGACAAAGAAGAGCATCCTCATTTCACAGCTGAGGAAACTGAGGCTCAGAGAAGTCAAAGTCACTTGTCTGAGGTAGCCCAGCAACACAGCAGCAAAGTCAGGGACCTGAATTCAGGCCTTTGTGGTCCCATGTGCATCTCTGCAGGGGTGCTAGGAGGAAACACAGCACTAGTTGTCCAGAGTGAGGGGGAAAGTGGCTAGAAGACTCCACTGACTTGACTTCCCATAGCCAAAGTGATGCTGAGCGTTGCCCTAGATGCAGTATCTGTTATGCAGCTGCACGGACTTGAGTGTGAAGGTGGTGTCTCTCTTGTGCCCACCTGAGAACAGAGAGGGTTTGGGTCCCATGAACAGCAGGGCATGAGGCAGCCTTCTGTCCTCCCCTCTATGCGATCTGACCTCATTCCACCAACACTATACACACACAAACACAGACATGCACATGCTCCTCTTGGGCCCTTTACTTCCTAAGCTATTCAACCTCCAGTAACCACCTTCACCCACGCATCTCAGCTGTACTTGAGCCCATTGCAACACCCACTGTGTCAATCCACGTCAATAAGGGTCTTCCACCTTTTTGCTGACAATTTGCTTTTCACACATGATGTACTTCTCCAGGGAATGGCTCTTCATAATACCATGCCCTAACTGTGTGAAATGAAATCTCATCATTCTTTCTTCTAAGGAAAATTCGAGCTGCACTTATCTCAAGACATATGTGTTTATGCTTTGGTTAACCCACGGTCACCTCATGGCTCTCGAGAAGGGAGCTCCAGGGAATGCCAATACGTGAATGTGCATTTTCATCTTGTCAGTAGACTTCTGGCGGTGAAATTGCTGACTTCCTTTGTTTTACAGACCATTCACCTCAAAGAGCACACAAACACTACTGACCTTCTACATTTTGCATGTGATGTCCAATCTACCAGGGGTGGCCATAGCTGGTACTACTCCAATCCCCTTTCTTACTTCTCTGTGGTACTCTTTACAGAGTTTGTATCCGATATGATATCTGAGTCTGAAGATATCTGGAAAGGACAAGGTCCAGGGAGGTTCCCATTGCACCTGCAGCTGCTTCCCAGGGAGGGGTCTAAGGCTGACAACCTCCAGAGTGTCTGGTTTGACTGATGTAGAAGCAGAAGTCAGTCAGTCAGTCAGTCAGTCATTCAACCAACAGGTATGTATTGAGAACTCACTGCATGGTCAGTGCTGTCCCAGAGGTCAGATACAGAACTAATGAACACAGAAACCACCCCAGCACTGTTCTCCTGGAGATTATAGTCATCAAAGAAATGGTGAGAAACAAGAGAGGAAATAGTAGCTCACACAGAGCCAGCAGCATATTTTGGGAGTGAGTTGTCATTTTTAAAAGAAATTACATTTAAAAAATGTAATTTTTTAAAAAGCTATGACACATTCTCATTCTGATGCTTACAGATACCCTTTGGTGGGCTTTGGGGAAAGTAAGTCCCCCTCTCCTCCAAAAGATATCCTTATGTAGCTTACAATTCAGGGTATTTTCATTCATTCACCAGGCTGAACAAACATCCCCAGTTTAATCCTAGAACATTTTCATTAGCCCCAAGAAAAACACAGACCACTAACCACTCTCCATTGCCCTAAGCACCAGGCAGCAACTAATCACTCTATGGATCTGCCTGTTCTGGACACTGCAAGAAAATGGACTCATACAACACATGGTCTTTTGTGACCAGCTGCTCCTCCTCCTCCTCCTCATCCACGGAGCAGAGCGTTGCAGAGCTTCTGCCCTCTGCACGACTGAGTAATAGTCCACTGGGCAGCTGGGACACATCGTATTTCTCCATTGTCTGGTGATGGACATTAAGGTTGTTTCTATAATTTGGGTTTTAGGAATAATGTTGCTATGAGCATTCGGGCACATACTTGTGTGTGACCCTGTTTCAGTGTTATATTACCTCCTCCACTGAGTCAATTCTGACTAGCAGCTACCATTTAGGATGGAGGAGAACTGAAACATGGTTTCCAAGGCTGAGCAAGGATGCCACCTTATGGACTAAGGTCCATCTTGCTGGCACCAATGTATTTTCAACTGCTGCATATACGTGAGAGACTTAGATAATAAGGAAGATCAAGGGAAATTGATGACTTTGAAGTAGGGGATTGGTGAAGAGTTTTGGATACACTATTGACTGCCAGCCAGAACAGACAGATCATTCTTGGAGAAAGTGAAGTCAGGGTGAGCCTTAGAGCAAAGATGGCAGAAGACTTCATCTCACAGACTTTGGATTCACAGACTTCAGCAAGGGCCATTCCCTGGGAAAGGACATCAATATTGGAAAAAGAGCAGGTCAGCAAAAGGGAGGAAACTTTTAACAAGGTAGAATGGAGTGAATGGCGCATGACTGCGATGACGGGGTGAAGCACAGCGGCAGCTGTTGGGCTGGCTGAGGACCAGCCACAGTGTTGCTCAGTCGTACATGGGGTCTCTGCGTTAAGGCTGACCCAACAGTAAATAATGACAACTGATGATCTAAATTAGACACTTTCTTCTGGGAAGCTGCTGGTGGGTTTGAACCACTAACCATTGGGTTAGCAGCCAGGTCCTTGAGCCACTGTACTTTCAAGGTTCCTTCAGTGTTGTATAGAAGTCCACGCTTAGCTTTCTGAGGAACTGCTGACTTTTCCCTAAAGGTCTTGCACTATCTTACTTTCCCACCAGCAGTGGATGAAGGTTTGCAAGTTTTAACAAAGTGCACAGGAAAGGCCCCACGGAGGAGGTGCCACAAGTGCAGACACCTGCAGTAAGTGCAGGGGAAGCCGGGTGATATCTGTGGGGAAAGTCTTCCAGGCAGTGGGAGAAAGACTGTGCAAAGTCCCTGCTGCACTCTGGGCTGGGTGAGTTAGAGGGAGAGGGTTCCTGGTGTCTGCAGTGGAGTGAAAAGAGGAGAGAGGAGGAGGGGAGTGCAGTGAGTGCACAGGGCAGGGCTTGCAGGGTTTCCTGCATATGGGAGGGACTTGGGGTTTTACCCTACAGAGGTGTGTGCTCTGGAAGGCTGGGGATAGAGCGAGCTGGAATTGATTCTCTGACCACCTCGAGGTGAAGAGCTTGAGGGAGCTATGCTTTCAGGGCTGTACCAGGTGGAGGAGAAGTTGGGATGAAGTGGGTAGAATCTGCATAGATTATAGAGAGGACAGGTTTCCAGGACAGGTAGAGAGAGGAGAGAGGTGCAAGAACACCCTGGTAGCCTCCACCCCCACCCACATGCTCCCACTCAGTGATTTCCTCTGGCACAAAGGGCAGAAGGGTGGTGCTGATGCCCCCTGGGTGGATGGCCGTGACATTGAGCTTATGGGGAATATTGGAGATTGCCATGAAGTCCATGATGGTACAGCTGGGGAAGCTGGGTGTTAGCTGGAGGCTGGGCTTACACTCCCTCTTTTTGGCCATTAAAACCCTGCAGGAGATGGGTGCTGTGAGGGATTGGGGGTCTGCGATGCCAGTGTATGGGGACAAGATGCTGTGCCCTGTTCTAGCCATGACCTGTGGCTGTGTGGGCACCAGACATCCACAGGGAGATGCTGGAGTGTTTGGATTCTAAGGGATTCTGGAATGTGGAATTCCAATAGTCTAGAGGCTTAGGGGTTCCCAGACTCTGGAATCTGAAACAAGGGCATCCTGCTCTCTACAGAGCTGTGACTCCCCAGGTTACAGAACTTGGAATGAATTTTCTTAGAATTACCACATCACTATCAGATATTCTAGAATGTTCCCATTGTTTTCTTTGGGCAGGGGAGAAGACACCACCCAACATGGGTATGGAACACTTGTGATGCAGTGAGTGCCTCTGGATGTGACCTCATTTCGTTTTCCTTCATTTAAATTTGATCACAGGCTCTTAACAATTCTTAAACCAAAGTAATCACTACTGAGTGGATTCTCATCCTTAGTGACCCTGCAGTACAGGATCTATGGTCGGACCCTTAGTTAACGACCCTGCAGGACTGGGTCTGAGGTCTAACCCTTAGTTGACCCTTAGTTAGAGACTCTGCAGGACTGGGTCTGAGGTCTGAGTCTCAAAGATCCTGAAGGACCAGGTCTGAGGTATGACCTTTTGGAGACCATAGAGGACGGGGTCTGAGTCTTAGATATCCTGAAGGGTCAAGTCTGAGGTCTGAGTCCTAGAGACTCTGAAGGACTAGGTTTGAGGTATGACCCTTAGATATCCTGGAGGATCGGGTCTGATTCTGATATTCAGAGATGCTGGAGGACCTTGGCCATCTGGCTGCTCCAAGCTCACCACCTGATTCTGAAGTAATAAATCATTAAGGGTGCAACTAGTAAGCTTGAACGACTGACCTTCCAGTTAGCATCCTGACACATAACACGCTCAAAACATACAAACACAAACTCATGGCTGGAAAGATAGAATGGACTCAGAATTGACACCCCACCCCTTCCAAGTCAGGTCACTAAGCCTGTAAACCACATGGGAGGAGACTGCATATCTTTGACTCTTGTAATCACTGGCTGATTCGAACTTCTAAAGAGTCATGGCCTTTGGGTCAGCAGCTCGACTTTTCATGGATTACATCACCAGAACTCCAAGCTAGTACATTTTTAAATTTTTATTGAAAAACATTTAAAAGTTCTTTGGGACATAATGATCTGTGCATCTGTTTCTTCAATGGCAAGTTTTATGAACTCAGGATACAACTGACAGCTGACCCCATGTGTCTCAGTAAAGAACTGGGCCCCACACGTATCTGAGTGGCTGATGGGTCAGAAGAGGGTCACCAGGCCTTTCTACTGAGGCACCTCCAGGGGTATTGGAACTCAGTCTTTTCTCTGAGCTGTTGGTTCTACAGGAAGGCTGGTCTCCTCTGTGGCTCACTGACCTGTACTTGGCTATGAATTTGGTGGGTGTGGTGGCATTTGGAGCTGGGGACTGTGTCCAAGAGCAATCTATGCTGATCGGATATCTGAAGGCTTGACACTGCACCTGCAGGCTCAGATCTGCTGGGGGAGAAGGGACATGAGGGAAGGACTGCTGGGGAACAGGCTTTCTGAAAAGCATAGCTGAGCATGGCTACATTTCTCCTTGGGCTAAGTCACTGTTATGTATCACTGTCTCTTGTCATTGTTCTGTGTTATCGAGTTGCCTGTGACTCATAGCGACCCTATGTATATAAGAGTCCTAAACCCTGCTCTATCTCGTGACAATCTCATTGTCTCTGACACTCCCATCCCCACTATCCCAGTTACTGAATCAATCCATCTCATTGAGGGTCTTCCATTCTTTCTCTGTCCCTCCACCCTCCCAAACATGACATCCGTCTCCAAGGACTGAGTCCTCCTTGCAACATGTCCAAAGTCTGACAGACAAAGCTTCAGAATCCTTGCCTAAAAGAAGAAGCCTGGTTTTACCATTTCTAAGATGAATCTGTTGGTTCTCCTAGCAGTCCATGGTACATTTCAATACACTTCTAGCACGACAGCTCAAAGCATCAATTTTCTTTCTATCATCGATAGTCATCATCCAGCTTGCTGATGCATAGCAAGAAATTGCAAAGATTATGGGCTACACAGAGGGAAAATGGGTCATGGGGATATAGGGCTGCGAGTGTCTTTCTCGAAGAGCCAGAGGGAGTGAGAATAGCACAGTGCCTTACAGCCCAGAGAAGAAACTAGATGAAGAGCACGTAGCCCAGTCGCATGGGTTTCTAGAGCCACAACATCAGCAAGAGGTTTGTCTGTTCATTGCTGTCTCACAGCTGTGGTACTGAGAATATGGTTTATTAGGGAAGTAAGTTGGAGAGTAGAAGAGACAAAGAACACTACCCAATGAAAATCCAAGTTTTAGCCCAATGTCCAAAGTACAACATCTCAGTTAGTTCAGGCTCTGGTTTCAGTTCAACAATCAAATCCAAATCATCCAGAAAGATTTACCTCAGAGCAGTTAAAGTCAGCTTCTTCTTCAAGCATTTGACAAGAACAGAAAAGCCTTTAACCATGGCCTTTATCTAAGGGGTCCTCTGTCCTCTATTTATAACCTGCCACTGTTTCTTCCACAGCAATGCCAATAGTCAGTGTCTCACTCTCTCTATGATCTTGCTCCAGACTCCCTCAAATTTTGCTGACATAAGTCTTGCTCTCCTCAAGTCTTGTGGTGCAATATGGGAAGCACTCTTTCTCTTATCAAAGTTCCACAGTTGTTCGTGATTTACAAGGCCATGTGCCTGCAGTTAAGTTAACTGGAGACCAGAGGGGCCTAACTGTGATGGTTAAGAAAAGAAAACTTAGAGGCTAAAACCACAACCACCTATAGGGCTGGCATCGGCTCTCTGGAGCCCTGGCTCAGAACCCTCAATGGGGGTCAGTGAGACTCAAGTCTGCCCTGCCACTGCTCAGGGCTTTGTCTCTGAGTAAGTAACCCCTTAATAAACTCCCACATCAGAGGCCCCTAGCTCTTTCCTCAGTCCCTTAGTATGTTAGGGCAAATATCACATTACTAATCCATGATATAGGTTCATCCTGAGACTCTCAGAGTTGTGCTGTGAGCCCAGCCCTGCATGCTTCCAGCCAAAGTCTAAAAAAAATCAAAGGTATCTAGTCAACATAAGTGAAGAAATAAACCCATCCATACTATCATTCATCTATAGGGGCTGTGCTGCCAACACAAAGGCACACAGTTTGAGTTGCCCAGCTGCACCTTGAGAAAAAGATGGGGAAGCATGTCTTCTAGAAAGTCAGCTGTGGGACGGTTCCAACTCAGGAGTGCATAGCAACATACAAGATAGAGCATCGATCAGATCTGTTGTTCTTGGGGTCACCACGAGTCATACTTGACTAGACAACACCTAGCAACAACAATCTTTCAGACATTACAGCTTGGCTTGTAATTGATCTTGGCTTGTCTTGATCTGGAAGCTCTGCTGAAACCTGTCTACAATAGGCAATGCCCTGGTATTTGTGTTGGTGGCACAGCTTCAAGCATCACAGAAACACACAAGCCATCACAGCAGGAGACACTGACAGCCTGGTGGTGGACGTGAGGATGGAGTAGAAAGGGAAGGGCCTTATTCTGCTGTGAGCAGGATCACTATGGGTCAGCGCCACCTCACCAGCAACAGGATACCAGGATACTCAGCCTACCATCTCTAAGACCACTGCCCTCGAGGTTCTGCTGACATAACCACCCCCAACTTCCCTTTCTGAGGTTGTAAATCTTTATGGGAAGACACTGCCCATCTCTTTCCCGAAAATCAGCTGGTGGATCAGAACTATTGACCTTAGAGACACAACTGATAAAACACTAAACCATCATAGTTCCCAGCTTATTTTCCAAACGGCTAAACTGAGGTTCAAGGAGTCACAAAGGGGAACAGGGTGGCAGGGACCCAATCTGGAGTGACACAGTTGGGTGTATCTTGATTTTGTCAGATTTATGTCGAAGCACATGACTGGGTTTCTATTTTAAAAACATGACTGAGTCAGGGTGCTCTGGCTGGGAATTGAACCTGGGTCTCAGAATTCAATGCCCCCTCTATGCTGTCATCGTCGTATTATCAAGTCAGAACTGACCCATAGCTGACTCTAGTGAGTTTCAGAGGCAGAAAATCACACCAGAGGTGACTTTCCATCTTTCTCTGACAGAACAGCTGTTAGACTTGAACTACATGTCTTCTAGTTGGCAGTGCAGCTTCTTACCACTAGGCCACAGTGACCCCCTTTGGAGAAGGGGAACCCCATCACAGACACTGCTAGACCAACTACTGAGGAGGATGGCCCAGGCCACCACAGGGTTCAGGGTTCACAGGGTCACTGTGAGTCGGACTTGCCTTGAGGGCACCATAGTGTGAGGAGATGGACACGCCTTCCTTCCGCGCGGCCACTGGGTGTATTCATTTCCCATCTTTTGCTTAGCAGCCAAGCACATCCCCCAGCACCACCACCAGGCGTCCTGCCCCCTCTGTATTTGTATCCATGTCTGTATCTGTGGAGACAGCCCGAGGCTGTTGGTGTTAACGGGGAGAAAATAGCCTTATTTCCCCACGGAGCAGCTGGGAGAGTGGAACTGCCAGCTCTCCTGACCCCGTATTTCACCTGCTTCTCTGGCGTTCTATGTGTCTGTGTCTGTCATGCCCCTATCTATGCCTTTTCCCATCTGTAAGATGGGTACAGTGATCCTGGAACAATAGATGCACATTTTGTTAGTGAGTCCACCCCCGTCCCACACTGTGTGTTCAGACCTAAGCTAGGGGTCAAAGTCAAGCTCCCAGATCAAACCCTGCCTGGGCAACCCCTCTCCTTCCCACCACAGGGCAACTCCCACCTTCACTTCCAACACAGGACATCCAGCTAACCCAGAAGATCAAGGTCAGGAGTAGCTTGGGATTCATGCCAGCGCCTCCTGGTGCTGAGAGCGGAGCACAGGAGACTCTGGCCAGGCATCTCCCTGGTGAACAAGGGTCAGATACTGCAGAGCACCCACCTGGGTACGGACTCCAGCTAAATATGGCTGAGGGTGCAGCAACCCAAGTTCTAGTCCCACCCTGGTTCCCAGTGGGTTGGTGATGAGGGGCTGGAATGTCCAGGGGGGCAGAGTGGAGGCAGGGAATGGAGAATTTGGGACCCTGAGTCATGTGTCTCCCCAGCAAGACCAGTGCTTCCTTCCTTCCTTCCTGAGGGAAAAGGGTCAGGAGAGACAGAGAGGAGGGGGAGGGAGAGAGACAGAGAGACACAGCTACAGAGACAGCTTTGTTATTGCTGTTGTGCCTTAGAGTCAGCTCTGATTAATAACAGCCCTGTGAATAATAGATCTGAACTCTGTCCTACCCTTTCTCATCATCCTCCAAACACTTGACCCTGTTACTGCAGATACTCTATCAATCTGTCTCATTGAGGGTCTTCCTCTCTTTTGCTGACCCTCTGCCTTGCCAAGCATCATGTGACTTCCAACATGTCCAAAATATGTGCAGTAAGTGTCACCATCTTTGCATCCAAAGAGGACTCGGGCTGCCCCTTCTCCAAGACCTGTCTGTTTATTCTTTAACAGTCCATGGGATGCTCTCTTCTCTAGAAACACCACTCAATTGCACCAATTTTCCTATTGTTTTTATTTATTGTCTGGCTCTCAGATGCATAGCAGGTGATTGAGAAAACTGTGGGTTGGATCAAGTGCATCTTATTCTTTAAATTGACATTATTTTTTTTTAAATTGACATTATTGCTCTTCAGAACTTTGAAGAAGTTACTGAAAGCAGACTTTCTCAATGTTATATATCTCTCAGTCTCCTGACTTTTGGTAACAAGGGAGTTGACTGTGGATCCAAGTAAGATTAAATAGTTGACAATTACAATCTTTTCTCCATCTATCATGATATTGCCTATTGGTCCAGTAGTGAGGAACTTTGTTCAATGTTGAGGTGTAATCCATACTGAAGGATGCAGTCTCTGATCTTCTGCAGCAAGTGCTTCAAGTCCTTTTCACTTTCCACAAGCAAGGTAGTGTCATCTGCACAATATAGGTTGTTGATGAGTCTTCATCTGATCCTGATGCCACAATCCTCTTCGTAGAGTCTAGCATCGGGAATAACACACTCAGCATACAGATTGAATAGGTTTGGAGAGATGATACAGCCCTTACCACACTTTTCCTGATTCTAAAGCATGAAGTGTTCCCCTGCTCTGTTTGGCCAACAGCTTGGTCTAGGAATAGATTTCATATAAACATAAGTAAATATTCTGAAATTTCTATTCTTCTCAATGTTAGCCACAGTTTGTTATGATCCACACAGTCAATTGCCTTTACATGGTCAATAAAACACAGCCGTTCTCCTGGTGTCCTTTATTTCAGCAGGACCCACTTGGTGCCACAATGATCTACCTGGTGTCACACCTCTTCTCAACTCAGTTTGAACTTCTGCCCATTCTCTGTCAATGGAATGTTCTAACCATATTTGGATGATCTTTAACAATATTTTGTTTTCATGTGATATTAATGATATAATTCACTAATTTCCACATTCTGTTGGATCATCTTTCTTGGGAATGGGAACACATATAGATCTCTTATTTTTTAGGTGGCTGAGTCACTGTCTTCCAAATTTCCTGGCATATACTAGTGGGCACGTCGAGGGCTGCATCTATTATTTGAAACATGTCAATTACATATCTCACTGATTCCTGAAACCCTATTTTTTTCTAGGGCCTTCAGTGCAGCCTTAACTTCTTCCTTCATCACCATTGGCTTTTTATCATATGCTGTTTCCACAAGTGTTTTAATGTCACACATTTTTTTATTATACAGTGAATCCTGTGTATTCCTTCCCCCTTCTTTTGATGTTTTCTGGATCAGTCTAAGTTTTTGCCATAGCATCTCTTAGTATTGCTACTCAAAACAGCAATGCAGATAAAAACAGACATAGATCCAGAGACAAGGGAGAGATGTAAGGACAGTCACAAAGAGGAGAGACAGACATGGAAACAGAGAGACACCAATGGATAGAATGAGAAATAGAGATACAGAGAGCTATATAGATAGAGAGATCTATACATATAGAGGGAGACCCAGATGCAGAGACAGGGTAGAAACAGAGAGCCGGGGGAGGAGAGACACAGCAGAGAGCGAGAGACAGAGAGGAAGGAGCAAGCCAGAGACACAGGGAAGACCACAAGGAGACACTCGGGAGGAAAGACAGACAGGAACATAGAGAGACAGGATGACCACAGAGCCACATTGCAGTGAGAGATGGCCACTGAGCGGGACCCAGACATCAGCCCTAAACCCATCGACTCTGACTCAGGGATTTCTGTGGGGTTTTGTGGCTGTAACCTCTCTGCTGGGAGGAAACTGTCCACCTGTCAGTCAAGGAGCAGCTAATAGATTCAAACCCCTGACGTTTGGGTTAGCAACCCTCACATGAGTCATTTCTCTACCAAAGCTCCTCCCAGGGACACGGGCACATTATTTACCCATGCGATCCCATTTAAGGATAATGACACAACACTTGTCAGCCATGGCCCAGCTCCAAGCTGTCAAGATAAGCTTCAAGTCTGGGAGGCAGCCTTCGCCCTGTGGGATTCTCTCAGGATGTGGATGGCCAGGAAATGCTGAGGCCTTCCTACTGCAAAGTCTGCACTTGTTAGATAGAAAAAAGAGCGCACGGGGGCGAGGGAGAGAAAGAAAGAAATTGGTCCCAAGAATTGGACAGGCCTTGATTGCACAGTCTGAGAGTGACACAGCTGCACAGCATGTGGGGAAAGGATTGAAATGGTGTGCAGGCAGTCTGGGGGGGGTTTCCTTCTTATAGAGGTCCTGGGGAGGACTAGGATGGTATTTCTCAGAATTTGGCACTTTAATTAAGTTAGGTTTTAGCTATTTTGATCAAGCTCAGACCCTTATGAAGATCCATTGTCTGGTCTGGTCTTTGATATGACCAGTTTAGATGTTATCAGGTTTCTCAGGAAGTGATCAAGCTTGGGGGCGGGGGTGGCGGGCGGTGCAACTGCCATATTCTTCCTCCATTCCAAACCCTAAAGGAATATAATGAATAGGGGTGAAGTTATCTTTGTCTGCTTCCTGCTGAATTGGGGCGATGTTGGGGGCTGGTGTTGGTTTCCTGTAAGGTCTGAAGGAGGAGTTTTCATGCATTCTTGGGCAGTTGCTCTGGAAATGGCAATTAGGTGGTCTATTAAAAATTTCTGAAAGAGATTTATGAAACAAGGAGCAAGAGTTAGAAGGATAAGGATGACTACGAATGGAGTTAGGATGGGTGGTAGCCAAGAGAGGATTCCTAGTGGCCACTTGGTCTCTGATCATCTACTTAGGACATTAGCTCTAGCTTTTAATTTTCTTATTCCATCTCTAACTACTCCTGAATTGTATAGAAACAACCATCTTCTCCTAAAATCAGTCAGAGACCTCCTTTTTCCATAGTTAAAAGGTCCAGACCTCTTCTATTTTGTAATACAACTGCTGCTAGGGAGTCAGTTTGGTCTTGGACTGCAGTGAGCTGAGCAGCAATATCGTCTAGTGACTCTTGGAGAGCTATTGAAAGATGCTGCAATTTTTCTAAGGAGACTCCCAGGCCTGAAGTGCTGGTGGCCACTCCTGTTATTATTCTTAGGCTAGATATCCTTTCTCTCCCTTGCCCTATACTCTTTTTTTTCTATCTAACAGCCCTAGCGACCATGGAAACCCCCATTGAGAAGCTGGACATACGTGGATTTCTGCCCACAGCCCTGCCTCCCACCCCCTCAGTTGGAAAGATTCCCAGAACCTCCAGAGGCTCTCAGACGTGGGAGTTGGCAGGACAGGGAGGCTTAGGGGGAAGATGGAGTCAGGACTGTGTGGGTTGAGTGAGCACAGGGCCCCCAAATGTACAGTGGGAGCCTGTGTCAGGGCCCCAGGGCTGCTGTAAAAAACAAGCCATGCATGGAGATCCGGACCACATAGGATTTAAGTCTCTCACTGCCAGGAGGCCAGAAGTCAGGGTTCAGGTCTGGGGAGGGTGTCAGCTCTCAGCATCTGTGAACATTCCTGGGACATTTCCACTTGTCTGATGTCATTTTTTCCCAGGATCTAGAAGTTCCTGGTGCAGGACCTCTGTGCAGAGGCTCCCCTCCTGACCTTTCCTCCTTGGTGGGACAGGTACCCCCTCTCTGCATGGTTCTCTATAATCTCAGGCCACATCCCAAGGAAGCCCCTGCCATCAGCCCAGGGGAGTGTGGGATTAAGGATGTTCCATCCCACCCTCAACCCTTTCACACCTAATTGACCATAATGGTAGTGGTGACCATTACATAGCAGCTAAACCACCAAGACTCCTCGCTCTGACAGGCTGACATGTATTTGCAGAGGACATTATTAATCCATGACACTATCGTTCTGGAACATGCTGATACTTTACTTGTCATGGCTTTTTTTTTTTAATTTAGGTTGTTTATTTTTCGCTTTTTTTTTTTTAAATTTAGGTTGTTTATTTTTCATTTCCATGAACACCTACAGAGATTTTGGGATTCCATTCATTCATTGTTGCACCCTGCTCCCCGCACAAACCCCTCCCCCCCCATTTGCTCCTCTCCTTGAAAAGCAAAAGAAAAACTCCCTCATTGGTACACAATCCCCCCCGCACCTCCCCAAACCCCACCCCCTACCCCCAAATATAATCCACTCTGCAACCCTCATTGCATACTCCTACGATAAAAATAATGCCCTAAAATATAATACTTTTAGACTATTCTCTCCCCCATAGACTTCAATGCCGTTGCTCACACCTTCCTCTAGATTTTTCAGCCACTTGTCAGACAACATGTTTTATCAACATGACCGAGTTTTGCGTGCCCCTTTAAATCTCTCCACGGTGGTTTGTGATCACTCAGAGGTGCCTCCTGAAGACAGACCTGGCAATCCACTTCTGAAAGCTCCGAGTCACAGAAAACCCCACGGAGCACAGCTCCGCTCACACATGGGGCGCTATTACCCCAATGGCGCTGGTGCACAACTTAGGTCACCACTGATCCAGCTGTACCCAGCAGGACCAGACTCTGTCTGCATGGTACCCACAGAAGAACAGTTGTTTTGTTTTGGGGTTTTTTTTTGCTTGTTTTATTAATTTTAATGAAAGTTTACAGAGACTTAGGGTTTCCAGTCATTCATTGTTGTACTTTTCTCCCTGCCCGCCCCCTCCCCCATTAACTCTTCTCTTTGACAAGAAAATGAAAAACTCTTTCATTGTTATGCAATCCCTCCCCCAAAGTCCACTCCGCTATGCAGCCTTCACTCTGGACTTCCATAATGACAAGAATACCCATTCATATGTCCCTTTTAAACAGTTGTCTCCCTCATCTGTTTCAATGCAGGATACATCATTCCTCCCCTCCTTTTCTGTCTTCCCTCAAGCCTGATGTCGGTCCTGTTTTACAACAGTGGCCCTATGCATATTTGTCCTTTTGTAACTGAGATATTTCACTCAGCATAATGTCCTCCAGTGTCGTCCATTTTGCATAATATTTCATGAGTTCCTGTTTTTCAGTGCTAGGTGGGTGATTTTCATCTGTGGCCCTTGGCCAGGTTCTAGGTGGTATAGCACTGGTCTGTGCATTGCTGTACAGAGGTAACTCGTGGTTGCTGTGATGCTGAAGGCTGTGACAGTGATGTGCCAATCGTGGTAATGGGTACCCACCGTGGACAGTGTTGGCTGGAGCTTCCCGACCAAAACAAGCCTGGAAGCAGGAGCGGCATCCACTTCTGAAATGGCTTGCCTCTGGAAACTCTATGTACGAACAGCGCTTGGGCTGATCGTTCATAGGGTCACTATGAGTCGTCTACGACTCGACACCATCAAACAACAACAACAACACATAGTATTCCATTGTGTGAATATACCAGAGCTTCTCTATCCATTCATTTGTTGATAGGCCTTGGGTTGTTTCCAGCTCTTTGGTATTGTGAACAAAGCTGCAATAAACATAAGTGTGCATATATCAGAAGGACAGTTTTAATGGGACACCTCCCCACCTCTCACTTCTGCCAGCCAAACAAGGAACCATTCAAGTCTATTCAAGTGCCTTGGAAGAAAGGCCTGGCAACCTACTTCCAAAATTACTATTGAAAATCCTACAGAGCCCAGTTCTACTCTGATGCACACAGTGGCACTGTGAGTTGCAGCAACTGGTTTAGTCTTAGTTTTTTTACAAATTCATACTCCCTCCTTTTACCCTAATCCAGGCCTTGCCCTGCATGCACACCCTGCCCCTTGCCCACAGTGGGTACCCAGCAGGTGGGCCACATGCTTTGCTTTGAGGCCAAGGGCACAACGATATTTCAGTCTTGGGTTGGCATTTGGTGACAGGTAGAGGGAAGGAGTACTGACAGACTCTCTGTTCAGGAGGGGACTGGGTGGAAGTGCAGTCAGGTTATGATGATCAGGAAAGGGTTCCACGGTCCCCCTCACCCCCAGCCTGGTCTCAGGTGTGAACAGGCAGTGAGGAGCCCTGGGGCCCGAGTGGAGCCAGTCCATGTAAGACTTAGATGGGCAGAGACACAGGGAGTTGGTGTTGGAGCAGAGGCCTCCAAGGAGGGGCTCCTGTGCACCTTCTTCAGTCACCCTGGGTTTAGAGCCTCTGCATTTGCATAATCTGGCTGAGGATTCTCTGCATGTGTTCATCCATCTGACCCTGGAGAAATGGGGAGCAGAGGGCTTGGGGATTCCTGCCCTAGACTCCCGTTCTTCTTCCTCAGCCTCGGTCCAGCCAGTCCACCCAGGGGATGAATATAGAAAGATTTCAACAGGCTGAGAAAGTCTTTCAAAATTAGACTCCTTAGATACAGGTAAGAAGACTGAGGCCCACTGAGTGGCAGGGGCCTGCCCGAAGCCAGGTGGGCCCCTTGTCAGGAGCCAGGTAGTGAACTCTCTCCCACTGGGCTCACCTGAATAGCATAGAGCAAGTGCCTCTGGCACAAGACCACCATGGTGCTGTGTTCCCTGTCAGCCTCTTGTGGGGAGGGCAGGGGTGTTCAGGAGTGCTGACACCCCCTAAAATGCTCCAAAACACCTCACATTTGCTCTTATACATAGGCACAATGGTAAAGTGGCCTGTTGGTGAAACATGGACATTTTTCTGCGCTGGTCTGAGAAGTGTGTCCAGTCCCCTCCTGGACCTCCCCCTGGGCTGTGTCCTGGGGAGTGTTCTGGCCATCCAACCCCATTCTTGGCTGTGTCCCAGCCCTACCCAAGGCAGCCCTCACCTCCAGTTGTTGCTACAGCACCTTTACTTGGTCTCTCAGAGCCTCCACCTTGGGGCTGGCTGGAGTGGCTGGTCCTTCAAGGCTTCCTTAAGACTGAATATCTCCTTGGACAACTGGGTGATCTGTGGGGGAAGGATGGGGAAGGGCCTCAGTTGCTCCTGGGCCCAGGGCTGGGGAGGATCTGCTGTTGACAGACAAAGTTTCATTTCAGTGTGATTGCAGCAGCCTGGGAAGGCAAGAACTGATACTATTTCACAGATGAACAAACTGAGTCTCAAGGAGGTTAAGCCATATTCTTGAGATGTGTCAGGACTAGCACTGTCTGACCCCAGTCCAAGTGGTCAACGGCATACATTCAATAAAGGCTGGTTGTTATTGTTAGATAGAAAAAGAGTTGAGGCAAGAGAGAGAAAGAAACTGGTCCCAAGAAATGAACAGGCCTTTATTGCACGGTCTGAGAGGGACTCTAAGTGACCAGGAACAGAAGAACGTCAGGATGGCACACCCACAATAAGGGGCAGTTTCTTTTTATAGGGGTTTTGGGGAGGGCTAGGGAAGATGGTGCCTCTTGGCATTTGGGGCCGTTCATTATCTCAGGTCTGGGCTTTCATGATCAGTCTCAGAGCCTTATTATGATTTATTATTGTGTCTGGTCTTGTCCTGGCTGCCCTTTGACACCATCAGATTCTCAGGGAGTGATCAGGCCTGGGGGCCACTGCTATATTCTTCCTCCAGTATCAGGAGCACAAGGGCCAGGTTTGAGCTGCTGATGGAAAGTGCTAATGGAAAGCTGCTAATGACACAGTTCAAATCACCAGCACCTCCAGGGAGGTGGGGGAGGGGGAAGGAGGCCATCTGTCACCCTCTGGGAATGGTAT
>NW_006400124.1:340435-341167 GCF_000299155.1 Elephantulus edwardii
GCGGCGTTCCCCCGTCTGGCGGCGGCGTTCCCCCGTCTGGTGGCATCGTTCCCCTGTCTGGCAGCGGAGTCCCCAGTCTGGCGGCGGCGTTCCCCTTTTTTTAAAATTTAAATTTGTTATTAATTTCAGTAAGAATTTACAGAGGCTTTGGATTTACATTCATTTATTGTTGCACATTTGTCCCCTCCAAAGGCTCCCCCCCAAAAAACACTACCCTCTTGGAAAAGTAAAATTCTTTCATTGTTTTACAAACCCTCCCCCAGGTCCACTCCACCATGCAGCCAGACAAGTAGGTACTTCTATCCCTTTTGTCCTTAATGCAGTGAAGTCTGTTTCCCAGCTCTTTCCTAGTTGAGTTCTCCACGTTCTCCTCTCTCCCACTTTGTCTGATGTGTGGAACTCACTAAAGTACAGCTTCACAGCGTGATATAATATCTTTTACAGGGCAGGAAATGGTAAATCACCTTTTATGTAGTTCCCTCAGTTTTTGGGAGCCCAGGTTGGTGGAGCTGTGGAGGTGCTGAACCAAGGTTCTGTCTAGGCTAGAAGGGATAGTGATTCGCCTATTGGGCAACCTGAGCTACCCTCATGTGCCTTCTTTTTTCCATGTGTGTTAAAGCATTCCTTCTTTTCAGGGCTGCACATGGGGTGAGGGAGGCAAGCTGGGATTAGGATACACAGTTAGGATGGTTAATGACCCCAGTAGTTTTTTGTTTTTTTTTAAATTATTAT
>NW_006400124.1:341907-351301 GCF_000299155.1 Elephantulus edwardii
CAACAAAGGTGCAGGGTTCATGGTTTTGGCTCTGGATAAAAGTCACCCTTGGCTGGTTGATCAACAAGCTCACCACTGATGAGGTGCAGCCAATCTGGGGGGGGGGGGGTTGGTCTCAGCCCAGACTGAAGGATACAAAGGCTTCAATTCTTGGAGAAAAGAACTTTCAGGGTGTTTACCTGATTTGGTTTTGTTTAGAGCCAACCGGTATTCTTTGGATAAGGAAGTGGTAATAGCCAGTTGATAAAAGCCACTTGGTAACAGTCACTGTTGGTAGTGTCACAGTCTGGCTCTCCGAAGAGAATGAATGAGTGGCTTACAGTTTCTGCAACAGCTCATAACGTATAAAAGGGAGTGACACTGGGAAGTAAGAGGAAAGAATGTGCCACTTTTTGTGCTATTCTTTTGGCATCCCATCTTTTGACAAGATTTCTTCAGTTGTTTTTGTTTATTTTGGTTGTGGGTTGTTTTTTTTTTTTACTGATAATTCATCTCCAGTGTCTACCAAAAATTAAACAGAGTGTCCACAAACACTCATTCTCATGGACACTTAGGGCCCTAGAATGGCAAAGTCTTGGCTTTGTCAGTCCTTATTGGACCATTCTCATCGAGCGAAGGCCAGAACTTCAAGGTTTTCTCTGACCCCTCTTAGGGGTACTCATTTTTTTAGTGCCCATACATCCAACATTGGCACATTGGTTTTTTTGCCAGATGGGGTGCCCTGACTTTGCTCTTTCTCCTCTTTGCAAGGATCTGTTCTGTTGCCTTACATTGGCCTCGTGCAGAGCCTGCAAGTTGGCAATGGTCACTCTTCCTAACCTTCTGCCCTCTTTTTGCTATGGGGATTCCTGATTGTTAAAACATTCTCCGTGCTATTGCCACTGGCTCTGATCTAGTCTTTCTTTCAAATTTTTCAATGCTCTGCAATTTCCTTTTAAAGTCTGGGGCAGACTGCACCACAAAGGTTAAGTTTCCTGCCTGTATATTTTCAGTTGTTGAGGATTAATTGGGATTTATACCCTATAGGCCTTAAGGAGACGTTTAAGAAAGCCACTGGTGACTCAGCTGATTTATATGCCAGTGCTTACCTTGGAGAGATTGGTGAGCCTCTGGACAGCCTTCCTGAGTGCCTGCAACAGAGCCTGGTGGTAGGTGTTGAGAGACTTCTTATCTCTACTAGTGTTGGGATTCCCACTCTGGTCAGAGAGTTGGAAGGATCTGCGTTACTCAGGCCTCCTGGTCTAGTCCTATGGCTCCTTCTGGCCTGGGGACTGCTTTCCTGATTCCTTCTAGATTCCTTTCCTGTTCCTTTGACATAAAAAGAGTCTGCCATAGCAGCTGGCAATCATCCCAGGTGCACAAAATCCAATAAATAAAGAGAGCCAGAGCCATATCGATGGCACAGAGGGAGAGGAGAAAGTCCTGCACTCGCCTGAGCTGAAGATGCGGGGTCAAGTCACCAAGGTCTTTCAGGTGCTGGAGTGCACAGACCAGAAAGACAGATAATCGGCATGGGGACAGGTGCCAGGCAGCCTCAGAGAGTGAGAAGAGGGGTACTCACTCTAGACAGGAATAACAGAGAGGGGGGGACTCCTCAAAACATGACAGAAGATCCCAGAGGATAGAGACTGATGGACCTGGAAAGCCTCACAGTGGTGAGAATTAGGTCACAAAGAGATTCAAGGACAGAAAAAGGTGATGAAAGGGCTTCAGACCGAGAAACTAATCTGTCTGGGAAAGAGAGGGGCTGGTGGATAAAGGAAGATGTGGGTGAGGAGTAATTGGGCCTCCTCTTGTAAGGAACAGAAGCTACAAAAGTCAATGGCAGAGAGACTTAGATGGTGAACCAAACCACAAGTTTCTCTGCAAATTTTTTGTCAGAGCAGTAGGTACAAGAACGCACAGAAGGTATTAGATGACGTCAAAGCTGTCTCACCTACTTAAAATGAACAAAGTCGCTCACCTGACATCAAAGAGACAAAAGGCGCCTAAAAGATTCTCAGGGACAGATGATACCACTTCCCCAGCCAGAGGGTCCAGCTCTACCAGGACTCTCTGGGGTGGGGAGTGTGGAGCATGCATACACAGACCATAGAAGCAGCCTTTTCAGAGTAGAGGATCCTGCTCTATCTGGATCACCTGAAGGGAATCTAGATCATGACCTCTTCCTCAACCCAAATGAGAAAGGGAGCCCTGGGTCATGTCCAACCCACCCATGGTTTCCACCTGTCGATTGTAATCACAGACCAGAGACAGCATGAAATAGAATTCCCACCTCTTGGGAGTCTTAGTAAGTCCTCAAGTCCATTCAGCATCTCTTGGGCAGAGATGGCCTCCTGCCCTTTCCTGAGGCCCTGGATTGAAATCGGGTCACATTCCTTCTGGGTAGGACATGGCACACCTGCCACCTGTGAGCTGCAGAAGGGTTTTTGGCATTTCTCTATATCTCTCTTGGGCCTCCAAAATGCTTTGTCCAACAGATTAAGTGAAATACACAGCAGGATAACAGCTGAAGCCCCTTATTAGCTGCTCAGTGGGAGTCCCTGCAATGGGCTAGGATCACCCTCCTCTGGCATCTGTTAGGAGGTTGTTATATTCTTGGTTGCCCCAGGTACTAGGCTACTTGCTACGGCAGTCTCCTGTCGAAACACTTCAAGGGCACAGTGATACATGGACAGCATTTTGCTGTTGAAACATTTCAAGGGTACATGGAGTGCAAAACATCCACATTTTGGGATCTAGACAATTGCATTTACTGTTCTGGGAAGTAATTAAAAACTTTGAGACTTAGGGCAGAAATTTTGCACACAGTGGCTTAGTTATAAATTGCAGTCTGTTTGGCTTCTCAATTTTAAGTGCATGGCACATGGCCTGGCATGCTGTCGGCACTCAGTAAAGCTCCCTGTAGTTACAGTGAGCTGTCAGAACAGTGATTGTGTGTCAGACTTGCTCAGTGGCTGCAGCTGAGTTTCCTTCCATCTCTGTGTCTTGGGCTCCCATCTGTAGAAAGGGTTGATTTCCCAAGTCCTTTCCAGGTAGAATATTCTTAGAAACCCCACCCTAACTGAGCAGGGTCTTCCAGCTGAAGGGCAGGAGAGGGGATATTTACCTTCTTGTCCTTCTCCTTGGTCTTGTCCAGGGCCTACAGGGCATGGCTCTGGGCCTGGTGTGCCCTCTCAAACTGCTCAGCTGCTGTTCCACTGGGACCAGCTGGGCCTCGGCTGCATGCCGCTCACTCTTCATGAACAGCGCCTCCCGCTGCACCTGCAGCTCAAGTCATGAATGACACAGGACACCTGGGCTCCAAGGACGTCAGGTTCCTGAAGATGTCTGGACGCTCAGGCTGTCCAGACTCCAAAGATGGTCCTCTATTTTTGACCCAAAGCTGTGAATAGCTCATTGTTTGAACCCCAAGACTCTATTCTCTACTGACCTGACTGAGCCTAACTCATGAATGTTCTGAATTTCCCCTGATATTTTTTTTTCTATAATTATATTTTATTAATTTTCATAAACATTTACAGAGATTTTGGGCTTCCACTCATTCATTGTTGCACTATTCTCTCTACCCTCCTCCCAGTTTGTTCTTGTCCAAATGCCACAGTGCTTGTCAAAGCCAGTTCTGATTAATCTTCTTTGTCAGTGTATCCTTTGCCATTCCCTATCACTCCTCCCTGAGAGAGACTTCACCCTGATTCATAAGGAAAAGGGGACGGCGTATTCTCTTAGCTACTTCCTGCTGAAAAGGGACGCTGTGGGTTTCAGGGTGAAGATCTTCTCTCACTACTCTAAAGGGCCCCTTTGGCAGTAGGAAACACATAGACTATTATGGAGATTGATTTTGGAATTCAGATGCACTCTTATTGATTGTGCTTGGCTGTACATGTACATATCCTTCAAGATGTATCATGGGGGTGTTGCAACCTAGAAGACACAACTTTGACTAACAAGTTATAAGTACATGAGTCCAAAAATTATGGAAAAGTAAAAGAAAAGATTCTTTCATTGTTTTACAAACCCTCCCCCAGGTCCCCTCCACCATGCAGCCCTCGCTCTAGTCTCCTGTGATGACAGAAATACCCAGTTACATCTCTCTTTTAAACGGTTCTCTCCCTCCTCTGTTTCAGTGCAGTATACATTATTGAACCCATCTTACTCAGTCTCTCCCCAATCCCAAGGACAGTCCCATTCTACAACAGTTCCCCTGATATTTTAAACACTGGAACTGGCAAGCTGGTCACCTAGGTCTAGCAATATAATCTCTCTTGGCCTCAGTTTCTTCGTCTGTAAAATGGGACATGTAATAGTCCTACCTCCCCACTTCATAAATGGTTATGGGCACAGACGAGCAAGCAATCAACCAGTGCAGAGCGGTGTCTGGCCCCGCGTCAAAGCCACACTCAGGCTGGTGACACTGACACTGGATCACTCATTGTTGACACCTGATGGCATTTTTCCTGCCACTGATGTGAGACTTTTTGGATCACTTACAAAATGAAAGAAGAAGGGACGAAAACCAGAAAAATGTAAAAAAGGTTGACACCTGCATTTTCACTAGCTGTAATTGAATCCGGAAAATGATCGCTGCATTTTCATGAAATATCAAGACTGGAACAACAATAAGGCCACAACATCTGATCCTGGAGGAAACTGGTCTGCATAGAAAAAACTGCTCTTGGTAAAACAGAAAGCTGGAGTTTCCCCCAGGCACCCTTTGTGCTCACTGATGCACAGCTACCCTGTGGGACAGAGCATGGCACACAGGGGTTCCCAGACTCTGTCCTGTGCAAGCAGACCGCCATGGCCTTCCACAGAGCAACTGGTGGGTTCTAACCACTGACTTTTCAGTTAGCAGTTCAATGTTTAGCCACTGTGTACACAAAGCAAAGTGAACCTACAGCCCTTGGGCCAGTTCTGAGTGGTTGTGATGTGCTTCACAGAAGAGCAATTCTCTGCGGGGCTTCATAAGCTGCAGTCATGAAGGGAGCAGACATTCACAGAGTGGCTGCTGACTTCCAATGGGTGACCTTTCCTCTAACAGAAAGTTGTCTAACCACTGTAGAACCATGGCTACTTGCACCAATCATTCAAACATTAACACCTAAACTGATATTTTAAAAGATGCTAAACTGATTAACAAATCAAGTCAGACTTACAAAATTTCCCCCCAAAGAAGCTATGTCAAGGAAGGTAAGTCTAGGAAAATAAAATGAAGACAATTAGGTTAGGTGGAAAGCTCTGGGAAGGAGGCAAGAGTTTAATTAGTAAAAAGGGTGTCCTGAGTAGCATTTATCGAGCACTTTGCCTTACCGTGGGAGCTAAGGTAGCATTATGGGAATGGAACTGCCCTGCAAACCCATAAGGCAGAGAGTTCAAATCCACCAGCCACCCCACGAGGGAAAGTAAGCCACCTCCTACTTGGTGATTACAGCCTCTGCTAACCCGCTGGAGAGTCAGCTGAGACAAAAATAAGGTAAGATTTTTAGTTGAGTTTTTTGTGTCACGGGAGGTATGTTGGCTTAGTGAGTAAGGAGTTAACTGTAAACCTAAAGGCAGGCAGTTCAAATCCACCAGCTACTCTGTGGGAGGATGATGGCCAATTTCCAGCCTGAAATAGACAATTTACAGCCTCTGAAGACCTTCCATGGTTGGTTCTTACTGGATTGTGCAGACAGCAACAATGCCTCACCAGACACAGCCCCAAAGACTTCTGGTAAGCAACCCCTTTAATATTTATGAGAGAACTGAGGACCAATGACCTTCATGTGGTATGTGTTGTCAGGCTGACCCCCAGCAGTTCCAAGTGACAGGACAGAACTGCCCCAAATGGCTTTCTAGACTGTAGGAACTACCGGGACAACCCGCTTGGACTGTCTATCCTGAGTTGCTCAGTGGCTTCGAACTGCCACCCTTATGGTCAGCAGCCAATTGCTTGCCCATTGCACACAAGGCTTCACATCTCTGTTGTTGGTACATGTGAATGGAGACAGCAGAGAAAATGTTTTCCTGACAAGAGCTAGCAAATGCCCATGGATGAAAAGAAATGCCAGGTGGGTTCCTTTAGGCTTGTATTTTCTTTCTTTGTTTTAAAGAGAGAATTTAAAATACAAAGGTTTTTCAATTTGACCATCAGGGCCAAAAAGTACTTCCTGGGCTAAAAGAGAAAACAAATGAGCATCTGAATTCGCCAAGTTAAGAATAATGAGATGACAGCTGCTTAGTGTCAATGTCTCCTTTTCTGAATGTCTGGAGAATGAAAAATGACCAGATCATTAGAACAAGGGCAAAACAGCTGCCTGGGAGCAATCACCAGGTGGAAGTGACCAGCAAACACAATATCCGGTGAGCAAAATGGCAGAATGGGAAACCGGAACCACAGCCCTCAACAATCAAGAGGGCCTGGCCCTTGTCACGGCACAGAGAGACGTTATAAAGAAGATAGTATGGTTCCGTGAACAGACCACAAAAAGCAACACACACAAAAACCAGACTTTGAGTGTAGTTGTTGTTGTTATGTGCTGTCAAGTCTCTTGTGACTCACAGCGACCGTATGTAGTATAGTCCTGGATGCTGCTCTCTCTACTGTACCAACCTTATTGTCTCTGACACACCTATCCTCATTACCTCAGTCACTGAATCAATCCGTCTCATCGAGGGTCTTACTCTCTTGCTCTGTCCCTTCACACTCTCAAGTATGATGTCCCTCTCCAAGGACTTGTCCATCCTTGCAACATGCCTAAAAGATGTCAGGTGTAGTCTCAGAATCCTTGCCTCCAGGGAGCAGCCTGGTTTCACCCCTTTCCAGGACAAACTTGTTTGTTCTCCTGGCAGTCCATGCTATATTCAGTACTCTTCTCCAGCACCACAGCTCAAAGGTATCAATTATCTTTCTGTCATCTCTAGTCATTGTCCAGCTTTCTGATGCATAGCAAGTAACTGTGAAGACTACAGCCTGGATCAGGTGCAACCTAGTTTGCAGACTGAGTTGTTGCTCTTCAGTACTTGGGAGAGGTCCCTGACAGCTGACTCCCAATGTAATTCATCTTTTTATTTCGTGGCTGCTGGTAGCAAGATTGTTGATTGTGGAGCGAAGCAAACTAAAGTTGTTAACAACCTCAATCTTTTCACCGTCTATCATATTTCTGGCAGTTGTGATGTAGAAAAGACTGAAGTTGTTAATGATTTCTCCTTGTTTAGATCTACAATCAACACCCTTGGTACCAACAGTTAAGGAATCAAAAGTCATGCTGCATTGGGAATATATGCTATTAGAGGCCTTTGATATCATCTTGTGATATAGCAGAAGGTGTTAAGGAGCAACAATGCCAGTTTAAATACCAGGAGGTTACAAACTACCTAAAATGACAGAAACGGAAATTGAACATCTGAACAGATCCATTACAAAAGAAGAAATTGAAAAAGTAATAAAACAACTTCCAACCAATAAAAGCCCTGGGCCAGATGGTTTTACAAGTGAATTTTAGAAAACATTCAGAGAAGAACTGTCACCAATTCTACTTAAAATATTTCAGGAAGAGTGGTGAACAAGGCCGTCGGCCATTTTGTATCTGTTTCCTGTGGGACGCAGTGGTAGCCATTGTGTCTGGAAAGGAGAGGGGGTTTCTTTTTTGTCTCTTTTTTTTTATTTTTCACTTGTTTTCTTTTCCCTGTTCCTTGATCAGGGGGTCAAAGTTATGGGTCGCAAGAAGAAGAAGCAGCTGAAGCCGTGGTGCTGGTGTTGTAACAGAGATTTTGATGATGAAAAGATCCTTATACAGCACCAAAAGGCAAAGCCTTTTAAATGCCAATATGTTATAAGAAACTATACACAGGACCTGGCTTAGCTATTCATTGCATGCAGGTACATAAAGAGACAATAGATGCTGTACCAAATGCAATACCTGGGAGCACAGACATAGAATTGGAAATCTATGGTATGGAAGGTATTCCAGAAAAAGACATGGATGAAAGGCGACGACTTCTTGAACAGAAAACACAAGAGTCTCAAAAAAAGAAGCAACAAGATGATTCTGATGAATATGATGATGATGTCTCTGCCACTTCAACTTCTTTTCAACCACAACCTGTTCAACCTCAACAGGGTTATATCCCTCCAATGGCACAGCCAGGTCTGCCACCAGTCCCTGGAGCACCAGGAATGCCACCGGGCATACCTCCATTAATACAAGGTATTCCTCCACTGATGCCAGGAATGCCACCAGTTATGCCAGGAATACCACCTGGAATGATGCCAATGGGTGGAATGATGCCACCTGGACCAGGAATACCACCTCTGATGCCTGGAATGCTGCCAGGTATGCCTCCCCCTGTTCCACGTCCTGGAATTCCTCCGAGGACTCAAGCACAGGCTGTATCAGCACCAGGTATTCTTAATAGACCACCTGCACCAACAGCAACAGTTCCTGCTCCACAGCCTCCAGTTACTAAGCCTCTTTTCCCGAGTGCTGGACAGGCTCAGGCAGCTGTCCAAGGACCTGTTGGTACAGATTTCAAGCCTTTAAACAGTACTCCTGTAACAACTACAGAGCCCCCCAAGCCTACATTCCCTGCATATACTCAGTCAACAGTGTCAACCACTAGTACAACAAATAGCACTGCAGCTAAGCCAGCAGCTTCAATAACAAGTAAGCCTGCTACACTTACAACTACCAGTGCAACCAGTAAGTTGATCCACCCAGATGAGGATATATCACTGGAAGAAAGAAGGGCACAGTTACCTAAATACCAGCGTAATCTTCCTCGGCCAGGACAGGCTCCAATTGGTAATCCACCTGTTGTACCAATTGGAGGTATGATGCCACCACAACCAGTCATCCCACAGCAACAAGGAATGAGACCTCCAATGCCACCTCACGGTCAGTATGGTGGTCATCGTCAAGGCATGCCAGGTTACCTTCCTGGTGCTTTGCCACCATATGGGCAAGGACCACCAATGGTGCCCCCATACCAAGGTGGGCCTCCTCGACCTCCAATGGAAATGAGACCTCCTGTAGTGTCGCAAGGTGGCCATTACTGATTTTACTTCATCTAATCTAATAGTTTTGGAGATTAAAACTTTTCTCAACTTGTGCTGTTTATATAGCCAAACTTCCATCAATTAAGGCTTCATTGTGACTTTAACTAACATTATCTTCCCACACACCAGGAACTATTGGACATTTATTTTACATGGGAAAATTATTTGGAATAATAAAGCAGGAAATTTCCTGAAGTTGCAATTTATATTGTATAGCTTCTTTTTCATGTTTCATCCAGGTTTTTAGAAGTGAAATATAGTAAATTTGGTTCATTAAATTGTGAACGCGCTGGAATTACATGAACATTGTTGTTGTTGTTATTGTTGTTGTTATGTGCCGTCGAGTCATTTGTGACT
>NW_006400124.1:371213-387197 GCF_000299155.1 Elephantulus edwardii
ATTAAACCCTTATCTTTTCCATTATTTGCTATGCATATGAAAATGAAACCATAAATACAGATGACAGAAGAATTTATGTTTTTCATTGTGATGTTGGAAAAGATTTCTGAATATCCCATGGATTGTAGAAAGAACAAACATGTTTTGGAGAAAGGTTAAGCAGGATATTCCTTAGAGGGAAGGATATTGAGACTTTATATCGTTGGGCGTATTATTTTGGAGGAGTCTGCCCCATCGCCCACAAAGCAGCTGGTGGACTTAAGCCTCTGACCTTTTGATTAGCAGCAGAGCAATTGTGGCATTACGTCACCAGGTCTTGTTAGAATCTTTTCAGGAGATAGAAAGTAGTAAGGTGGTCCAACAATAAGGTTGACCGTTCTGAGGGAGAAAGACCTAAAAATACACTTTTTTTTTTTCTATTTGAATGAAAGTTTATAAAGAACTTGGATTTCCATTCATTCACTGTTGCACATTTTCCTCCCTGTCATCCCTTCTTCCCAGTTTGCTTTTATCTTTTGGGGTGGGGGGGAATCTTTCACTGTTATACAGTCCTCTATGGGAAGCCAATATTAAATATTTATATTAAACCAAATGCTACTTCAGGACTTGGGGGGGCTCGATTCAAGCTGGAATTCACCCTGAGGCAACAACGCAATCCTTAAGAATTTGCCAGATTCTTAAAACAACTATGAGATATCATCACACCCCGCATCAGAATAGCAAAATTTAACAGAACAGCAAGCAGCAAATGCTGGCAAGGTTGTGGAAAAACTGGAACCCTTATTCACTGTTGGTGGGTGTGTAAAATGGTGCAACCACTGTGGAAGGCGGTATGGCACTTTCCCAAAAAGTTGCAAATAGAGATACCATTTGACCCAGCAATTTCCGAACTAGGAATATACCCCAAAGAGACCATAACTGACACCCAAGCAGATATATGCACACCCATGTTTATCGTGGCTTTGTTCACAAAAGCAAGAAGTTGGAAACAACCTAAGTACCTATCAACAAATGAATGGATAGAGAAGCTGTGGTATAGTCACACAATGGAATACTATGCTGCATTGAAAAATAAAGAACTCATGCAATATTATTCCAAATTTCATGACCCTAGAGGACATTATGCTGAGTGAAGTATCTCGGTCACAAAAGGACAAATATTGCACGATGTCACTGTTGTAAAACAGGACTGACCTCGGGGTTGGGGGGAGACTGAGAAAGATAGTTTCAATAATGTATACTGCATTGAAACAGATGAGGGAGAAAACTGTTCAAAAGGGATATGTGATTAGGTATTTTTGTCATGACAGGAGTCCTGAGCAAAGTTTGCATAGTGGAGTAGACCTGGGGGAGGTTTCGTAAAACAATGAAAGAATTTTTTCTTTTACTTTTCCAAGAGGGTAGTGTACTGGGGGGTAGGGCTGAGAGGGGAGAAAAGTGCAGCAAAGAATGAATGGAAACCGAAAGTCTCTGTAAATTTTCATTGAAATTAATAATAAATTTTAAAAAATAAAAAAGAATTTACCAGATTCTTGCATTGTATTTGCTGACCCCTCCTCCCTCCTGAGTCAAGCAGAGGGTTTTCAATAGAAAGAGCTTGGCTTTATTTGCATTTAATTTTCTTTGTGATTTACTTCCTGATGATTTTCAATAGATACAGGGAAGCTGGAATCCAGCCCTTCAGTCCTTGGAACCGCTGGCCCCTGTCTTATATGCTCTCTGTTTTATCTCATTCCTGGTTGTCTGTTTCATTATTAATAATTATAAAAATACTTTACTCTCGGTCTGCAACAGTCCTCCACCTCTGACTAAGTTACTATGCAACTCTTATTCAGAACTCTTGTCATGCTAATAATACCTAATCTTATATTCCTTTTATATCGTTCTCTCCTTCATATGTTTCAATGCTGTGTACCTTATTTATACCCTCTTTTATTTGCTTTTCCCCAAACCCCTTATCATTTCTGTTCTATAACGGTGTCATTATGCAGTATTTGTTTTTTGTGCTAGAGATATTTCACTCAGCATAATGTCCTCCATGGTCACTCATTTTGTATAATATTTCATGAGTTCTTTGTTTTTCAGTGCTGCATAATATTCCACAGCTTCTTTGTCCATTTGTTTGTTGATGGGCACTTATATTGTTTCCAATTCTATGCTATTATGAACAAAGCAGCAATAAACATGGATGTGCAGGAGATACACTTCAAACACATTCTTGTTCTTGGGTTCCACTGAGTCAGTTTCCACTCTCTATGTTTGACCCAATGCTGTGCTGGCTGGTCCTGCATCGCTCTCACAGCTGTTACTGTTCTACCCCATCGTTGTCTAGACTGCATCTCTCTATTTCACTGAGCATCTTCCTTTACATAATCAAGCACAATGTCTTTCTCTGCCATGGGTTCTTCCTGATTATGTGTCCAGACATCCATGAGATGATGTCTCATGATTCTTTCTAAAGAACATTCTGATGGTCTTTCTTAAAGGAACATTCCTCCATCATCTCTTCTCAAAAAAAGTAATCTACTTCATTCTTGTGTATTCCATCCAGCAACATCCATGTATAAATAAAGTAGCCATTTATGTTCTTAAAAAAAAGATGTCTCTAATGAATACATTAATTGTAGCTAAGAAAAACGGTGTCACATGGGATCCTTATGAGTTGAAATGGCTGCAATAGCAACTGACAACAAAACAACAATTAAATACTCTAGATAATAAATGAAGGTGAGGTTCAGGAAATGCTGGGCAAGGTCCTATATTAGACAGTGTGTGAACTGCCTACTACCTTTGTAACAAATCACCAAAAATGTAGTGATTCAGAGAAACAAAACTTTAATCTTACAAACTCAGAGGTCAGAAGCCTAAAATGGATTGCTGGGGCTTCAATCTTTTAGTGCCTCCAGAGTGGATAAAAGTCCTTGTGTTTTCTACATTCTAGAGACCACCTAATTTCCTTGGCTTATGGTTCCACATGGTTCTCAGCTCTGAGTCGTTCCTCACATTGCCTACTCTAATTCCTGCTGTATCCAGGGCATTGACTTGAGGAAAGGCTTTCTCTCTCTAGTATCCCTGATTGTTGTTGTTGTTGTTGTTGTTGTTTAATGTCGTCGAGTCTTAGACGACTCATAGCGACCCTATGAACAAACAGCCTGAGCACTGTTCGTACATAGAGTTTCCGGAGGCAAGCCATTTTGGAAGTGGATGCCGCTCCTGCTTCCAGGTTTGATTTAGTCGGGAAGCTCCAGCCAACACTGTCCACCATGGGTACCCATTACCACGATTGGCACATCACTGTCACAGGCTTTAGCATCACAGCAACCACGAGTTACCTCTGTACAGCAACGCACAGACCAGTGCTATACCACCTAGAAGAATGTTTGACGGAAGACAATCTGAACCTGGCCTGAGGCCCTGATAGGGTGGTATTAATAAGTTCAGAATTCTCTATATAGGTATTAATTGTAAAACTATAAAATTTTCCCCAGCCTGAAGAACTGGTTGCTTGACCTTGGAGTTCTTAGTGTCCTTTCTTTGATCTGTCTGTTTATCAGAAGAGGAGACGCATCTCCTAGATTAGCTGTTACCTCTTTGAAGCTGTTTTCCCCAATTATATGTAAATTGTCACTTAATCTGCCTGTTTGCCTGGAAAGGGAGTATCTGGGTGTGAATGATTTTCTTTCAGATATAGAAATTCTTTAATTTTACTAACAAAAGTTTGTTGTTAAGTGGGTTGATGTCTCACCCTCCTATAAGAGCCTATAACCACTCCCAGGTGAGGAGGCAATCTTAGAGGTGACTAGCTGTCTCCCAGATCTGTGCTATAAAGTGCATTTATGAATATTGCAATCTGTCTTATTGGCGATTGACTACGAAAAGAAACCCTTGAGTTCTGTAACAGTCCTGGGGCATGTTCTTATCTCCTTTAAACATCTATGGGCCCTTGTAACTATGTTGTTGTTGTTGTTATTTGCCGCTTACAACTCATAGCGACCCTATGTACAACAGCCCCAAACTCTGCTCTGTCCTGTGTCAATCGCACATCTCCTATACACTCATCCTGATTACCCCAGTCACTGAATCAATCCACCTCAGAGAGGGCCTTCCCCTCCTGCTCTGTCCCTCCACCCTCCCAAGCATGATGTCCCTCTCCAAGGACCAATCCCTCCTTACAACATGTCCAAAGTATGTTAGACAGAGCTTCAGAATCCTTGCCTCTAAGGAGCCACCTGGTTTAACCCTTTCCAGGATGAATTTGTTTGTTTTCCTAGCAATCCATGGTGTTCTCAATACTCTTCTCCAGCACCAAAGCTCAATTCTCCTTCTATCCTCCTTGGTCATTGTCCAACTCTCTGATACATAACAAGTGATCGCAAAGACCATGGCCTGTATCAGATGCACCTTAGTCTCCAGAGAGACACCACTGCTCTTTAGTACTTTGGAGAGGTCCCTAACAGCAGGCTTTCCCATCACAATACGTCTTTTAATTTCCTGGCTACTGGTGCTGAGAGTGTTGACTGTGGAGCCAAGCAAACTAAAGCTGTGTACAATCTCAATCTCTTCACCATCCATCCTGATGCTGCCAATTGGTCCAGTGGTGAGAATCTTTGTCTTCTTGACATTGAGCCTCAATCCATATTGGAGGCTGCAGTCCTTGACCCTCTGCAGCAAGCGCTTCAGGTCCTCCTCAGTTTCAGCAAGCAGGGTTGTGTCATCTGCATATTGCAGATTGTTGATAGATCTTCCACAAATCTTGACCCCACATTTCTCCTCATAGAGCCCAGCCTTCCGGATAATCTGTTCTGCATACAGGTTGAAAAGGTATGGAGACAGGACACGTCCCTGGCATATGCCCTTCCTAATTTTGAACCATGCAGTGTTTCCTTGCTCCGTTCTGAAGACTGCCTCTTGGTTCAAGTATGGGTTTCGCATTAGCACAATAAAGTGTTCTGGTATTCCCATTCTTCTAAGAGTCAGCCACAGTTTGTTATGATCCATGCAGTTAAATGCCTTTGCATAATCAATGAAACACAGGTACACATTCCTCTGATATTCCCTGCTTTCAGCTAAGATCCATCTGACATTAGCTACAATATCCCTAGTACTGCAACCCCTTCTAAACCCAGCCTGGACTTCTGGCAGTTCTCTGCTGTTTCAGGCTTTTTTGGAAAATCTTCAGTAGAATCTTGCTTGCATGTGAAATGAATGATATTGTTCTATAGTTTCTTGTAGTTATATCACTTGATAATCCAGAATAATGCTCTGTACCAACAACTTTAATCATGTTAGCAGAGTCCCTTTTGCCTTGCATGCAGGTTCTAGGCACTATGACATCTTTGAAGGGCATTATTCGATTGGCCCAGACAGACACTCAGGGTGTTGTGCCACAAAGGACTTAAGATGGCGGCCAGACCAAAGATCTATATAACAAATCTTGACTCTTACAAGGGCAGGTCTCTCTTTGAGCTGGACATAAATGAAATCCAGACAAGCCCTTGGACATTCTCTGATTTTTAAGGCCATGCTGCCCCATCTTCTCCTCAGAGAAAACTTCCAAGCCCAGCTCCCCCATCTCCAGGTCCCTTGATCCCAGCCCCCATGGTCAGCACTAATTACAGAAGAAAAACAATTGGTTGTGTCTTTCTCTTGTTTGTCCCTATCATCTCAGCTTCCAGAGCACAGAGCCCAGGTCTGAGAGCTCAGTGGATTCTCATTTGTGTCCGCTGAATGAAAGGAGGAAGACTCTCGATTTCAATATCATTTGTTCTTTTTAATTAAGTGATGAAAACTCTCACATTCGTAATTCACTGTCCATCACCGTGGGACAAAGAGGAAGAACATCCCCCATTTCACAGGTGAGAAAACCGAGGCTTAGAGAGGTTAAAGTCACTGATCTGAGGTAGCCCCGCAACACAGCAGCAAAGTCAGGGACCTGAATGCAGGCCAGCATGGTCTCATGTGCACCTCTGGAGGGTTCTGGGAGGAAGGACACCACTAGTTTGCGAGAATGAGGGGGGATTTGGCAAGATAGCTCCAGTCACTCCACAACCCATAGCTGTAGACATCCCGCCCTTTGACCTGGACGCAGTACGTGGCATTTGGTGGCACGGAGTTGATCATGTAGTTGGTGTTTTCAGTGGGACCCACCTGAGAACAGAGAGAGAGGTTTGGTCACTTGAATAGCAGGGCATGAGGCACCTTCTGTCCTTCTCTCTATAAGATCTCGCCTCATTCCAATGAGTACCAGACACACACACACACACACACACACACACACACACACACACTTACTTCCCTTGGACCCTTCTCTTCCAAATCTATTCACCTTCAGTGTCCGTCTGCCTTCATCCACACATCTCAGCTGTACTTGAGCCCATTGCTGCACCCACTGAGTTAATCCATGTCAATGAGGGGTCTTCCTCTTTATTGCAGACCCTCTGCTTTTCATGCATGATGTCCTTCTCCAGGGAATGGCCCTTTATGATAGAATGCCTGAAGTGTGAGATGAAATCTCACCATCCTTTCTTCTAAGGAAAACTTGAGCTGCACTTCTCTTGAGACAGATGTGTTCGTGCTTTGGTTAATTCATGGTGTATACAAATACTCTTCATCATCATTCCAGTTCAAAGGTGTCTATTCTTTAGTTCTCTTTATTCATTTTCCAGCTTTCTCATGCACAGGGGGCAGTTGAAGTCCCACGGCTTGGGTCCGGCCCACCTTAGGCCTCAAAGTAACATCCTTGTGCTCTATCCCTTTAATCTGCTTCCTGTCTCTGTAGGTTTACCTACTCTGGATATTTCACATAAATGAACTTTTACAGAATGCCATCTGCCTTTTGCATCTGGCTGTTTTCACTTGGCATCATGTCTCAGACCTCAGCATATATCAGGACCTCATTTCTTTTCATGGCCGAATAACAATCCTCTGTATAAATGGAGTGCGCTGTCTGTGTAAAACCACTCTCCAGTGAACAGACAGCAAGTTGTTTCCACCTATTAGCCACCGTGACTCGTGCTCTTCTGAACACACATGTGCGTGCGTCTGAGTCCTTCAGTTATTCTGAACACAGTTCTGAGAGTAGAATTACTTTGAGGATGTTATTGGGAAGGACCATGCCCTGGAGGAATACTTCATACTCAATGAAGTAAAGTCAGTCAGTGAGAGAGGAGTCGGCCAGAGAGATGGGTTGACAAGGTCACTGCCAGGATAGGGATGCAGAGCAGGCAGTAAAGAGGGTGCAGGCCTGGACAGGGCCAGGGTCAGAGCCAACCCCAGACAGTAACACGAGAAAGAGAAAGAGCTGCAGTGAGGTGGATAACACCGTGACTGACCAGTGGGTTCAAGTACAGTGACCTCGGTGAGGGCGACACGTGGAGGGCACACACGAGGCCATGATGAGTTGACATCATCATGGTGGCACCAACAATCACACCAAGGTGGACTTCAGGCTTCTGTGCAGACAGACCACCTGCTGATGGACCCTGGGCAGGTCCTCCTCCTGGCTCTCAAAGAGAGCTGCAGGGGACGCCGATGCTTGGAGGTGCGTTTTCATCTTGTGGGTGGACTGCTGGTGGTGAAATTGCTGTCTTCCTTTATATTACACACCAGTCACCCCAAAGTGCACACAAGCCCTGCTGACCCTCCACAGTTTGCGTGTGGTGTCCCATCTACCGGGGTGGCCATACCCGGTACCACTCCAGGCCCCTTTCTGCCCTCCCTCTTGTGCTCCTCACCTCCTGGAAGTGCTCAGCTTCACAGTCCTTGTAGCGAATCTGGTATATGAGTGTCAAGCCCGCAAAGTTGGGCCAGGAAACAGGTTCATACCACTGCACCAGCAGACGATTCTCAGGAGCAGGGTTCACACGGACGTACACTGGACGGTCCGGTTTCACTATAGACAAGAAGTAGGTATTCATTCATGCATTCAACCAATAAGTATGTACTGAGCACCCCTTTCATGGCCAACGCTGTCCCAGAGAACAGACACAGAATGAAGACAGAAACCACCCCAGCTCTGTCCTCCTGGAGTTCCTAGTCGTCAAAGAGATGGCAAGAAACAGGAGAGGAAACAGCTGCTCACACAGAGCAGTCAGCAAAGTTTGGGAGTGGATTGTCCTTTCAAAAACAAATTTTCTTTTTATTTTTTTTTTTTAATTTATTATGAATTTTCTTTTGTGGTGAAACATTAGCCAAATATATGTTCTTGCTGTTGTTATTATTTAAGTATTCATCTCTTTTGTATCCATTGTTTCAGTTATTATTATAAAAATATTTTAATACCTCTTTATATATGTTTATTCTAGACAGAGCTTTAAAAATTTAAGTTCACAAAAGTATACCACTGTGATTTTTCTCCCTCTACTTTTGCAACTCTGCATATTGTCATTAAGTATGTGCATATACTACATCACCATAGCTCTCTTTCCAATATAAAGCATTGATATCTATATATGTATGTACATTAGCTGATAGCTTGTATTTTTCTGCATTGATTTTGTTTTGTTTTGTTTTTTTTAAATGCAATGTTTTTAAAGCTGTGACCCATCCTCTTTCCCACCCTCACTGTCGCCCTCTGGTGGCCTATGGAACAGTAAGTCCCCCACTCATCAAAATGTTACCCTTTTGTAGCTACAATTCAGAGGATTCAGAGGATCCATTCATCTGGTTGTACAAATATCTTCAGTCTAATTCTAGAACATTTTCATCAGCCCTAAGAGCAAAGCTTACACACCAGCTGTCATTCACCACTCTCCATTCCCCTAAGCGCCAGGCAGCCACTAATCACTCTGTGGGTTTGCCTGCTCTGGAAATGGACTCATACAACACATGGTCCTTTGTGACCAGCTGATTCTACTCCTCTTTCTCTTCCTTGGAGCAGTGCGTTGCAGAGCTTTCTCCCTCTGCACGACTGAGTGACAATCCACAGTGCACTGGGACCAGGACCCATTGTGTTTCTCCATCGTCTGATGATGGACATTCAGATTGCTTCTACACTTTGGGTTTTAGGAGTAATGTTGCTATGAACACTCAAGTACATACTTGTGTGTGACTGTGTTTCAGTGTTACATTACCATGTACAGACTGCTAACCTTTAGGAGGAGGAAAATGAAACTTAGGGTTTCCAAGGCCTAGCAAAGATGCCACCTCACAGACTAAGGTGTACTGAGCAGACACCAATGTATTTTCAACCACCTCATAGTCATTAGAAAGTTGGATAATAAGTAAGATCAAGGGAAATTGATGCCTTTGATTTGGGAGCCTGGTGAATAATATTGAATACACCATGAACTGCCACGGAACAGACAGATCTGTCTTGGAGGAAGTGAAGTCAAGGTGTGCCTTAGAGCAAAGATGGCAGGAGACTTCATCTCACAGACTATTGTCATGTTATCAACCAGGGCCTGGGAAAGGACACCAACCTTGGGAAAACAGTGGGTCAGCAAAAAGGGAGGAAACCCCTTATTGAGGTGGGTTGGAATGAATGGCGGATGACGGCGACAATGGGGTGAAGCACAGCGGCAGCTGTGGGGCTGGCTCAGGACCCGTCACAGTGTCGCTCAGTCGTACATGGGGTCTCTGTGTTAAAGCTGAATCAACAGCAAATAACAACAACTGATGATCTAAATGAGAGACACTTTCTCCCAGGAAGCTGCTGGTGGATTTGAACCACTAACCATTGGGTTAGTAGCCAGGTCCTTGAGCCACTGCACCTTCAGGGCTCCTACAGTATTGTTTGGAAGTCTGTGCTTAGCCTTCTGATGAACTTCCAACTCTTCCCTAAAGCTCTTGCACCATCTTACTTTCCTACTTAACAAGGTGCTCAGGGAAGGCTCCACAGAGGAGGTGGCCCATGAGCAGTTCCCTGCAGCAAGTGCAAAGGAAGCCAGGTGGTATCTGTGGGAAAACCTTCCGGGCAGTGGGGGCAGCCTGTGCAAAGCCCCTATGATACCGTGGGCTGAGTGAGTTAGAGGGAGAGTGAGGAATCCCAGGTGATGAGAGTGGAGTGAGAAGAGGAGAGAGGAGGAGGAGGGGAGGGCAGAAAGGGGACTGGGGAGGGCGTGCAGGATCTCCTGCGCAGGAAGAGGACTTGTGGTTTTACCTAAGGGAGGTGGCTGCCCTGGAGGGCTGTGGGCAGAGAGCAGGGACAGATTAACATGCTCAGGGGCAGCCTCTGGCCTCTGCAGGGAGATCTACTTGTGGGGAGCTGTGAGACCAGGGCTGGACCACGTTCAGGAGTGGGGATGAAGTGGTCAGAATCTGCCTGGATTATAGTGAGGACAGGATGGGAGGACAAGCAGAGAGAGGAGAGAGGAGCAGGAAACTCCTGGTAGCCTCTACCCCCACCCCACATGCCCACACTCACTGATTTGCTCAGGCACAAAGGGCAGAAGTGTGGTGATGATGCCCTCAGGAAGGATGGCCGTGACATTGAGCACATGGGGCACTGGGTAGAACATCTTGAAGTCCCGGATGGTACAGCTGGTAGAGTTGGGTGTCAGCTGTTGGCAGGGCCTGCTCTCCCTCATGTCATTTATTCCAAGTCTGCAGGAGATGAGTGTTTTGAGAGGTCTGTGTTTGCCAGGGGATGGGGACAAAGCTCTGTGTCCTGCTCTAACCCTGCCTTGTGTCTGTGCATGCACTGGGGATCCCCAGGAAGATGCTGGAATGTTGGGATTCTAAGGGATTCTGGAATGTCTACCCCCAACCTGTGGAATTCCAATAGTCCAGAGTTCTAGAGATCCCAGACTCTGGAATCTGAAACAAGGGCATCCTGGTCTGCACATTTCTGTGACTCCTTAAATTTCAGAACTTGGAATGATCTTAGAACTATACCTCATCACTATCAGGTAGAATTTCCTGGAATATTCCCATTGTTTTCTTTGGGCAGCAGAGGAGGCACCACCCAGGCGTGGGTATGGAACACTTGTGATGTAGCAAGTGCCTCTGGGTGTGACCTCATTTCATCTCATTTCCCCTAATTTCAATTTTGCCACAGGCTCTTAGCAATTCCTAAGCCAAATTTATCACTATTGAATTGACTCTGAGCCTTTGAGACCCTGGATGACCCTCTCCATCTGGCTGCCCCCTGGGTTCTAAGCCCACCACCTGATTCTGAAGTTATAAATCATTAAGGGAGGAAAGTGCTCATCTATCTTCTGTGGAGCTGCTACTGGACTTGAACCCATGACTTTTAAGTTAGTATCCTGACACAAAACACACAAACAAAAATTATCAAACTCATTGCTGGGAAGATAGAAGAGACTCAGAACTGACAGCCCCCACCCCGAATCAGGTCTCTGAGCCTATAAATCACATTTGAGAAGACTGCCTATCTTTGACCTTTGGAGTCTCTGGTGGATTCGTACTTTCAGAGAGGCATAGCCTTTGGGTCAGCAGCTGCACTCCTTATGGACTATGCCACCAGAGCCTCAAGGTAGCACTTTTGTTCTTTTTGTAAAACATTTAAAAGTTCCTTTGGAACCTGTGCATCTGTGTTTCAATGGCAAGTTTTACGAACTCAGAATAAAATCAGCAGCCAACCTTATGTGTGTCAGTACAAAACTGGGCCCCCAAAGGATCTGAGCTGTTGATGGGTCAGAAATGGTTCACTGGGACTGTCTTCCAAGGAACTTCCAGAGGCACTAGAACCCATCCTGCTCTCTGAACTATGGGGTCTCCAGAAAGGCTGTTCTCCCCTGTGGTTCTCTGACCTGTATGTGGCGATGTATTCGGTGGGCGTAGTGGCATTTGGAGCTGGAGAAAGTGACCAGGAGCAAATTACGCTGATCGGGTACCTGGGGGATAGACACTCCACCTTCAGGCTCAAATCTGCTGAAGGAAAGGACGTGAGAGTGAGAATGAGGGGAGAACAGGTTTTTTGAAAAACAAAACTGAGCATAGCTACGTACCTCCTTGCTGGTGGCTTACTTTCATAGTTAAGTCACTGTCATGTATCACTGTCTGTTGTTAAGTTTCATCAAGTTGAAGTGATTCATATTGAATCATACAATACAATACAATAGCCCTAAACCCTTCTCTATCCTCTGCCAATCTTATTGTCTCTGACACACCCACCCCCATTATCCCAGTTACTGAATCAATCCATCTCACAAAGGTCTTCCTCCCTTGTGCTGTCCCTTCATCCTCATAAGCATAATGTTCTTCTCCAAGGACTGGTCCTTCCTTGCAACCTGTCCAAAGGATGTCAGACGAAAGTTCAGAATCCTTGCCTCCAAGGAGCAGCCTGCTTTCACCCTCCTTAGGATGAACCTGTCCATGATACATTCAATACTCTTCTCCAGGACCACAGCTCAATGGCATTAATTCTCCTTCTATCATCCCTAGTCATTGTCCAGCTTTCTAACGCATAGCAAATAATTACAAAGACTATGGCCTAATAGAGGGTGAAATGAGCCATGGAGGAAGAGGGGCATGAGTGTCTCTCTGAAAAAATCAGAGGGAGTGAGAAGAACATAGCCCCATCCAGCTACAGAGCAGAAAGAAGATAAAGAGTCCCTAGACCAGCCCCATGGAGTTTCTACAGTCACAGCAGCAGTGAGAGGTATGTTTACTTATTGCTGACTCACAGACTCTCAGCTGTGGTACAGAGAAAGGGGTTTATTAGGGAAGTAAATTGGAGAGTAGAGAAGGCAAAGAATGCAAGTCTAGGTTTCAGCCCAAATTCCAAGGCACAACACCTTAGTTAGTTCAGGCTCTGGTTTCAGTTCAACAGTCAAATCCAAATCATCCAGCAAGGTTTGCCTCAGAGCAGGTATAAGTCAGCTTCTCCTTCAAGCATCTGACAAGACCTGCAAAAACCTTTAACCATGGCCTTAATTTCAGGGATCCTCTGTTTATACAAGTCTTTCTCTGCAATGAAAGAAACACTCTTTCTCTTATCCTGGTCCCACAGCTGTTTGTGATATGCAAGACCATATGTATGCAGTTAAGGTAGCTGGAAACCAGAGGGGGCTAACTGTAATGACTTAAAAAAAAAGCCAACTTAGAATCTAACACCACAATCACCTACTGGGAAGTCATCAGCTCTCTGGAGCTCTGGCTTGGAGCCCCCACTGAGAGGCTTTGAGACTCAAGCCTGCCCTATCACTGCCCAGAGCATTGCCTCTGAGTAAGTCACCCCTTAAGAAAGTACCACATCAACATCTCAGAGGCCCCTGCTTCTTTCCTGGGTCTTTCAGCACCTTAGGGCAAATGTCAAGTTACTAGTCCATGGCCAGATACAAGTTCATCCTGAGACTCTCAGAGCTGTGCTGTGAGTCCAGCCCTGCATGACTGAGTCAGAGTGCCCTGGCTGGGAAGTGAACCTAGGTCTCAGATTTCAATGCCCCCGCTATGCTGTCATCATCTTATTGTCAAGTCAGAACCGACCCAGAGGCAGGAAACTGCACAGGAGTTGACTGTCCATCTTGCTCTGGCAGAGCAGCTGTTGGATTTGAACTGCGTGTCTTCCCATTGACAGTGTAGCTTCTTTCTTCTAGCCCACAGTGAGCCTTTGTGGAAGAGGGGAACTCCATCACAGATGCTCCTAGACTAACCACTAAGGAGGACAGCCCAGGCCAGGCCAGGGTTCAGGGTTGGCATAATCGTTGTGAGTTGGACTTGATTCGAGGGCACTGCTGTGAGAGCAGATGGGCAGGCCTTTCTCCCGTGGGGCCACTGGATGGATTGTTTTCCCATCTGCCACCCCCTGTAATTGTCTCCACATCTGCATCTGTGGTGACAGCCGAGGCTGTTGGTGTTAAGGAAGAGAAAACAGCCTCATTTCCTCAGGAGCAGTTGGTGGAGTGAACTGCCAGCTTCAGGTCAGCAGCCCGGATCACCTCACCCCATATTTCACCCGCATCTCTGGCGTTCTACGTATCTATATCTGTCACGGCCCCTATCTATGCCTTTTCTCACCCTTAAGATAGGGACAGTGACACTGGCCCAAAAGATGCACATTCTGTGAGTGAGTCCACCCCCATCATACACCATACACCCAGACCTAATCTAAGGATTAAAATCAAACTCCCAGATCAAGCTCTGCCTAGGCGACCCCTCTCCTTCCCATCACAGGGCCCTTTGCACCTTCACTTCCAGAGCAGAACATGCAGCTGACCCAGAGGATCAAAGGTACGAGAAGCTTGGGGACCATGCTGGCACTTCCTGGGGCTGAGAGAGGTGCACTGGAGACTCACTGGCCAGACCTCTCTCTGGTGCAGGCAGGGCCTGATACCACACAGTACTAGGCTGGGAACTGACTCCCTCTAAATAGGGTCAAGGATCCAGCAGACCTGGTTCCAGCCCTTCCCTCAGGCCAAGTGGGTGGGCGGGGAAGAGTTCGGAATCTCCAGGGTAGTGGGGCAGAGGCCAGGAAGGGAGAAGTGGGGACCCTGAGGCTTGTACCTCCCAGGAAGACCAGTCCATCCTTCTTGTCTTCCCTGAGGGGAGGGAAAAGAAAAGGATCAGGAGAGACAGAGACAAGGGGGAGGAGAGAGAGAGAGACAGCTACAGAGACAGCTATATTATTGCTGTTGTAAGTGCTGTAGTTTTCAGGTCTTTCATTCATAGGGTGTCTATGAGTCATATACGACTGATCAGCACTTAACAACAACAAAGTGCCTTAGAGTCAGCTCTGGTTTATGACAGCCCTGTGAATAATAGATCTGAATTCTGTCATATCCTTTCTCATCACCCTCCACACACTTGACCCGATTGCTGCAAATACTGTATCAACCCTTCTCATTGAGGTTCTTCCTCTCTTTTGCTGACCTTCTGCCTTGCCAAGCATGGTGTGCCTCTTCTTACAACGTGTCCAAGTATTTGCAATGAAGTGTCACCTTCTTTGTCTCCAAAGAGGCTGCCACTTCGCTGAGACCTATTTGTTTTTCTATAACAGTCCATGGGCTGCTCTCTTCTCCAGCACCACAACTCAAATGCATCAATTCTCCTATCATCTTTATTCATTGTCCAGCTCTCAGATGCACTGCAGGTGATTGAAAAAAATGTGGCTTGGATCAAGTATATCTTAGTCTTTAAAATTACATCATTGCTCTTCAGGACTTTGAAACAATCCCTGAAAGCAGACTCTCAATGTTCTATGTCTCCCAATCTCCTGACTTTTGGTATCAACACTGTTGACTGTGGGTTCAAGTAAGATGTAATAGTTTACAGTTTCAATATTTTTTACATCTATCATGATATAGATTACATTTGTGGAAAGACTTGCTGGAGAAGCTCAATATCAGCAGTGAAAACCAGGCTGGGTGCTGATTGTGGGACAGACCATCAACTACTGATATGCAAGTTCAAGCTGAAGTTGAGGAAAATTAAATCAAGTCTACAGGAACCAAAATTTGACCTTAAGACTCTCCCATTTGAATTTCAAAACCATTTCAGGAACAGGTTTGAGGCCTTAAACACCAATGAGAGTAGACCAAATGAGCTCTGGGAGGATATCAAGAAAATAATCCATGAAGATTGCAAAAGATCATTACAAAGGCTGAAGAAGAAGAAAAGACCAAGATGGATGTCAAATGAGACTCAGTATTGCATTAGAGCACCAAGAAGCTAATGGAAGAAACCAAGAAATCAAAGAGCTGAATAGAAAATTTCAAAAGGCAGCTCAGGACGACAAAGCAAGATACTATAATAAATTGTGCAGAGAGCTGAAATCAGAAAATCCATAGGGCCGAACTCGCTCAGCTTTTCTTAAGCTGAAGGAGTTGAAAAACAAATTCAAACCATGGGTGGCAATACTTAAGGATAATTTGGGTAGAATGTTAAATTATCTAGGCAGCATTAAAGGAAGATGGAAGGAGTACACAGAGTCACTGTATCAGAAGGAATTGGCTGATACAGAAGAATTTCATGAAATAACATATCAGCCTGTGGTGATGAAGGAGGAAGTTCAAGTTCCTCTGAAGGAATTGGCAAAAAACAAGGCTCCAGGAGTTAACAGTATACCAATTGATATGTTCACTA